>NC_139219.1:248461729-249061729 GCF_055691185.1 Crinia signifera | reverse complement strand
CAGGCTGCAGTGTGTAAAAAAAAATAGAAAAATAAATAAATTTAAAAAAAAAAAACGGCGTGGGGTCCCCCGCACAGCCGAAACCAGCACCAGGCTGACAGAGCCGGGGCCGGTATTTAAAAATCAGGGAACCCGACAAATAGGGGTTCCCCGATTTTTAACAACCAGCCCCAGGCTCCAGGTCCGGGGCTGGTTCCCAAAATATGGGGGACAAAATGACTAGGGGTCCCCCGTATTTCAAGAACCAGTCCCAGGCACAACCAGCCAGCAGGGTAATGTCACAGCAGGGGGGAGACTTTTTATACAAGTCCCCCCGGCCAAAACATTTACCCCCTGACCGGTCAGCCTGGCCAGGGGCCCTGGGGGAGTGGGGACCCCCCCAATGAAGGGGTCCCCCCCTCCAGGACTTACCTGACCAGGCTGAAGCCTGGTACTGTCCCCGATGCCCCTGGGCGGTGGGCATCGGGCTGATTATGGTGTAAAAAAAAGAATAATCTATTGTTTTTTACTGTGGCACTACAAGTGAAAGCAAGCCTCCCGAGCAAGCTGGGACTTGGAGAACCACAAGTCCCAGCCTGCTGGGCATTAAAGGGCCCGCTGGCACTTGTAGTTCCACAGTTAAAAAAATAGTGCACAAAACACACTGACACACTTTTAAAATAAAACTTTAATACATACAAAGCCCACACATACTAATACTTACCTATCTTCTTTCCATAGGTATCCCTGGTCCTGTGTCGTCTTCTGGTCCTCCTGTGTCGTCTTCTGGTCCATGTCGACGTCTTCTGGATCCATGTCGTCCTCGCTGTCGGCGGTCCGGAGTCCGACGAAATCCATGGAGGAAGCTGTGGAAGGAAACCATACTCACATGTCCCAGCGCGACGTACTCCAGGTAAGTGTCTTGGCAAAAAAACAAACCGACAGCCCGAATCCAGACCGGACAGAGAGACGCACGGTACTGTGTGTACATCGTGCTGCTCTGCCTCCCAAATGCCGCTATTGGCCACCTTGCGGCCTAGCGGCTCCTGATTGGCCGCTAGGCCGCAAGGCGGCCAATAGCGGCATTCGGGAGGCGGAGCCGCACGATGTAAACAAACACCGTGCGGCTCTCTGTCTGGTCTGGATTCGGGCTGTCGGTTTGTTTTTTTGCCAAGACACTTACCTTGACTACGTCGCGCTGGGACAGGTGAGTATGGTTTCCTTCCACAGCTTCCTCCATGGATTTCGTCGGACTCCGGACCAGCGACAGCGAGGACGACATGGATCCAGAAGACGTCAACATGGACCAGAAGACGACACAGGAGGACCAGAAGACGACACAGGACCAGGGATACCTACGGAAAGAAGATAGGTAAGTATGTGTGGGCTTTGTATGTATTAAAGTTTTATTTTAAAAGTGTGTCAGTGTGGTTTGTGTACTATTTTTTTAACTGTGTAACTACAAGTGCCAGCGGGCCCTTTAATGCCCAGCAGGCTGGGACTTGTGGTTCTCCAAGTCCCAGCTTGCTGGCACTTGTAGTGCCACAGTAAAAAACAATAGATTATTCTTTTTTTACACCATAATCAGCCCGATGCCCACCGCCCAGGGGCATCGGGGACAGTACCAGGCTTCAGCCTGGACAGGTAAGTCCTGGAGGGGGGGACCCCTTCATTGGGGGGGTCCCCACTCCCCCAGGGCCCCTGGCCAGGCTGACCGGTCAGGGGGTTAATGTTTTGGCCGGGGGGACTTGAATAAAAAGTCTCGGTACTTGTTTCCTAGCACGGCCACAATCGCGGCCATCGGGGGTAATTTTTAATGGCCTGCGACGCGACCGACGCGATGCCCCCGATTTTTCCATTGAAATGCATTGAAAATAGTGAAAAATCGGGTCGGTCGCGTCGTGTGCACATAAAAATGCTTAAATGGTCCAGACGCGATGCCCCCGATTTCCCCATAGGGAACAATGTTAAATGCCTCAATTTACCCGCGATGACCACGATTTCCCATAGGAAACAATGTTAAATGGATCAATTTACCCAAATCAGCATAGGGAAGAATGGTAAATGGGCCAGAAACCCCAAAAAAACCCACATAGCAGTGTGCACAGAATAGAATCGTGGCGAGCGCAGCGAGCCCCGCGAGGGGACGCGGATACCTTCACAGGTAAACGCGTCCCTTCGCGGCCTTCCCAGGTGTCCGCGTCGCCATGGACACCTGGGAAGCCCGCGAGGGGACGCGTATAACTGTGAAGGTATCCGAGTCCCCTTGCGGGGATCGCTGCGCTCGCCACGCTTCGGGCTCGGTGGCTCGCTGCGCTCGCCACACTATTCTATTCTCACTCCACGCCCTAGTGGATAGTAGGGCATGAAAAGGTCGGAGGACGCGTACCGCCGCCCCTCGCGGGCTCGCTGCGCTCGCCACGCTTCGGGTTCACGTTGATGGCGGGGTGGCGTCAACTACTTTTGGGGGGACATTTCAATGTTCAGGGGTGTTTTTGGCCCATTTACTATTGTTCCTATGATAATTTGGCTAAATTGAGCCATTTCACATTGTTTCCTATGGGAAATCGTGGTCATCGCGGGTAAATTGAGGCATTTAACATTGTTCTCTATGGGGAAATCGCGGGCATCGCGTCTGGCCCATCGCACCCAATTTTTTAGCGGACGCAATGCCCACGATGGCCCCGATTTTACCCCCGATGACCGCGATTAAGATCGTTGTGGCCGTGCTAGGAAACAAGTACCAAAGTCTCCCCACGGCTGTGACATTACCATGCTGGCTGGTTGTGCCTGGGACTGGTTCTTGAAATACGGGGGACCCCTAGTCATTTTGTCCCCCGTATTTTGGGAACCAGCCCCGGACCTGGAGCCTGGGGCTGGTTGTTAAAAATCGGGGAACCCCTATTTGTCGGTTTCCCTGATTTTTAATTACCGGCCCCGGCTCCGTCAGCCTGGTGCTGGTTATGGCTGTGGGGGGGACCCCACGCCGGTTTTTTTTTTTTTATTTATTAAATTTTTCTATTTTTTTACACTGAAGCCTGCACGGATCTGACTGATCCGTGCAGGCTTAAAGCAAATACGACAGTAAAATGGTGTTCTATTTTTCTGTCGTATTTGTGTGGGTGTTTCACACCACTTAGCAGCCGTATTATCAGTACGGCTGCTTAGTACATAAGGAACCACCATTCTTTTGAATGGTGATTTCTGTCGTATCCTATCAATGGTGTAGACATTCGTATTTGTAAATACAAATACGAATGTTCCATCTTTAGGACTACGAATTGTTGTATTTTTGGGATTGTAAATCCCGAAAATACAAATTCGTAAAAAAAAGGTGTATTTCTCCCTACGAATACTCCTTTTTTCTACGAATCCATTTTGGTAAATGTCCCCCAATATGATATTTTGGTTTAAATCCATAAATGGTCAGATTAGGGAAGAACGAATATTATTAAAATGATTTACTTCATGAATGGAAAGCTTTCATGTTGGTTTGTAGATTCAGAAATACATTTATGATAAAACATGTTGTAACAGAGCTATTTCTATTTCCAGTGTAAACAGTTCAAATGTATTTCCCAATAGACATTTTAAGAACAAAACATTTCTGTGTGCCCAGGAAAGGGCATTTGGCCTCACTGCAGTGGGTATGACCTTGTCAGAAAAGACCACCTCACACTATAGATTTGAATCTGCAGAACCAGAAATTAGAAACAACAAAAAAATAACCCTGATACATTTTTCAACTTACACTTAATATACCAATCAGAAATGTCCCTGTCATTATGTCACAAACTGTAATGCCTTTTACAACATTGAGTGCCCCCACATGGTTATGCCCCTACACCATTATATGCCCCACAAAGTAATACTCCTAGTACCATTTTATGCCTCACACAGTAAGGTCCCAGACACCATGTTATGCCTTCCATATTGTAGTAATGCCAATGCCTTAACAAATTATGCACACACTACCTGCTTATTGTCAGAGGTTTCCTGCACTTTGCTGCATCTATCAGCAGCCTCTTGATTCCAAAAGCCCCCTTGCCCCCCTTTGCCACACCTTTATGAGACTGATGTTTGCAAGTGCCTTCTTTCATTGAGCCTTTAGTAAATGCCCTTACCCAGAATGGTTGCCGTCTCATCAAGCATCCTTCAAAACTGGCTCCTATGAGGCAGCAGCAAATTTGGGAGAAGCCTTTTCAACAGTATTTCATGCAAATGTCCAATGACCATGGCTGCAGCTGCCTTATGCAAATTACACAACTCCTTTAGCCACAGAAACAGACCACAGTACTGTGAGGTACTAATGCTTACCATTACACTGTGTTTGTTAAATATTGTATTTCATAACCTAGCACAGTTTTATCCCTGGGAAAAAATGTGTTCATACTTTTGAATTAAAACTTTAAAGGAAAAACATTGAGAAATTCATATTGTAAACCGTGAAACTTAGAGTACAGTATGATGGATGTACACAGGATTGCTATAAATAAGGACAATTTTGTAATACCGGTTTTAGAAAGTATATATCTTTTCATTTGTCAGCCATGTGTTGATGGGTGCTGGTGTGTTTACTCTGACCGCAATGTGACATGAGTTTATGAGAAAATTTCATACTGGCTTTCAAAGAGGGCTACATGTCTAAAAATGTTGTACAGGTAATGACATGGAATTTCAGCACATGGCCTATTCTGCAATCACAGACACATCAGGAATAATGTCTTCCAATGACATCTCCATTGCTCGTCAACTGGGATGTCTGTTCGGTATTATATCACAAAGGAAATGCCCTTCTGACTTCTGGAAAGACCTAGGGCCAAATGTAATATGGTGAGAGTTTCAGAAAGTGAGAGATTTGTGGGAGTTTTCCCATGTTTTTTAAAGCAGCAATCAATTACATGGCAAAATCAACCTGGTTTTGCAGAGTAATTGATTGCTGCTTTAAAAAAAAAGGGGAAAACTCTCCCAAATCTCTCACTTTCTGAAACTCTCACCCTATTACATTTGGCCCCTAGACTTAAATTGCATCTCTCACGTTTAACACATTTGACAATTTATTTGTATCTGAAAATTCTGTGTTCTTTTCAGTGCGTGTGAGTCCATCCCTAAGACACAGCTCAAAGTTAATAACAATCAAGAGCTTTACAAATGTAAATAATAAAAGGGAGTGAATTATAGAAATAAGTCAGTCTATAAAATGTTTTGCACACAGGGAATGTGGGCTGTAATCCCAGAATGTACAATGCCCATGAATGTAAAAATACTGAAATTTCAATGAATAATTAGTTAAAAAGTTAAGTCATATACAAGAAAAGAGGAAGTTGAGCAGGACTAATATTGCAAATTGAATAAATGATAAACCAACCATCAGCTGATCTATTAACATCAAAAATCGAATACAGTATATAAGCTAGAAAAATAAATGTTAAAACTGCATATGTATGGAAACCTAATAAATACAGTTTGGATAAAATTATTCAGAATTTATTACAATAATATATAAAACTTTAAAAGCTGCATAATCTCAGTAATAATAATAATAATAATAATAATAATAATAATATGTGGACGCCTCACTGATTTAGGACCAACAGTAGTTGGAGTATATTATAATCAAACAGCAGTCAGTGCTTTCAAGGATATCCAGTTGATAGTTCGATACCATATGGTCAACATGCACAAGGATGACATAGACAAAGGTGGACATAAGCAAAAGGTGGCAATGGCACTTTAAGTACTATGCCAAAATTAGATCATGCAGCTTTCAGAGTTTAAAATCATATTTTATTAAATTCTGAATAACTGTAACCAAGCTGTATTTATTAATATTTCATATTATATATTCTAAATATATTTTTTTTTTATCCTCATGACATATCCCTACATGTCAGAGCAACACCATATGCAGAGCATGGAGATAGATACAGTAAGACAAAGTTTTAAATGTAAGACACTTTGCAACCCCTGAATCAAGTGGTTCAGACAGAGAATGCTGTAAAGCTGAATACTGCAAATGATGATTGCATTCGGACCTCAGTGATCATGTCATCAGAAAGCTTGTAAAAACAGGAGCAACGGAGCTACCAGAAAACTATTAGGAGACTTCTTCTCACACCACTAGACATACTGTAGACCAGGGGTGGCCGGACTTTTACAAACCGGGATCTACCCCTGCGTAAAATATGCCCTGTCCCTTACACATTATGCAACACGTAATGAGACAAACTTAACATTACAGTACGCCACACTTGATGAGCTACAGATGGAGCGGGTCTCTTCTTTGCAGGGGATGGCGATGGCGACGCCAGCCGCCATCCCCCGCCACCCGCCATCTGTATCTGCAAAAGGGGACGCACGCCCACGAGATGCACACGCGTCCCCTTCCGATGGCTTCCCCTGGGTCCCCGCCGGCTTGTCGGCTGTCAATCGGGGTCCCCACCACCTCCCCGCACCCCCCCTAACCCTGTCCATCTCCCTGAAGCGGAGACGGACAGGGTTCCCGTCCCCCCCGTCGACGGGAAACTGAGACGCGCGTGAGACGCACGCGCATCTCAGTCAGATGGACGCCGGGCTGCTGGCGGATCGCTAGCGGTGATGTTCTGGCGATTCGCAAGCAAGAGGGAGCCCGGCTCCATCTGTAACATTTACATTCTGACCCATGGAATGAGCCGAAATTCACATTCTGACATGGAATGTGCCCGAAATTCACATTCTGATGCAGGGAATGTGCCCGTAATTCACATCCTGAACCAGGAAATGTGCCCGAAATTCACATTCTGACACAGGGAATGTGCCCTAAATTCACATTCTGAGACAGGGAATGTGCCCAAAATTCACATTCTGATACAGGGAATGTGCCCGAAATTCACATTCTGACACAGGGAATGTGCCCAAAATTCACATTCTGATACAGGGAACGTGCCCAAAATTCACATTCTGATACAGGGAATGTGCCCGAAATTCACATTCTGACACAGGGAATGTGCCCGAAATTCACATTCTGATACAGGGAACGTGCCCAAAATTCACATTCTGATACAGGGAATGTACCCCAAATATGCCAGCATAATGAGCATGTATTTCTCTATAAAGTACTAGGTAAGAGTGCTGATAACAATTACTGCTATTTTTTTTTTTTTTTGCCCATCAATAATAGAAGCTCTAAAACAAATAAAATGGTGAATATTGTTCTTACAATCCAGAAACAAATTTTGAATGTTTCACAGCTTATAACATATACCCCAAAAGGGTAGGAATGCATATACTGTATACCTATTCCTGGCTTGTAAACATAGTAATTTATATTAATAATACAGGTTGTTTTGCATCAAAGTCTTTTCAAAAGGTTTGCTAAATTTGTAATTTGAAATATGTATTTCATACTAGTAGAATGCCCCACATTGAGTAATGTGTTCTTTTTAAGCATGGGTGAATGACTAACATGGACCTCAACTAATTGGCATATAAACATCATATCAAATACAAAATGAGTAAGCAATAAAAGACAATATGAATGGTATATCAGGGTTGCCTACCCTCCTGGAATGGCCAGGAGGATCCCGAAATTTGAGTTCCCCTCCAGGCCCCTGGAAAGGTGGTCATCCCTCTCAGATTTTGGGGGACTCCCGCTGTGCCCCCTGACCACGGCTTTTAAATACCGCAATCCGTGGGTCTCCATGGAGGGGGCAGGGCCAAAATGTCATAATCACGTCATTTTAGCCCAGTCTCCTCCACCGAGATTGGCTAATCAGGGTATTTTACATCCTGTGGGCATGGCCAGGGCCAGCGCCACCACTAGGCAGCCTTAGGCATTTGCCTAGGGTGCCTGCCACTGGAGGGTGGTAGTGAGCAGCGGCAAAGCTCCGGCTGAGAAGAGCAGCAGGACAGGAAGGAGCGTGGGAGCAGGTAAGTGAGCCGCCCCCCCCCCACCCCCCAGAGCATACCCCCTGTGCTGGTCATTGTCTGCGTCCCTCGTACAGACTCTCCTGGATCCCACCCAGTGCTGCTGCCTTTGCTGCATCTCTAACACATCTCCCGCCGCCAACTCTACCCCCCAGCCCCCCCGGAGCGAGGCAGCGACCGCATCGGAAAAGAAAAACCCCAGCAAAGCGGCGGCCGCATCCCCCCCATGGAGCGTGTGAACGCACCGGAGCACCCCCCCCCGCCTGGGGTGCTCTAGTGCCATGCACCGGCACTGGGCATGGCATAATGATGTCATGCTCAAGCCCTGCCCCCAGAAGTGCTGCTGAAAGTCTCCTCTCCGGGCTTCTCCCGGAGAGGAGGCCACAAAAGTCGGCAACCCTCTGATATATGTAAGGTTACAAATCATACGCACTACCTTTCAGACCCTATCCTTTCTCACCCCCTCCCCTTGACTCCCCCATTTCCTGGCATCCAGCATTAACATGATGTTGTATACCACAGATGTAGGGTAATGCTTAGGTGGTGGGCTGGCTGGATCTTCCACCTTACGCACAATTATAAGTTGGTGGTTGGACTCCGTGGTTGTGGTTTGGTTATGCCCACTCATCCATGTTCTGCCTAGTTATAGTGTTATTCTGTACTAACCAACATATTTTGTTACTCTAGGAAGTTATCCACCTTTGCTCTTATACTATACTATAATACATACTATAATGTGTCTTGTTTCACAAAGATGGCTGATATAACTGTTTACTCTTTTCTTTGTTTATGTATTTGTTGTTATTACTGTCTTGTCTCCCTTTGTTTGTTCTCCCCGACCCTCTCTCCCTCCCCCTTCCCCCTGACAGGGGACATGACCTCTCATTTCATATACCTACCACTGATAATGTCTCACACAGCTTGGCTTCTAGAATATTGGAGGCTTCAGTTCCCCCCAACCAGAATAAACGAAGTGTTCATCTGGCTTTTCTCCAAGAAACCCACCTAATTCCCCGTAAGGTACTGAAACTTAACATGCTTAGCTGGAGGGTCATAGGTTCTAGTCCGTACAATTTTAAGGCTAGGGGAGTGGTGATGCTGAACAGAGATGGTATTCCTTCTGAAGTAACTGAAGTGATCACTGACCCCAAAGGCAGATTCTTGATTGTGTCCCTAATGATACACACTAAACTGTACACCCTCTATAATGTAAATGCCCCTAACAGTTACTCCAGCTCCAAAAGCTAACTGATAGCTTGGCCCCACTATCCCCAACTCCATTATTATTATGTGGGGATTTTAACCTAGTCTTCTCCAATAAATTGGACCACTCATCCCATACATCTTCTCCACGAAAACTCCCTAGACTCAGGATCCCGGTTTTAGCAGATAACCTACAGGTGGTAGATGTGGAAGAATACATGTTTAGCAGCAGCACACACCTCCTTTTCCAGAACTGAATATATTCATCTCTCTCACTCCCAGTTCCTATTAGTAAATGACGCTGATATTGATGCTATTCCATATTGGACCATGTGTTCATCTCAGTCACTTTGGGCTTACCCAATTTGGGCCCCTCCACTCACCTATTCCCCTTCTACCTTCAGAGACGCCTAGAAGCTGTTTGGGAATCCTAAAGTACTGATAATGCCACACACTTAGAAACTGACCCAGCAATATTTTGGATGATGGCCAAAGCTGTTATTAGAGGAGAGATCCTTTCATACTTAGCAGCCACCAACAAAGACTACACCTCCAGATACCTTGGCCATCAGGTGAAACTAACCACAACTTTTCAGCAGTAGAAGACACAGCCTGATGTGAACTCAAAACAAGCTTACCTGATGGCCAAGACTAACATTGAGGAATATTTCCAGATTTTAGGTGACCAACATCTCTTTTCTACCATGTATTGATTCCATAAATTTGGAAATTAGACGAACAATCTCCTCTCCAACGTCTTAAATGGGACCAAGTCACAAATGTTAGTACATCTGCTTAAAAATTCCCGTGGACAGCTCACTAAGTCTAACGCAGACATCGCAGAAGTAAACTGACTATTTTAAAATTGTACTCAGTATCCACACCCCTCCCAACCCCTCCACATCACCCCACCATTCTGGGACTCCATCCCCTGTTCCCAAATCTCTCAAGAGGCTGCACAAGCCCTACTGACTCCAATCGCTAGGGAGAAGGTCTGACTTGAAAAGTGACAAAGCCCCCTGTCCCAATGGATTTAGTGGGGACTTTTACAAGGCCTTCTTTCTGCTGAGAGCTCTCCCCAAACCCGCCTGGAACCTGACACAACCAGGCTCCTACCGGGGGCGTGGCCTGGCTGTGAAAGGAGCAGGACACGCTTTGCATGAGCTCCCACATTCACACAGCTAAAACCCCTTAAAATATAACTATCCGGCCAGCATAATTCCATCCCAGGCTCCCCACACCTCGCAGGCACCCTCACACCTAACCCGAGGGTCCTGCGAAGCCTAAGGAGGGAGTAATCCCAGTATCCAGCTTGAGGCCTTCACCTACCCTAAAGCCGCGGACTGGAGTGGGCTCCGTCACCCGGCTGCTGAGCTCCAGGACCCGGATATCGCGGACGACGGCCACCGGAGGCTCCCTGCTGCACAGCACTCTGCACCCAGGCGTCCGGGCAGTGCGCCCCTACCCTCCGGAGCACCTCCGCACAGCGTGAGTGGCACAGAGACAGAGCGGGGAGAAGCGATTCCCCCTGCACACAGACGCCGCGGCCGCCATCTTGGTTGTGGCGTCCGCTATAAGCCGGCTTCCCTGCATACGCACGGCCAAACAGGCCACACCGGAGGGGAGCGGTGGGAGTGGGGAGAGCCCTCACCCCCACAGGGTGCACTGGTAGGTCCCTGGGGACCCGGGGCTTGAGGGGTACGCTTGCATCACACGGACACAGCCTGCAGCGGTGGCCATATTGGAAGCCCCCTGCATCAGTAAAAGGAGCCTGAGAGCACAGCAGCGGGAGGAGCAGCCCCTGCATCCTACTCTCCACCTCTGCTCTCTTGCAAGACCACCTGTGGCCCCTGTTGTCTAGCTAGGATCTAGCCCCTGCTGAACAACCTACTGGGACAAAAGCTTAACAAAACCTGCAAAGCACATCCCTACCTGTGCTATCTCAATCTATGTAGAAGACCAGTGGTTGCTGACACTGAAGCTCCCCCTGCTGGATCACTTAATAACAGCATATATATCTAGCAAAGCTGCAAACACCAGACACCCTGTGCTCACACTTGCGCAGGGGAGAAACAAGCATCCTTCCTCATTCACAATCCAAAAGAACCCAGACAACTACTCTGACCTCGGACTCAAAGTAAAATCCGGGTGGACGGATCAACGATGGGAGGATGACACCAGGTTGACTGGTCCTAAGTTAAGAATGCCTTGCTGACACCAGGCCATGGGGAGTCCCCGATAGCTGCAACGAAGCACTCCGACGCAGATTAGAGCTCAACACTCCTCCACACCCACATGAGCCCTTTCTCCTTTATACTCTAGTTTATTATGGTCAAAGGCAAAAAGGTCGCACCAAAAAAGAAAAGAAGTTCACCTCCTCCTTCTGAAAGTATGT
Source organism: Crinia signifera (assembly GCF_055691185.1). Taxonomy (NCBI): domain Eukaryota; kingdom Metazoa; phylum Chordata; class Amphibia; order Anura; family Myobatrachidae; genus Crinia; species Crinia signifera. The sequence continues at coordinate 249,050,247 of NC_139219.1, read as the reverse complement.
CCCAACCCGGGATGAGATCCTATCTACAGGCCAATCATCCTACCTCATCCATGCACACAGACGATTCATCTACCCCAATACCCTCCATCCCACCCCCAGACACCCAAGCTTCACAAATGGCTACAGATCTAGCCGAAATCAGAGATGCCTTATCTTATATGAGGACACTCCCAACCAAACAAGATATTCAAGAAACCATCCGCAAAGAGCTGGATTCCGTCAGGCAGGACCTATCACAACTCTCGCATCGCACTGCCTCAGTAGAAGCTTGCCAAGATGAACTATACACGTTCTGCAACGCTCTCTCGGAAACTGTTTCCCTCCAGGCCAAAGAAATCCGCTCCCTCCATATGCACCTGACGGATCAGGACAACAGAGGAAGAAGGAACAACCTCCGCATAAGAGGCCTCCCCGAAGAAGTATCACAAGAACAACTGCCAGATGCCCTAACCAAAGTTTTCAACGAAATTTTGGGAAACGACCCATCTGAGAAAATTCTTCTAGACAGGGCACATCGGGCACTCAGACCGAGAGGCTCCCCAGCAGATCGACCGCGAGACGTGATCTGCCGCATGCACTACTACGCGCAGAAAGAGGCCATTGTGCGCAAATTGCGCCAACTAGAAGGAGTGGACTTCAACGGCACCGCAATTGAAATATACCAAGACCTATCATGGCATACTCTTCAGCAAAGGAAGGCGCTGAGACCCCTCACTACAGAACTTCGAAAACGCCAATTGAAGTACAAATGGGGCTTCCCCTTCAACCTTCAGGTGACCCTTGCAGGAAAGATCCATTCCTTGTCCTCCTTCTCAGATCTCCCTGCATTCTGCAAGTCACTGGGTCTCCCAAACCTTGACATCACCAGCTGGGAGTTTCCACACCCAGAATTGCCCCCCCTAAGACGACCGACGCAGGAGCCACCCTGGCAAGAAGTACGCCACACCAAGAAAAACCAGGGTCAACGCTCTCCGCTACCCGCCGATGACCACACCTGAACACTCAGAGACCGAACCGGGAGGAGACCGGCCTCATTTCCAAATCTAGGACATGGACTGGTGAATATAACACACCCTTACAGTAGTTCACTTCCATGACCCACAAGTATTATACCAGATATCCTATCTAGGAATCACAAGTTTAGGCAAAAGGGTATGGTAGACCTTATTGTTGTGTTAATTAACGTTTCTCCCTAGATAGTAGGTAAACAGATATTTAATGGGTTTCTTTTTTTTTTTTTCTTAGAATACATATGCCATAGCCCAAATTGTCCCATAGCCTAGACTCTAGTCTGTGTTTTACTTTCCTAATGTTTATATAGAAATTTCAATAGTTGCAGTTTGGTGACTCCCTCACCCCCTTTTACCCGCACTAGACAAAATGTCACCTGGGTCACTGGCGCCACAAGCGACCAGTAGTCCCACAGCGGGAATTTTTTCATTGTTATTGTTGATGTTGTTTATGTTCTCATACCCTCTTCCTTTCTATCCCCTCCCCACCTTCCCCCCTCCCCACTCCCCACCTGACCTCCCCTGGGACCCTGGACATGCTGACTTACCCCTCATGGTACTACATGGCTGCGACAGGTAAATTAAAAATCCTCTCCATAAACGCCAGGGGCCTAAACACCCCGGAAAAACGATCCAGCTTACTTAGAACCCTGTGGGCAGAGAGGGCAGATATTGCACTAATCCAAGAAACACATTTCAGTACATCCTCTCACCACCCATCTATTTCTAGCCCCCGCTACCCTCATGTTTACTACTGTAACACCCCGAATAGTAAATCCAAAGGAGTGGCGATCCTGCTCTCCAAACGCCTTCAACTGTCCGACGTCTCCGTCCAGAGACTGGTCCCGGGAAGAATCCTTCTCCTTAAATGCAAAATAGCTACAATACCCTATACACTAGTTGTGGTTTATGCCCCCAATCAGGATCAATGCACCTTCTTTTAAACACAGCTTGCCAGATTAGACTCCTTCTTTGAGGGCACGATAGTTGTTGGGGGTGACTTTAATTGGTCTGTGGACCCGGCTATGGACACATCCACTGGCTCACATCGATCCTCCCTCAGCAAGTATCGGAAAATCAAGAAAATCCTACACGAGCTCCAACTAGCTGACTCATGGCGCACACTCAATCCAACAGGCAGAGATTATTCATTTTATTCCCACCCACACCAAACATACTCCCGCATTGATTATCTATTTCTTAGCCATAGACACCTCCCCTCTTTACTTGATGCATCGGTAGGCTCCATCACATGGTCAGACCATGCCCCAATCTCCATGACCCTAGAAATCCCACAGCATACTCAGGGCCAATGGACTTGGAGGCTGAATGAATCACTACTGCAGGATATTTACTGCAATTCCGAAATTAAGAAAGCATTAACGGAGTACTTTGAACTTAATAACACAGAGGATGTCTCAGCTGTAACCCTCTGGGAAGCACACAAATGTGTAATTAGGGGCAGACTAATCCAACTAGGTACACTAATTAAAAAACAGAAAGCAGCCAGGATTAATACCCTCTTAAACACTATCCAACAACTTGAAACCTCGCATAAAACTAGCGGCAGACCTGACACTATGATTAAACTTGCAGAGGCTCGCTCAGACCTGAATAATCTCCTCTCCGAACGAACTAAACTCCAACTACGCAAACGCAAGGGCAAATTCTACCAATGGGGGAATAAGCCGGGCCGACTCCTTGCACAAGCGACCAAAGCCCAAAGAGCAGCATCTTTTATCAATATGATTAAAAAGGATTCAGGCGCCCATTGCTTTAAAACCCCAGAGATAGCGGCTTGCTTTAGGAAGTATTACTCATCACTTTATAATTTACGTAACTCCCCTACACCGACAGAACATCTTCATGAGACGCTCCAAGCTAAGGACTATTTATCCTCCGTGGCTTTCCCCAAAATATCTTCCTCTGACAGCGACACGCTAGATGCACCATTCTCCCAATTAGAACTGGAACTGGCCATTTCAGCATTGCCATTAGGTAAAAGCCCAGGCCCCGACGGTCTTACTGCCTCATATTACAAAACCTTCAAACCCATTCTGCTCCCCAACCTGCTTCAGGCTTTTAACACCATCTCTGCAGATACACACTTTTCCGAGCAATCACTAGAGGCACATATAACCATCATCCCTAAGCCAGGGAAGGACCCTTCGATATGCTCCAGTTACAGGCCTATCTCCCTCCTTAACGTCGACATCAAGCTATTCGCCAAATTGATGGCTAACAGGCTAAATAAATTGTTACCTTCGCTGATTCACAACGACCAAGTAGGCTTTGTCCCTGGCAGAGAAGCGAAGGATAACACTACTAAAGTGCTCAACCTGATTCACCTGGCCTCTCAGCACCGAATCCCAACCGTTCTAGTCTCCACGGATGCGGAGAAGGCCTTTGACAGGGTGAGTTGGGGATTTATGAGAGCTGTACTGGAGCATGTCGGCTTGGGCCCACTAACACTACAGAGAATTTTAGCCTTATACCACCGACCAGTGGCGAGAGTCAGGACAAATGGTTTCCTCTCCGATCCCTTCCCTATCAGCAATGGCACAAGACAGGGGTGCCCCTTGTCCCCACTAATATTTGTCCTATGTATGGAAGGACTAGCCAGAGCAGTAAGATCAAATAACCATATCACCGGGGTGCAGATCGGAGAGGAAGAGTACAAGCTAGCACTATTCGCGGATGACTTACTAGCAATAGTCACACATCCAGAATCCTCACTCCCCCACTTTATAAAAGAGTTAGACCGCTTTAGCACCCTATCTAACTTTAAGATCAATATGTCCAAGTCAAGTGTCCTCAATATATCTGTCCCCCCGGCAACAATCCCTCAATTAAAATCCTCATTTCCCCTTACATGGCAGCAATCTCATATCACCTACCTGGGGATCAAACTACCCAGTGACCTCGCCCGACTGTATTCACTAAACTATCACCCCCTTCTCAAATCCCTCCGTATAGATTATAATAACTGGCAAAATAAACAATTATCATGGTTAGGTAGAATGAATATCATCAAAATGAACTCCCTTCCAAAACTGCTTTATGTCCTCCAAACACTACCCATCCAAATCCCGGAAGAGTGGTTTAGAACCATAAAAAAACTAACGCAGCAATTTATTTGGCTGCGTAAAGCACCAAGAATAAAACGTGAAGTACTGTCGAGAAACACCCAGACAGGCGGCTTCAAACTACCAGATATTAAAGACTACTACTATGCTATCCATTTAAATAGAGTCCTAGATTGGACGAGAAGCAGGACCTCCAAACAGTGGGTAGGGCTTGAGGGAATATGTGCCCAACAGTACCCTGAGATCTTCCCATGGCTCCCTAGACTGAACAAACCCCCACCCTCCCACCCAACTATTCCAACAACACTTGCAATCTGGAAATCTTTAAGGAGAAACCCTCTCATCTCCTCAGAATTCAGCCCACTGACCTCTTTCATCTACAACCCGGAATTCCAACCAGGGTTAAACATTCCTGACTTCTCTCAATGGGCTCTGGAGGGACTGTTTAGGGTGGGCCAGATGGTGAGCAACTCAGGCATCCGCTCATTCTCGGAGATCCAATCTAAATGGGAGGTCCCAACCAAAGATTTTTGGAAATACCTCCAAGTTCGGCACTACTTACAAACAGGCTCCAGTCTACCCCCCTCCACTAGAGAATTAACCGCATTCGAAAGGCTATGCGTTGCTGCGAGTAACCCTACCCACACAATTTCACTATTATATAAACTTCTCCACAACTCAAATACCAACATACCGACATCATTCACACGGGCTTGGGAGCGGGATCTAGGTCTCACCATCTCCGATAGAGAGTGGGAAAGCATCTTTTTGAAAGCTCACACTAGCTCAACCTGCATTCAAATTAGAGAAACGCAATATAAAATCATAATGCGCTGGTATAGACACCCATCTCTATTACATAAGATGAACCCAAGCATCTCTGATATTTGCTGGAGATGTAGGCAGGCCACAGGCACCTTCATCCACATATGGTGGGATTGCCCGCTCATCACGGGTTTCTGGACGGATGTCGTCGAGACATCGCAAAAAATTATCCACACGCCCCTCCCTAGCAGTCCAGCCTTCTGGTTACTAAACCTTTCTGCTATCCCGATCTCCTCATATAAAACATCCTTGCTTAAGCACCTGAGCAACGCGGCGAGAGCATGCGTACCGATCTTATGGAAATCTACAATCCCCCCTACACGGAGATCTTGGTTTAGTAGAATCGAGTACTACATGTCCATGGAGGACATGCTCTTATCTGCAGTTGATAAACACACTGAATTTGCAGCCACCTGGCTTCCATGGCTGGACTATAAAACAACACAAGATTATAAAGATCACGCATTCCAGCAACTAGCTTAGTAGAGACTCACTAATATTATTGATACCTACAAGTACCCACCCTGGGTCACCCGGGAGAGGTCAGATCCCCTCCCCCTCCACTCACCATCCCCCTCACCTACCCCCCTTTTTTTTTCTCTGCCCCCCCCCCCTGCTTCTCTTCCCGCCCCTCTTTTCCTGTTATATAAGTTACCAACAGAGAGAACTATAGTACGGAAGCGGCTCTCTCATGCACTTTCCTTCCTAGCCTCACTTTCCCTCTTTCGATGTCTCAGGTTTACAGTGTCTATTTAGCAACCATTGGAAGAGTTCGCAGACCCTTCACTTACTCGGAATGTAAACTGATGTTACTTTGCCTTCTCGCTGCGTCGAGAGAGAGAAATAACCGTATTCTTATACTGCATGGATACATTGTTAACTCTCTGTTAATTTCAATAAAAACAGAATATACAAAAAAAAAAAAAAAAAAAAAACCAGGCTCCTACCACCCCATATCCCTCCTCAACTTAGATTATAAGTTATTCACTAAAATTACTACAGATAGGATCAAATCTCTTTTCCGTTCTATCATACACCGGCGGGATTCATATGGGGTCACCACGTTGAGACATTTACGCTTCAACATCCCTAACTCTCAGTATCCACGATAACCCCATCCTCACCTAGCTGGGCACGGAGAAGGCCTTTGATCTAGTTGAGTGGGACCAGCTCTACTCCACTCTCTCTAAATTTGGTTTCCCCGTGTCCTTCGATGTATATGCCACCAACCCCATACACACATAGATTGCAATGGACTGCTATCGGATCCATTTATCATAAAGAAGGAACTAGACATGGTTGTCCCCTTTCCCCCCTTTTGTTTTCCATTGCGTTGAAACCCCTAGCAATTGCCCTCAGAGCCTCATCCTTATACACTGGCATACATATAGGACCCCTAGAGCTTAAACTATCTTTGTCTGTAGATGACATGCTGCTGTTTGTCACACATCCCTCTACCTGAAATTCTCAAACTTATTGATTCATTTGGAGTGAGATCAGGCTATCCCATTAACCTATTCAGATCAGAAATACTACACTTCCCCAACTTAGATACTGAGACAACAACCTATCTTACTAGCCTCCCCTTTCATATTACTACTTCTGTGATCAAATACCTTGGAGTACAGGTTCCGGCAGACCTGTCCACACTGATTTATGATTGAAAATGAAGATGTTTACTGGTCCACATTTATTATAAAAGAAAGAAAAATGTTCAGACATGATGCAATAGTCATATTGTATAGTCATGTAACTTAGTATCTCTCACTCCATGTACAAATGTCACTATGGTATTGTCACACACCATGTTCACTGTAATATATTAAGCTGGGTTTGTTGCAAGATATGTCCTGACCCAGACGATGATTATGGTGGTCCTTGAGTAATGTGCGTGGATGTTGTTTAACTTTTATTATTCATTGTCTGACTTGTCTTTTCAATAAAAAGATTTAACAAAAAAATGTATCTTAATGTATATACACTATGGATAGAAGTGATTTACACCCCTGTGCAAGTAATAATGTGCTCCTAAGACAGCATACACGTGTTTGTATAAAACAGGTAGATTGGCACTGATTAGATAAGTTGCTAAAGAAATGGCTTTCTGGAAGAAGCGAACAGAGTTTGAAAAGAGGATCAGTGTAGGCTGCGTGATCATAGGCATGCCGTAAATGTGATAAGCAATGCAGATGTTAAAGAAGGTTCTTTAATCCACTTTGTGAAGGAATGTACCTCACCCTGCACCTCCAAAACTGCAAACCAGGGACCAGAAAGTGCTAAGCAAGGCTTGACCTATGCAAACCATTGCACGTGAGTTCCAAATTAATATGTTGGTTTTCACAAAAAAACATTGCACATAGAGGACCATGCACTTAGATATTATCGGTGAGCAGCTGCACAGAAAACTCTAATCACAAAGAAGAATGCAATCCAGTGCTTATGATGTCAGTGGAACAATGGCAGTGAGTGTTAAGGAGTGACGAATAACAATATACACTTTTTAGATCAGAAATACATGTTTGGGTTATGCAATTGCCAGCAGAATGTCTGATGCTAGAGTTTAGAGGACCTTCAGTAAAGCAGAGTGGTGGTGGTCTTATGTTGTGGGGCTTTTTCAGTTGGTTTGCCATGGGTCCACTAGTTGTAATGCATGGTCACAATAATGCTGAGAAATGTAGAAATTGTGCTCACTACATAATGGCAGATCTACAGGAACGCAGAATTTTTTTTATCAGGACGATAATACAGAAAATTTGGTAACCCTGATGGAATGGCCATCTCAGAGTCCAGTTCTTAATCCCTTTGAGAACCTCTGGGCCGAATTGGAAGGACAGGTGCGTTCTAGGCTGACAAACTTTTTTTTTTTTTTTTTGAAAATATATTTATTGGAGTTTTCAAGTATAGTAAACAGTTGTTACAAGCATAAATTCGCACATGGCTCAATACAGAGTTCAACAATTTGTACATTCATTTTGCTGTTAGATTACACAAGCCTTGATGTGAACTTCCATTCACCTCGCCCCGCTGACTGTGGAGCAGAAATTGGGGTCAACACTTAAGACAATAACCATATGACATATAAGAGTAGTCAGACTTAGTGAGCTGTAGAGGTTACATTGCTGAGGAAAGACCGTCGGGCCTGTCGTATCATGTGAGCCATAAGCATAACATTCATTTCAAACATCACAATATTAATGGGGAAAAGTTGGGAGGGGAAAGGAGGGACATAGGGTAAACGCTGTAGTCTAGAGCATTCCGTCTCTTAAGTCTAGGAGCTAATTTTTACAGTGTGGGTTTTGTAGGCCTGTATGAGGCCAGCTTTAACAATGTCCTATGAATCAATACATGAGAAAGGTTTAGTTGCATTAACACCTGTCTGTACAAGGCTGGATATCGTAGATAGATAGGATTCGGCAGTTAGGATTCAGCAGCTATTCGTCTCAACAGAGCCCAGCTCGTGGCATCGAATAAGGCCAGGATCTTTTGCTGTTGGGTTGGGTCTAGAGAGTCAATAAGTGGGCCCCATTTTTTATAGAACCGTGGGGCATTGCACTCAACATCTGGGAGTGTTGATTGTCTTTCCAGGTGTAGAATGTGGAGGAGGCGTGATTTCAGAGCATCCACTCTGGGTGGGTGTTTGGTCGTCCAGTTGCACAGAATTAATTTTTTCCCCAGAGTGAGTATGACATATAAAATGGGGTATAAATGCCTCTTATTCCTCGGGATGCCCCATGTGGAGAACTGGAGAGCGAGCATAGCTGGGCAGTTCAACGTCAGAGCGAGGGCAAATGTTGTGTTTATATAACCCAGTACCTTGTACCAAAACTTCTTGATCTTGGTACAACTCCAAAAGCAATGGAGATACAGCGCGTTGGCTGCTCCACATTTCAAGCATACACCCGACTCATCTGGAACCATATGTTTCCTCTGTTCTGGAGTAATAAATATTCTGTTTATAAATTTATAGTGTGTTTCCTGCAGCTGAGTTGAGTGCAGTGCCTTCCCAATCTCGGGAAGCCTTTTGGTTAGCGATAGAAAGGAAACTTCCTTGCCAAGATCTGGTTCCCATTTTTTTTACAGTTAAGGCCCATAATCTTTCTTCATAACCTGAGAGAATATCCCAGTATAGGTACCTAGTTTTGTATACGGTAGTGGATGTCAGGTTGATTAAAGATGAGATAGGGTCTACCGTTGTGCTAGATGTCTGAGGTTTTGGCAATGATTGTACGTAATGTCTTAATTGTAGATACATAAAGAAGTCAGCCCTGGGAATCTGAAAGTTGTCCACTAACTCCATGAACGATTTTAACTGTCCCCCTGGGTCAAAAACGTCTTTGATGGAGGCGATGCCTTTCTGCTTCCATTGCTGGAATTTCGAGTTTTCTAAGGCCGCTGGGAAACTAGGGTTACCACTAAAGGGTATAAACTTAGTATATGCTGGGTTTGTTCCCAGCGATTTATTCACCGACCACCACGCCAGATATGTGTCCCAGAACAGAGGATTAGTACGGGCGATCTGGGGTAGCATCTTTTTAGGTGTGTGTAACAAGGCTTTTAGATCAAAGGGGTCAAATAAAGACTGTTCCAAATCATAGTTGATATAACTGGGGCGCGAATGCAACCAGTCCAATATATATCTAAACGCCACCGCTCTAGAGAACATCTGGACATCCGGGACCGCCAGGCCTCCCTTATCCTTGTGCAGCTTGAGTTTGGCCAGGGCTATGCGCGGTCTTTTCCCCGCCCATAAAAATTTATTAAAGACTTTGTCACAGTGACGTAAGTCTGACTTGGATAAGGCAAGAGGTAGCATTTGGATAACATAGGAGAGTTTAGGAAAAATTATACTTTTTAGGACTGCCACCCTGCCCAAGAGCGATAGAGGCAAGTTAGTCCATGACTCAAGGAGGGATGTAATTTTCCTGATAACTGGGGAGAAATTGTGGGAATATAGATCTGAGAGAGCCGTAGAGATGTGTATAGGCTGACAAACTTTTTTATTGTCACAGTTGGTTAATGTTCTTAAGGGCAGAATTGCAAAATTTTCCACCTGCTGTTGTCCATGAATCTGTGGAAAGTTTGCTAAGAAGGGTTTCTGCAGTAATCACTGCACATGGCCGCCGTACGAACCAATGACGTCAATAAAATCTTGTTGATCTATTTGCTGTCAGTGTCCAATCCCTTTAGTCTATGTAGTATACTAACAACTTATTTCTATCACATAACATTCTACATAGAGTATTGTTATGACACATACTGTAGGGTAAGGTGTTCTTTTTACAAGCAGTTTATTATAATAGTCTTGCTTTGCTTCCAAGCATTAATTACTGTATCATGAAGCTGAATAAGAGTGAAGTGTGTTGAAGGTGTGTTGTAAGGAAAATGATTGCATAGCAGATCTGAGACTATCTGGCTGAAATTTCAAGGTTATTCTCTGTTATTTTGACATTTACAGTCAAATACATTTATTGTTCATGATATTTATCTTCTTTCTTTTTATTGTTATCTACTTACAGTAGTTCTTCACTAGTTTTCTCTTCCTATTTGCCCCTAATCTGCTTCTGCCATTATTTTATTTTTTGCACTCTCCGCTTTCATAGCCCCAATCCTACCATCCATCTCTCTTAAACTGTTGCACATGACCATTCATTATTTATTTGTTACAACTCTCTTGTGTTGTTGGCTTTGTCCCCACATCTCTCTTTCTTTGTCCATTCAGTTCTGCAGTGCCACAGTTCTGTCAATCAGCACACACCTTAGCTTGCTTGATGATCGTGATTGCCTCGGTGAGACCAGCTGGAGAGAGTGTCTTGGAAGCTCCAAGCAGTGATCCTGTGTATTCCCTATTTTGTTTCAAAGTGATCTGATTAATCTCAAGGTGGCAGGAAAGATGAATGAAGAGTTTCAGTTTGATGCTGACTCTTATGCTTTGGGGAAGGCTGATTATTTGCCTGCTATATATAATATGCTGCAGTACCTTACCAGGTGTGTTCCTGCCTCAGAGCAGTCTGCTTCTGCATTTTGTCACCAGTAGGTTGGCCAATCCCCAGATTAGGATTGGCGGGATCCTGATATTTGCCCTAAAATTTGAATCCTTGAAACTTGATTTTGTGATAAGAGTGTGCATGCACACCAGGCAGCATCTGAGCACCTACTCAGATAATGCCCGGCTTCTCCCATCTCTGGCTGTGTGGCTCTGACCACATCTGGCTTCGCAGCCAGCCCCTCTGCCGCTCCTGGCCACACCACCGTTCCCATGTGAGTAAACATATGGTTTGGCCGCTTTGGGGTGGCGGTGGTGTCTTTTATTAGAGAGGCCAGTCCAGGATCCCAGGAATCCCTGAATTGACCATTTTCAATCCCAAATCACAGGATTGAAAAAATGCCCTGGGATTGGCGTCTCTAGTCACCAGTCTAGGGCTGCTGTCATGCTTCTGGTTCATATGGTATATTTTAGGTCTAGAGAGATAGGGATTTAATTTGCTCCACCTACAATAGTCCTTATAGCACTTTTTTCAGGGAACACTTCTTATTTATTATTCTATTATATGCTTCAGTTGCTGGGCCAGCTGTGAGAGGCTAAGCTGTCACTTATTTTTCTTCCAATCAGATAGCCTATATGGTAATGAAGGAATGGGGGTTGCAGCGCTCAAATAAAATAGATAAATAGGTAAAATTTTAAGATTGGACTAATTGTACATAAAAGACAATTTATTAGATTAAAATTTAAATGTGACCATTTGGTGAGAGATTAGTCTCTGGTGAATCAGGAGAGATAAAGGGGGGGGGGGGACCCACACCATAAATTTGTACTGAAAATTTACAGATTGTGGATGGCAAAGTTGTCAGTCAGGAGGGAATTTGAGCATATGTATTCCCCTACTGGCTTAGGGTGCTGCCTACTGATTTAAATATTTAGTACACATTACAAAAAAGAAAAGAGAAATCAGTTTGTTGAGGCGCACTCCTCATCCACACAGTCTTATGTGACTTTAAAAATACAATTTGTTATACCTTAAAGGTGTATATTTTATTGAATTATTGAACTTAACTCTATAGCTAAAAGGTCATCAGCTTTAATACTTATTAACAATTTTATTAATTATGTGTGACCTGATAGTCTAATTCCCTGTGACAGGAATTGATGTGGCAAAAATTATAAAAAAAAAAAGAAATAGTAAGTATAGAGAAAAAGATAATTTTTAAAGATTAAAAGTGGTCTCTGTAATCCATTTATATTTGTAATCAAAAAGGCTTTCTTAATGCCTTATTAGAATAGATGTGCCCAGTGTATGTGTAGGTATATACACGCTATATTGCTTTTCTCAGAAAAGGATATATATCAGGTCTGGCCCCAATTCTTCTGATGAATATGGGTCTCTCCTAGAATTTATCCTCTAATGTAACCAGTGTGCATATTTAACATTTGCAACATTTGTATTTCTATATTTGCAATTGTGTAAAGTCAGGGTATTTTTATAACTGTTGCCTAAAAGTATCGATTTTAGGTGCAACTGTATCCTGTATTAGTAGTTTGGCCGGTCCTTCTGTCGGTCTTATATTACCTAGGCTGGATTCACTCCAGAGTCCTGTTTTTGTGTTTTACAGTGCACCTGATTGATAAACAGCAGCAATATAATATGCTTTTGGTGTCACCACATTCATATTTATGATAAATTGTCTCTGTATTAGACATATATCATACGGTGCATATTATCCATATATAATTAGACTGCCCCCGGCTTGTGCTTTATATGCATACATTAAATCAGATAGGAGGTGTGTTCGCCGCAAAGCCTATCACCCTCCCCTTTGTGTCCGATATATCACATTTATGTACACACTGTGCAATTCTGAAATTGTACCATGCACACATATATGTAAAATTGGACACTGTGCAGGATTTAGATCAGATAGTATCTGCACTGTGTGATCTTATGACATTTATAGATTAATGCCCGGGTATAGTTTGTACATTATTATAGTGCATTTGTCATGTGGTAGGTAATGATATATAGGGTTATTGCCAGTGTATTGTTCACAATTATATTGTTACTAAGTCTCGGTTTAGAGATTATAACCAATTTTGTGTACACACTGGGCGATTTGTTCTCTGTGGTAGACAGATCACTGTTTTGTTCAATCGCAGGTTTAACACTCTGAACAATTCAATCTTTATAATAGATTAATCACTGCTATTGAGTCACAGGCTTTATTAAACACATTGCACACTGGTGCTTATCTGCGGGGGATATATTTTCACATTACTAGGTGGTACATATACTAGGTATATTTGTGATGGTAGGGTGTCAGATCTTTGCCGGAACAAATGTATGCCACTGTCCGGCTTCACTACCTCGCTGTCAGGCGTTTGCTTTGCTACAGACAGCATGTACCCAACCTATAATTGGCTCCCATGTTTGTATATAAATACGCGGCTGCACCCTTCAATATTGCCGTTGCTAAGCAATATAGCGTGTATATACCAATACATACACTGGGCACATCTATTCTAATAAGGCATTAAGAAAGCCTTTTTGATTACAAATATAAATGGATTACAGAGACCAATTTTAATCTTTAAAAATTTTCTTTTTTTCTATACTTACTATTTCTTTTTTTAATAATTTTCGCCACATCATTCCCTGTCAAAGGGAATTAGACTATCAGGTCACACATAATTAATAAAATTGTTACTAAGTATTAAAGCTGATGACCTGTTAGCTATAGAGTTAAGTTCAATAATTCAATAAAATATACACCTTTAAGGTATAACAAATTGTATTTTTAAAGTCACATAAGACTGTGTGGATGAGGAGTGCGCCTCAACAAACTGATTTCTCTTTTCTTCTTTGTAATGAATCAGGAGAGATGCAAATAGTGCCTCACACAGGGGGGTATCTTGACTGTCCGTTCCTAGAACACCTCAGGGGACCATAGCACAGTCAATGGTAAAGGAATAATATTTACAGTCCACATGAGTTGAAGACCAAGGTGTCTGATTCCTGCCAGAAGTAGGAAGCTAGGACATATAAAGCTGAATCGTTGTCCGGATGTCCACCTTCAAGAATTACTTGAAGGCTTGTTTGACCTAATCCTTAAGGTGCCATCTTACATTGTTTCCCACATCCTATCCATCCTCCATCCAACAGGGGAATTTGTAAGCCAGGCAGCCCAGCTAAAATATCCAAAGTTCTGTGGCGTGAAACTAGTGTGTTTTTATTGCATTTTTTCTTATTACGCATTCTATTTTCACTGTACTTAAATTAAGTTAATATAAAAATTCAGACATTTATTGTCAAAGTAAATTTATTAAAATTTTTATAGAACATGAAGCAATACATATTTAGATATTGATGTCTAGTATAAAAAAATTCTGTCCAAGCAGATATTAGTTACAAAATGCTATTTTCTTAGATGTGACGGCTCTTAGAGATGAGTAACCTTTTGGTTTAGGTCTGCCATGTAACTGTAATAGGTAGTGCCAAATTATACTGCTTGTCTGTTAGATCGATATCTAAAACCTGGTTAAGAAATAAAATGAAAAAACAAAACATTAACAGAGTTTTATACTTCTAATGTATTGAAATATCTACCAATTTGTACTACAATATAAACTAACTAATATATCTTAATATTATGTGAGTAACAAGGTGGTTTTATTTGACAAACTTACTCAAATATGAGAGATTACTGTTTAATGAATCAATTTAATCTCTTTATATCTGGCCAAAAACAATTGCCTTTGGTCAGAATCTCTCAGATGTTGTTTGGCACTATAATGGGTTATGTGGTTGAATGATCCTTGTGAATGGTGATGTCTACAGTAATCTCCAAATTGCACTAAATGGGCCGAAATGTTGCAGAACACTGAAAAAGTTGACCTGTAATGAAGTAGACATGGGGTCCTCAAACTATTTTGGTCTGGGACCACATCAGACAATAAAAATTATGACAGGGCCCTGTCAAGTTACTGCAGAAGGTCATCACATCACATGTGTAGTCAGCAGGCAGTACATACATGGCAGCATTTTGGAGGCACAAAATTATGGGAGGAGTCTAAAATTACAGACAATTCAACATATTTTTAAGACTCCTTGAATCACTGACTGAGATTAGAAAAGTCATCAGCCTTATGGTAGCAACATGGAGTTGCAGCCGCATACTGAGAAGATCGGGAACCACTTTGGGGTCAGGACCCACAGTTTGAGAACCGCTGAAGTAGACAATGAGCTTCAATTTCTATATAGTATATGGAAAAATGTGTTTATACAGTAAAAAGTAGGGGGTACATTTATTAAAGCTTCTAAAAATGAAAAGAGGTGATGTTGCCCATAAGAACCAACTGGACAAATTCTGATTGGTTGCTTTGGGCAACATAATCTCTTTTCATATTTAGAAGCATGTAATCTATGTGTTGCCCAGACTCTAGCTACACACATGTACACTATTTAAGCCGTGTACACACTGGCGACCATATTGCCAGTGATGGGAGTGTGCCCCTGCGATAAATCGCCGGGTGCACGCTCCCGTTTTCTGCCCCATTCTAATTGCTGAGCAAGCTCCTGCGACCAGCTGATTACCTCTGTGGCACTGCCGGCAGAGGTTTCTTTTCATCAGCGACCATCTCTGGTCGCCGATGAAAAGGGTGCATTGAGCGATACATATCGCTCAGTGATATATCGCCCGGCAATATATTGCCGTGTGTACCCACCTTTAGAGTTGACCAAGTACCATGAGACTTTGCACAAGAGGTCAGAGGCTGAGAGGCTTGTGCTGAGCTCTTATTGGTGATTCACATGATTCTTATGCCCATGGAGGACAGCAGCAGCCTTGTCATGGGAGGGCTTTTAATCAGAGGCAGGGCTGAGCCTGTGAGGCCTCCTACAGAATAATGTACAATGGGAGAAACATAGGCTTTTCATGTGGTATAAGTTTGCACTGCCTTTACTCTGTGTTTTGACAGTGTAATATTCCCATGTGCAGTTTGTGGTCAGTAATGACAAGTGGGAAAGGGGCCCCAATGTCCAAAGTGACCCGGGTAGGTCCTTAATACGGCCCTGACTATCAGGCCCTGGAAATGAGCTACTTGTGGCTAAATCAGGATCGGTTGTGATACATTGCATGCGGTCTTTCTGCATGTGACGTATCGCATGAGATCCTGCTCCCCGATGCTGGGAGGGGGGCCAAGTTGGAGGTCAGCCGCGCAGCAGGTGTATGGCAAATACATAAGATTTGGCCACTTTTCACTAAATTTCTGGCCCCAATCCATTGAAAAGTGGCCTAATCGGACTAGTGTATGGGGACCTTTAGCAACATTATAAATGTTTACAAGATAACAAGATACCAGGGCATGCATCTTTTATAAATATACCATTTGATGATATGAGCTTACCTCATTTTCTGCTTTAAAATGATCAATAAAAGAATCAACACCATTATATGAAACTGAAACATTAATTGCATTTACTCCAGGGCCCCAAATGGAAACATGTCCAAGATGTAGAGGATTTGAAGCGAGGTAATTATCCACAGATGCTACGCTTGTTACAGTGTTCTATGGAAACATCAGAATAAGCAATAAAACAAACATGAAATACAGACTTCTTACATTTACAAAGTACCTCTTATTTTTGGGCATGCATGTACAGTTATGCAGAGAGGCGGGGGGGGGGGGGGAGGGGTACTAATTACCCAGGTCCAGGACTAATGGAGGGACCCTGCAACCCAGCACATGCTGCTGTGTGCTGGACTGCAGTGTCGGAGGTGCTTAAGGTGCTATTCTTTTCTGTATTTTATTCTAAGGGTACATGACCACAATTCTTACGATTAGGTCATGCCCCCTGAAATGTACATATAAATAACCTGTCAGACTTACAGGATTTTATCTGGCAGCCTCAGACACTGGAGATATTGTGGCCAAATTTAAGACTGAAACTGCAAGTTTCATTAGTTCCCTTGGGAGTGCTTCCTACTTTCCTGAGAGGAAAGTTTTTTTTATATAGTTTAAATAAATAATGGAGAGATTTTTTTTTTCTTGATATCAAGAGTGATTATTAATAGGAACTAATAAAAGTTATTTATTATGTGTGAATTATACATACTGCAAGATAACTGTGCTTTTCAATAGACTCACTTTTCTCTAACTTATTCAAATGCGTTTTAGCAGATTTTATGCATTTTTTTTTTTGCTCTAAATTTCAGAAACATTGTTTACATAGAAAACATTACATTCCAAGTATTTGGGATAATAGACCTGTACAACTAGAAGAGAAAAAATACTTTTATACTGAAAACTGTTCTAAAATGAGAAATATATTCTATCAATATGGACAGCACATACCTTATCTGCACTGAATGTTCCCAAGAAATAATTCTGCTTTTCTATTGAATCTGCAAAAGAATGTATTAGTAGTCATGCTAGAATATAACATGGATCTTCAGTTTGTTTTACCTCATTGACATTTAGTTTTTCATTTTTTTTGTTTCACAATAACATGCTGCAATATCGCATACAATTCAGAAAAAGTTGAAACACTAGAAATTTGCTTCTTACGGTAACATACGATTCATTTTTATCAGTTTAACTTACCTATACTTTCTCCATCATCCCAGAAAAGATTGCCATGTGCTTTGCCATCATCATCCAAGGCAACCAAAAGTCCCAAAAATTTCTGCCGACTGCAAACACAAAAATCATGTTATTGAAATCTGTCTTAATATGTTTTCTTTATTAGTGCTCCATTAATTAATTTGTGAATCAGTGGAATTATACATCCATCATTTCTTGCCATATTTTGCAGCTGTGGTAAGCTCAAAGTGTGGCAGAGAATGCTGGGAGTAATAGTTCCTTAACCTTTGTCTAAAACTTTGTTCATTAATAAATAAAATACACATATAAAATATATAATGTTTATTTTTATTCTGAATCTAATATAGTCAGAATAAAGTAATTATAAACTAAAATAGACTCACTCTTAAGCCCTCACTCCTCTTGTGACAAAAAGCTTTTTATGGCTGGCTACCAATCAGTGCTTTCAAAGTGAATTGGCAGTAATGGTGTTGGGCGATTGCGTCTGCAGATATGTGGGTAGCATTACACTAGTAGTTAAGTCTTACATACATTTTTTACAAATTGGAGTTTTATTCACCAGCCAGTAAATCAGCTCCAACCGACCGCCAGCTTTTCATGCCGAATCCAACACAGAGGGTATGTCCAGCTCCTCGAGAGGCTTGGCACTGTTGAACCTGACATTTCAGGAATTGATGGGGCTCTCAGGCAGTGAGGGATTTTCCCTGTTCCCCTATGGGACAGTCCAACTCTGCATACTGTGATGCAGTTTAGCATGACAGTCTTATTTGGCTTCAAATCACTTATTAACAAGAGACTGAAAAAGCCTGGCATGGGTTAAACCACGAGGCAAAGGGTGTGCCCTGGAGCATTTATATGCTTGTTAGCCTGTTATATACTGTAAGTATAGTTTAGTTAGCTAGCATGAATCTCTTTATGAAGAAATTTCAAGGTGACTTGATATTTATTTTATTGGGGCAGATGTATTTAAGCCTTAACAAGAGATAATTGCAAGGGTAATAAAGAGAGATAAACGTCCAGCCAATCAGCTCCTAACTGCCATGTTATAGGCTGTTTTTAAAAAAGTCAGTAAGGAGCTGATAGGATGGACGTTTATCTATTTTTATCACCTTTGCATTCCTCTCTTGTTAAGGCTTAATACATCTGCCCCACTATCTTTTACTGTTATCTCCTTGGTCTTAAGTTGGCCAAACACAGAGTATGATATGACACATTTCTTCACGATTTTGAAGTATCGGGTGAAAGGTGTCAAATCGTATGTCATGTACTTATGATTCTGATCTGCTGCTCGGTCCTGTGCACTGTGGGCCTTATTCTAGGTCACTCTTTCTGACAATATCCTTCTTAGATGGACAAAACCATGTGCACTGCAGGGGGGCAGATGTTACTTGTGCAGAGAGAATTAGATTTGGGTGGGGTTTTACTTCAAAGTGAGATCTATATTGCAGTGTAAAAATAAAGCAGCCAGTATTTACCCTGAACAAAAACAAAATAACTCACCTAAATCTAATCACATTTTACATCTGCCCCACCTGCAGTGCACATGTTTTTGTCCATTTGAGAAGGATTTTGTCAGAAAGAGTGAACTAGAATAATGCCCTGTGATCTGGAGATCACTGCTGCAATGAGGATGCATCATATCCTGGAGTGGTGAATGGCATTGCATGCAATACATTGTATGCAAAATGACTGCATATGATGTATAGCAAGAAAATGAGCCACTATACCTTGGCCTAGTGTATGGGGGCCATTACTACATTTCTCCATGCCTGTCTCTTATCTGATTTCTTTACACTGATTTCTTTACATTTCATTGACCCCATCCTCCCCACCCCTTTCTCTTACATTGTCAACTCTTTTATTTCTATATCCTTTAATTTGCTATGATGCTTCAGTCCCACCAATCCATACCACCTTAGCTTGCTTAGTGATTTGCACTTCCTGGACCAGTCCAGCCAGATGTCCCATAGTCAGTGTGAGCAGTATAATACTTACCACTGTGGCTACCAAGGAGGAATGTGGCACTGCCATCGGAAGCACCTTGTAGCCCCAACCATAGATCCCATGGCTCCAACCCTTTGTTACTGGGTGTCCTCTCACCACTTAATAGTGCCTGGATAGAGCAATGTTGGGGCTGTGCCTCAACAGCCACATCAGGTTGTTGCTAGTTGTTCTGCTTTGTGGAGCCTTACAGTCCTTTTTTTGCCAATATGGCAGAAGACATGTCTGCTATTTCCAATATGTTTCCATGGACAGTACTGTCTCTAAACAGTCTGTTTATTCAAAGAGGATTGATAGTCTGTCTGCTGCATCTTTTGGCCACAAGTCCAGGTCTGATGTCATTTTAAACCCAAATGGAAAGTGTTAAGGTGCCCCATACACAGTGAGATTTTTCCTGTGCGTTTACTATATCGCACCGCATCGGATCGCATGTGATCAAATCGCTTGTGATGCGATAAGAAGACAGTATAAAAAGTTTGTGCAGTACATACTTTTTGTACTGTGCGCTGAGATTCCCACGGGAGCGTGAATCGCACGGTGCAATCACACCGTGTATGGGCACCTTTAGGCATAGAGGCAGAGGGAGGTCCCGTGTGCATTGCTTGCTCATCTAGTTGCTCCAACTGCAGCAGTCCATATTGCATCTTTTTCAGGAAAATATTTCTGCATTTATTATCATGTCTTCGTTTCATCCAGATGATGCTTCATCTCAAGTCTTTACGGATGGCACTGCAGGTGGTCATCTTTTCAGGGTGAGTGATCCTACTAGTTCTTCATTACTGGATTCCTTCATGGACAAGTTGCAGTCAGGAGGGTTATTTCTTAGTAAATAGTGGGCCAGATGCACCAAGTATTAAAAAGTGATAAAGTGGAGAGTCATAAACAACACCAATCAGCCCGTAACTGTCATTTTGCAACATGGCAGTTAGGAGATGATTGGCTTGTTGTTTATTACTTTTTGAAGCCTGGTGCATCTGGCCTGGTGTCAAGAAAGAAATAACTCTAGAGGACCATGGGACAATTTTTATTTTTTATTTTTGAGTAGTTAGTTTAAATATAAATCTGCTTCTTTCAACAACGTTCTATGGACAGGATGTGCAGTATTATTAATAAAGTGTTGTAAACTTCAGATAAGAATCATAATTACAATATTTATTCAGGTGCATATATTGTACTCACCTATAGAAAGTGTTATTTGCAGATTCCTGCCATGGTATGATATATCCACCTCGAACATGAAGATTGATGTACTCAAGGGGAGCTGTCAAATTTAACCATTTACCTCTTTCAGTAACTACTTTTCCCTAGAATGGAATGTGAATAAAGAGACTTTACACTGTAGTTAATATTAGGACTCGTGACATACTGTATCAAACTAAGAGGGCGATTCAGACCTGATCATTCAGGTCCGAATTTGCTCCCTCAGCTGAATTTGCTCCCTCGTTGGGGGTTTGCTCATGCACGAATATGCGCATGTGGAAACCCCCAGAGTGAACGCCTTCAATGCGTTTTACACTCGCCGGAGTGTTCGCTGACTGAGGGGTGGACAGGGCCTGGCAGGAGGAGGATGCAGGGGACCGACCACTGTTTTATGAGTGTGACCACAAAAAAATGATGGGCTCGCCCATAGAAATGCTGGGCGACCCTGGCAAATGCAGCATACCCAAGCATCCTTGGGTGGACAGCTGACATCAGATGACATCAGCGCCCACCCCCAATTCGGCAGAAAGCGGCCATCTGAAAAGTAAGTATACTGTGGACTTATTTTTCAGAGCGAAGGCTGGAAAAATCATCCAATGGTGTGCGACCATCAAATGATTCTTCCTCCTTGCGGCCACATGTGAGCGGATGTAAGGACATGCAGGAGATGAAGATTATTAATAATAACAATAATAATAATAATAATAATAGTAATAATAATAATAAACAAAGGAAAGCTTGTGTCTAAGGGGCTGATGTATTACCACTATTTTTACATCCTTTTCACATTATTTTAGTTTCACTTAAATGTTTTAATGGGTTTTTGAAGCAGTTTTTGTGAAAAACTGCCCCAAAATCCTTGATTCTATATATATTTTTTGGTAAACAGATTGCATTTCCCACACTTATAATGGGAAATGTGATCTGGAACATTATGCTGAGAGTGCAATCACATGACCCACTCTGATATTGTGATCAGTTATATGACACACAAGTTGATCACTGTAAAAAAAGAACAAAATTACAATCAATAACTCCCAGGGACAAGTGATCAGTGCTCCAGTGATGGCTGTCAGTCATTTGCTTTTTAAATATTATGGTATCTTTATTGAATAAATAGACTTTCTGTCTTATAGCGTGTGCACATACTTCGATGTGGCGGCCGTTGATACCGATTCAATATTAATGGCCGCCGGCACCTTGAACTGAGCAGGAGGGAGGGAGGGTATGGCGGGAGAACAGCGTGAGGACCGGGAGGTGGGGATGCTGCATAAAGCAGCATGTAACTGGCTTTGATCTTCCATATAGGCAAATCTGTTGCTGCATTCGATCATGGGGACGCACATTGGGACCGAATCTGCATCAAAGGCAGCTAACAAGCTTTGATTCAGGGTCATTTTTGATTGGAATTCGATTCCATTTTTCTTCTACAGTATATACAAAGTTGAATCTGAGTTGAATCAAAGTTGAAAATGACCCTAAATCAAAGCGTATGTATGGGGCATTAAACCCCACATTACTCACAATTTGCAAAGCTTCAGCTTCTCTGTGCTGGCTTTGATTAGTGGAGCAGCCAATACCATAATCCCCTGCAGGTACAGTAACTCATTTTTGCATTATAATACTTGCATTCACTTCGGAAAGCAAAGGACAATAGCGCTGGTTATTATTTTTATATGTCCCTGTTCATAACAAAGTTTTGATTTTGTCCTTACATAAACAATTATTTGCTAAATGAGTTTACTTAAATAGCTTACCGTGTGAAAATCATACCAGCGAGCATCTGGAATATATGCTACCACTGATCTTTGTTGCTTAAATAAAAGAGAAAGCCATTACACACAACATTATTTCACACAACATGCCAAAGCCTCTACACTGTGATCACCCTACTTGATTTTCATTATGAAAAATTAAATTGTACTATACTTATGGGCCCCATACATCAGCAATCACAATTTATGGATTTTCAGATATTGGGATATTTTGGCCAGATAAATGGATTTTCAGATCTATCCGACTTTGCCCACACATTACAGTTTTTTTCAGTGATCGGCAGATTTTTCCATCTAAAGATTACATCTTCATATCTGAAAATTGCCCCAATCGATTGTCATTTCAGCTGTTCATAATGTAAATAGATGAAGAAAACGAATTGGGAATGCCCACACATCTAAAAAAGATCTGCAGATAATACCAGATTATTAAGCATGTTTAAAAACCTGATATAGCAATCGATTGGCGATTGTGATTGGGATTGCCAAAAGGGGGAGCCCACACATCTAAAATTAATTGTGGCAATCATCTCCATATCTGAAAATTGTCACAATTAATTGCTGATGTATGGGGCCCTTTAGACACATCCACACCCACACACAGTGGCCTGAATTGACTTATCTATAGTGGATGCAGGGTGTTTGGTGCCACAGGATATAGTCACTAGGTCTACACCACTAGGATGACATGCATTAAGGTCGACATGACTGAAGGTCAACATGCAGGAAGGTCGACATGACTGAAGGTCGATACGGGTTAGGTCAACAGGTCATTAGGTCGACACAAGCATTAGGTCGACATGAGGATGGTTGACATTCAAAAGGTCGACATGGGGTTTCTCACTTTTTTTTTAGCCAACATGCCCTACCATCCACTAGGGCATGGTGGGAGAATAAGTGACCTAAGCATGACGAGTGCAGCAGTGCTACGTTTCAGTGTTCATGTCGACTGTCGAAATTCGGGACAAAAAAAGTGAAAAACTCATGTCGACCTTTTGTCTGTAAACCATCCCAATGTCGACATAATGCTTGTGTTGACCTAATGACCTTTCCACCTAACCTATGTCGACCTTCTTTCATGTCGACCTTAATGCATGTTGACCTAGTAGTGTCGACCTAATGCTTGTCAACCAAGTTGCTGTATACCCAATGATCCATACCCGGTGCCACTCACCACTATTAGTGATTTTCCCATGCGCAGTAAAAATGTCTCAGTGTTTAGTTAAATGAACAATGCCTCGCCATACTGCAACCACACTATGGGCGGTATCCAATGAGGCTGATTCGCCAGTATTTTATGGCGATTTTGTGCTGTAAGGCGAATTTCTGACTAAAATGGTGAATCACCCTATTCAATGACCAGATGGCGAATACATTTCAAGGTTTTTTTCGCCATGATTCAATCGCTATCTTTTTATGGTGAAGTGGAAGGTGAACTTTTACAATAAAGTGTTTTGTTTTTTACAATTGGTGTCAAAAAATCTGGAATTTTATTCTGAGGAGGGGCATGCTATTTTTATTCATGTGCCATAAGCACATGAATATATATTAAATAAAATAAAATATATATATATATTTTTTTTTTACCCAGACCAGCCAGCAGGGGGCCGGAGCCGAGCCGCTCATTACATATTCATATATTCACTTCACCCAATCATTACATATGCATGATCGGGTGTAGTGAATATACCCGGTCCCCTGCTGGCACCCCCGGGGGGCAGCCTGTGCTGCCTGGCACCCGGGGAGCCCACCTCCCCCCCACAAACGTTCTGGGGCAGGCAGGGAGACTTCCATCTCCCTGCCTGCCACCGTCCTCAGGCTCCCTGCGGCGTCCGCCGCAGGAGCTCAAATTCGAGCCCCTGACTTGTTGAATACTGGAGCCGGCGAGGCTCCGGAACGCAGCGAGCAGTGGCGAATGTGCAGTGAATCCTAAACAGGATTCGCTGCACTTCGCCAGTATTCACATTGAATACTGCCCTATAAGGCCTGAGCACATATACTGCCTATTGTTCTAGTAAATTAACAAAGATGATAAAAGGCATTTTCTGCTTCTTGAACCCTTTTTCAATTTGATAAGATTGAATTTGCGCCTGACTATTTCCTAAACCCCAGCAACAATGAGTATCCCATACAACAAGGTGTAATAGAGAACTACCTCAGAAACAAAATAACTAAACCTCATTATTTTGAGGTAAAGCATGGTTATGTACAGGGCCGTACACATAGGCAAAGGGGAAACTTCTCTAGGGATCCAGACAATGCATTTCAATTATTCATTATAATCTGGCACCTTACCATATATGCACTAGCAATATATATATATATATATATATATATATATATATATATATATATATATATATATATATATATATATATATATGGCTATTCTATTGTTCTCAGATGCAATACAATACATAGAACAATAGAGTAGGGGATTAGCAGAGTAATCTAATTACTCACTTAATCCTATTATGGACATAGATGGCAGTGGCTCCCACTGTATATATATATATATGTCGATGGGCTCTGGCACTCACTATAACGCTGTACTCCTCTTGTTGCCATCCGCAAATTAGGAACCAGCAGGTCCCACACAGCACAAGGTCCGGCGGCACTCAGAATTCAATAATACAGAAAAACAGCCAGAGGCAATGTTCTGCAGAACATTGCCTCTGGCTGTTTTTCTGTATTATTGAATTCTGAGTGCCGCCGGACCTTGTGCATATATATATATATATATATATATATATATATATATATATATATATATATATATATAAATATATGCCTCAATTTGACACTGGTTATGTAATATTATGGTTATGTAATATATTATACTGTGGATCTATGGATACATTTTGGATCTATATGTACTTACATCCTCAAGAACTGGGCTGATCATAAAAGCTGGTCCCCATAAGAACTGTTTGTAGACATCCCATGTTACGTTATCAGAGGTAAATCTGGTAACAGTAATTAAAAACTTTGTTTTAATCAACAATTTCAGGTAATCTCAAAAAAGACAGCTATTAAAATGATACAGTTATTGAAATCATATCAAACACAACATTTTTTTGTTCTTTGTAAAATGTAGACCATCCCATTGTTCTGAATGGGATGTCACAGTATTTAGATGGCCTTCTGATAAATACAGTATGCCAATTACAATTTTTTTAGGGGATGAAAATTCAAAGTAGACATGCCAAATATTACAATGAATAAACTATGTATAAACAAACACATGCTACATTATTGTCTGTACCAGCAAATGGGGGATACTGTAACTCCCAGAGGCAATGGAGGCTTCAGCCTCTGGGCTCCAAGACTAGAAAGGGGCATCTGCATGTAAAGCAGCAATTGTGTGGTTCAAAGCAGAATTCAAGTGTGTCCATTGCTCTTGCAATGGAGCTCTGTTGTGCACCTGTAGTTAATTGGCTCTATACCAAAAGCCAATAAACTACATCTACAAAAGTGGACAGGATGGCTTTTGCCTGGTAACACTTAACCTGCACTGCAGCAAAACATGGTGCTGGACTTTGAGATAATACACACATATGAATGTTGACACACACCATATTTGGAGTGGTGGGCACCAAATTCCATCTTGCCTCCAGGCAACGGAGATTAACTTACGCCCCTGACTACATGGTAATGGTATAATATACATCTTACATCTATTTTCTAACACCCATTCTTGTGTTTTATTGTGTTTGATATCAATTGTTAAGCACTATACTGTATGTTGGCACTAAATATATTAATAAGTCCAAAAATTTGTTTTGTTAAATACCTATGCATGCTAACCTGAAAATGGTGGGTTAGTAACTGGTCCTTTGTAATCTAATTAAAGATTAGAACTGTGAGCCACAGAACTAGCAATACTATTGGAGACAGTAAATTGGCCCAATATATCTATTGCTTTGTCTATTGCCCCATACAGACAGTGCAATTCAGGGT
Source organism: Crinia signifera (assembly GCF_055691185.1). Classification (NCBI taxonomy): domain Eukaryota; kingdom Metazoa; phylum Chordata; class Amphibia; order Anura; family Myobatrachidae; genus Crinia; species Crinia signifera. The sequence continues at coordinate 249,023,798 of NC_139219.1, read as the reverse complement.
TACTTTCAATTTGATTTGGACGATATAGTTCAAATCGAATCGAAATAAAATGATTTTCAGCTGCATTATATCCTTATGCTGATGCGCGAGCCCATTCAATCTATATCGAATAGAAAAATAGGCTGTGCAGGCAAGACTACAGGTGGAGCCACACTTATCCATACGACTCTCGTGGCCAAGTGTCGAGCCTTTGCGCGAATGACCTGCACATGCGTGTGAGATGCTCACGACCCCATTCATGGCGCTACAGATAACCGTGGCTCCATCTGTATATAGTACATCTATAGTTCAGATCTGTGCTATATAGTGGAAATTGAATGGGTACACTGTGTGATTCGATCCCAATCAAAACACAGAGCTTTAGAATGATTCAATCTAAGTGGACAATTCAGTAAGGATCTCAAAACAAAATCTTTCTCTAATGTGCAAAACCATTTTTTTTTTTAGAAAGTTGTAACTTACTCGTGTAACAAGGGACGAATAACAGTTGTACCCAATGTATGTGCTTCAAACATCAAAGTGTAAAGGTATGGCAAAAGTTTGTATCTGATGTTGAGAACATTTCTAGATAGGCTTTTAAAGTTTTCATCAAAACTGACAGGATCTTGTCTCTGAGGAAATAAACATAAAGGTTCATTATTAAATATTACGTGAAATGATATAAGATCTTGCAAAACAATATGAACCGGTTTACACTGTAAATAAATAATAATAATAATGTGATAATGATGATGATTATTATCTGATCAATAAACATCAGGAGTATTAAAATTTTGAATGATTTTATGTTTTTCAGCAGTCAATCTGTCATTAGCTACTCCAGAGATTTTTCATTTATATGACTATGCAAAATATTCTCCATTCAGCACTCATAACAACTAGAATCTGCCTGACAGAGCTCCATTTGTCAGAGCCCTTTCTGAAGTCCACAAACTACGTCATTTGGATAGTTTCTGCTGTCATTATGTTTGACAATAAATGGCTTCACTCAACCACTAACCATGAGTGAAAGAAAAGTTTGTGAGTGATCATTCATACAAATTCTGCTAGGGTATGTAAACTTATGAGCACAACTGTATGTGGTGTGGCTGACACTGAGGCTAGATCAGAAAGATTATCTCTCTCCACAACTGTCTTGAAGAGAGTATTTGTTGTTACAAATTCTAGATAAAGTGTTATGTACAGTAGTGCTGATAGAAAAAGATATTATTTGTCTATGGGGTGGAGAGCTCACCATGGGGTGTACAGTATTTACTGTACTAAAGGTTGATTTTAAACAATTTTGTGGTGTATATCTACCATTTTGTGGTGTATTTTGTGATTTGGAAATTTATTAAAGGCAAAAATCTACTTGCTAGAGATGGCTACTGAGTCAATGTCTCAACACAATGAGTCAAATAATTTAGAGGATCATATTAGTCGAGTCACTCAGAGTCTGGTGAGTGGTCAGCCTCTCTCCCAGTCATTCACAGCAGAGGGAAGTAGAGGTCACATTCAGTTACTCAGGTCACTCAGTCTTATGCCGGCCACACACCAAAAAGATATCGTTCCAACCAGCCAACTTTTGGCTGGTTGGAATGACAATCTTTCTAGTGTGTGGGAGCAAATTATTATCAGCTGTTTGCTCCCACACGGCCAAAAATGCAGAAAAACAGCCCAAAGCGGTTGTTCCAACTTTCTGGGAAAAATCAAACCTGTTTGATTTTTCCCAGCTAATAGTTTTGGAGTAGGAGGAAAGTTCCCCCAACTGCCCACTAAGTAGGCGGACATTGACCAGCAGTGTCTGCCTATTACACCTTCTTCCCTGCAAGCGGCTCAGGTGAGTGGGGGGAAGCTGATGACAGCGGCACAATCTGCTCCATCCACTGCACCTTCCTAACCACAGCACAAAAGCCCCATTCCCCCTGCGATAACCCAGCAAGCACAGTCCGTTCCCCCCCCCCCCCAATACCAGCAAAACCGCAGTCTCCGGCACGCATCCACGATGACCAGCACCCCCACAATTACCGGCACCAAGGTCCAGGAACCATGCCCCCAGAGCCGTGTGGTGGTTGCCCCCGGCAGCTTCCCCATCCCCCGGCAGCTTCCATCGGTGCCCAGGAATTCCAAGTGCCTGCAGCTGCCGCACCTATGGTACTTAATTCTACGCATGCTGCTTCTGCCAGGACACTGGCGAATGCTGCTTGCAGTGAGCAATATGCTGAATGCACATAACTACTGGAGAATGGCTCCTCCTGGCTTCTGACATTGCCCAGTGTACCTGCAGCAGCACGAGCGCAATTAAGTACCGGGAGCTCGATGCAGGGGATACTGCAATCTATGCACCCAGACAATCCGTCTACCCTGACCTCTACCCCCTCCTGTGAACAGACAGTGAAAGCGCACTATGGAGGGCATACAGGGGGAGGAAAATGACTGCGGCACCCGACCTCCCCCTCCCCCACTCGTGGCACCCGACCTCCCCCACTCGCGGCACCCGACCTCCCCCACTCGCGGCACCAACCACCCCCTCCCCCACTCGTGGCACCTGACCACCCCCCTCCCCCACTCGCGGTACCCATCCACCCACCCTCTCCCACTCGTGGCACCTGCCCACCCCCCTCCCCCATATGTTTACCCACATATGTTTTATGAGGAATTTAGCATTTTGCAATTTTATTTGGTTTAGTTGCATATTGTGTTTTATGGCTCCTCAGCCAGAGGTAATGTCCATATTCAGTAACTAGTATGCAATCATTGATTATTAATAATAATTAAACATAACACTAAATCTATGTTTTTATATTATTACCAGTACAGCTGAATAGTTAGCCAACAGCCTCCAAGTGTCCCACCACTGGTCTGCCAGCAATGAGTCTCTTAAACTCACTGCATGTGCACTGTCTCTGCAATACATTCCAAATGAGTCATGACTCATGAGCCGAGACATTGACTTGAGACACTCCACTGAACTGAGTCATGTGTCTCGGGTCAGTGAATCTCTTAGCCCATGACTCCTACTCGCAATCAAAGCTGAGCAGTACAAATCTGAGATTTATTAACCATCAATTTGTAAAATTGACCGAAAATCGACAGACAATTTTACAGAAACAAACAATACACTAATAAATTGCAAACATTTATTTTCTTCAAAAACACATTCTATTGCCTAAATCATTATGATGCCTATAATGGTAGAGATGATGGACCCGATTATTGCAATTGAATGATTATTGCTGTGCACTGTGTATGCGCTAATGTATAAGAGCAATGCTGTTTGTATTGCTTACCTTCTCACAATGTGACTCATAGTGAGGCACCATTTGTGGTTCAGACAGGGAAGTTGTGTTAAAAATAGACATGTCACAGCCATGTCTTGGGACATATCGCTGGTTGGGCCTGTGAAACTGTACTTAAACAACATGGATCTGGCACTTCTGTTGCCTGCCTGTTGTTTTATTGAAGCTACCAGTTAAGCAAAGTATTTGTGTGTGCGTTGGGAATGTGTATGTAGTTGTCTTGCCTTTGTAGTGCTGTGACGGTGGACTTTTCAGGGCTGATGGAGTTTTTGCATTATTTTCCACATCCCCAATGAACACAATCGCAGGTGCGATCGCCATAGTGTTTGTCAATGAATCAGGCCAGATGTTAATAATACTGTAAAGCAGTGGAGTAATAAATGTATAAGTGATGATAATGATCATTAAGTTATTAATAAAAGTATAGCTGCAGCTTTTTATGTCATTATAAAATGACTCTTTGGCAGCGGCGGCTCTTACCTCTGTGAAGGAGGTGGCTGCCGCTATGCACCTTCCGCTACCGCTGTGCTCATCCCCGCCTCTGCCACTATCAATCATGGTCCCAAAGTCCATGTCCCAGCCATCGGTCCCAGTCCCCGCCGCGGGGTCGACGCATATGCAGTAGCTTCTTCAGTACTGCACATGAGCCGGCCCCCAGCCTCTATGGGCTGCTTTTGCATATTCCGGGTCCTGGGTCTGACGCATGTGCAGTATCGTCCTCGTATTGTGCATGCAGAGAACCCAGTTTTAATGAGCTGTTGATCAGCAGCCAATGTATAGTCATCCCAGAGGGAGGGAACACCTCCCCATGGGACTGCCTTGGGTAACTGGCAGGTCAGACTTCCAATAGGAAGTCACTGCCAGTCACAATGAAGCCAGTGTAGTCTCACAGACTGCATCTGGGTTAATTTAGGCAGAGAACAGTGGTGGATTTTACCTGGGGGGGGGGGGGGGGGGGCTACAGCACTGCAGCCCATAGGTAAAAATTGCCACTGCTCCTTGGTGTATACTGTATTAAGCTCTTTATACAAATTTAGCAAAAATGACTTACAATGTAATCTTTTCCATTGTGATTTCTAGCATAAGGATAGAATGCTCCGAGCTCCATCCAGCGAGCACATAACTCATATGTAGTGTCTCCAAAGAAGCCACAAATGTCTGCACCAGTCTATAGAAATTAATAAAATATACAGTATGCATTAGTCAATTTATTTGCAGGGGAATATAATTTGCATATAAAAAGGTAAATTTACTTACATATGAGATACCAAAAAGACTAAACTCCATCATGCCTGTAAAAAAGAAATACATTTATTTTAAAGACATGATCAAAATAACTGGGTGATAGGGCAGGGCCGGTGCCACCACTAGGTAGCTTTAGGCATTCGCCTAGGGCACCGGCCACTGCAGGGTGGCAGTTAGGAGCAGGTCCCCGTGGATGGAGGTGAGCGGCCACACTCGTTTTTCCAAATGAGAGTCCTGTTAAGAACCGTTTATGGGAGGATAGGTACAGTACTGTATGTTCAAAGTAGCACATTTAAAAACATTCCTTGGTATCTTGAAGAGGAATATGTTTTGCATGCTTTAACATGTGATTTTAAAATATCATTAATCTCCAGGATTAGAAAGTAAATTTTCTAGTTTGCTATACCTTAAGAGTGTAGGGAGTAATCTAAAGGTACTTGAAAAATATTATAGGCAACGGAGATAGCTTTGAAGACAGAGGTTTCTTTCTGAAGTAACTTATCAACAGGATTGTGCCATTCATTTTGAGAAAGGTGTTTCGTGAGGGAACTAATGTAGTGCTGGACCAATAGCAATGCTATCGAACAAGAACCCACAACCGGAAATATCTCTTTTGCCTCCTGGAATGTAAGTGGCCCTTGATTGTGGTGGTCAACATTTAAAATAAAACCCCACCCTCCAAATATTAAATGGGTGATGTGCTCGGCCCTCCTGAAATTCAGGGTTATTTATTAATGGGAAGCAACAACTATTTGACATTACTCAATATGTTAAACTAACTGCTTACCAATAATAGATTTATCAATTTGGTTCCAGGCTGCTGTGTTATCTCCCAGCCAATGTCCTAGCCACTGTCCTACTGATGGAAATGTAGAGCGGCTTACAACAATTCCTCTCTTTCCAGTTATATTGCGCAAGACACTTTTTGGAGATTAAGAATACATAGAGTCAATAAAGGTCAACTCGAGCATAAGTAATAGTGAACTATATTTTTTTTTCCATTATTATTCTGCATTTACAGTATATGAGTTAAAACAAAATTATTTTTCACCAATATGCAATATTTTCATGAAGAGCAAATGATTAGGAACAGATGAAGCATTTTACAGCAACCAAGTATGAAATGACTATGCGCTTAATTTGTTGATAATTAAACATTATTATTGTGTATGGAGTAAAATAGTTATGATACAGACTTTTTATCCTATTATTATTATTATTATTATTATTATTATTATTATTGTTATTATTATTATCATCATCAGCATAATACTATAACAGATGATGTCAGGGAATGATGATGACTTCTGTATTACTGTGAAATAGTGTAGTTTAATATCCGTTGAGTGTTTTATCATGGTCTCTATCTAACATCAAGTGATGTTATGTAACATATTATTTATTTGTTTATTTATTATTTATTAACAGTTTCTTATATAGTGCATACATATTCTGAAGCGCTTTACAGAGAATATTGGAACATTCACATCAGTCCCTGTCTAGGGTCAATCTTTTTGTTGGGATCCAATTAGCCTACCAGTATATTTTTGGATTGTGGGGAGAAACCGGAGTACCCGGAGTAAACCCACGCAGGTACGGGGAGAATATATAAACTCCATACAGTTATTATATTGATCACTAATCTCCTCCTAATGACTTCACTTTTAACATGTATACAGGACCTTACTAACAATCCCTTATAAGTGCATAATACACTATGTGCAGCAGTATTTGTGTATTTCCATTCATCTACTATTACACCATTCTATAAACCATAAAATATGTATACACTGTAATTAACTTGACTTACTCAAATGTTGGCTTAGCATGGGACCAGCCATACAGATTGTGGACATCATAGTGTCTCACCGGGGTGCCGTCTGGAAGGAATTGTTGACTGTCCATGCAAATAGTCTTGTGTTGCAATCCCATCTCTTTTGAATTCAGGGCTTGAAGAAAGAAAATACAGTAATATATTATTGCAAATTTGGTGCTTGGTCTTACAATGGATATAGATACATTATAATACCCATATCTTTTGTGTGCCATAAGGCACAAGATGCCTGTTACAACCAATGGTATTAATTCCCATGCGGCATAGTTTTTGCTTTTTCCTCATTTTTGTATCGTTCCATGCTTATGTGCATAAAGTCACAGAATAAGCATAACAATGCAAGGCATGAGTCACTCTTATAAGAACTATCTTTTGTCTTTTTACCCTAAATCAGGGATGGGGAACCTTTGGCTCTGCAGCCTTTGTTGAACTACACATCCATGCATGCACTGCTACAGTTTTGCTCTTTCGCCATGCTAAAACTGTAGCAAAGCATTTTGGGATGTGTAGTTCAACAACAGCTGGAGGGCCGAAGGTTCCCCATCCCTGCCCTAGATCATGGATTCTCAACCGCGGTCCTCTAAGCACACCAACACTGCAGGTTTTAGTGATAATCAGGCTTCAGCACAGATGGTTTAATCAAAATAACACAGGGTCTCCAGTAATTAAGCTACCTGTGCTCAAGCATGAATATCACTCAAACCTCTACTGTTAGCGTGGCTTGAGGACCAAGGTTGGGAATGCCTGCCCTAGATTTTGCACTATTTCCTCAATTTTGCTACTATTTCCTCCATTATGGTACTTTTATTGTTTTGATTCTGCATTATAAGTTTGCTTATACCATGTACCCATAACAGCAACTGTTTCCATCTTTATTCTGCTTTCATATATTTTTATATAATAGTGGTTATACATTTAGAACATAAGTTGCTTACTTTGCAATTAAATTAATACTGTACTACACAGTACTAGCTTCTACCCACGGATTCAAGCGTCTCATCAGTATTACTGGCACACCAACTTTCAAGGTTATAAGATGTACAGGTAATACTGACGCTGATAGATTATTTAGGAATTCAGGAGGAGAGTGCACTGTACAGTATCAACATTCATGACAGTGTTTATAGAATTGTAAACTATCATCTCCCCTGGAAACCTCTCCAATATATAATTGTTAATAAAGTGTACTTGGGTGCCTGGATCACACATTTGTATAACCATGAGTTTCTATCTCTTGCATTGATGACGCCAATAGATTTTTTTGATTATTGTTGCTCAGCTTTAACTTGACAAATCGAGCAGAAGTAAAGTGCAGGTTGTTTATTGCAAAGAGTTTCCACCACAACATGATGCAGTTTTCATGAAGATTGGTTCAGTAGTTTATGCACCAGCTTGGAGCAAACAGATACAGCAATCTTATAATATTAGTAGAAATATATTATATGTACTTCATATGTACATTTAGAATGTATGGGTTTTATACATATTTCAAAATGATAATGTAGAAATTCATAATATTTTTCAGTTTTCAAAAGCATTTTAATCCTGAAAAATGTAATAATAGTCAATTAATTTATAAATACGTTAATAATTATTATTCAATGATCAATTATTCAATACAGATGGAGCAGCTCTCAATGTAGTCGCTCCTGATGATAGGATTGCCAATCGCCGCTGTGTGCCATCTGACAGAAGGAGAAGGAGCACGAGATGCTCGCACGCCCCATTCCATCGGAGCCCTCCACCGGCTCCCTGCTGCTCCCCACAGTCCCCACTCACGCTGCCCGTCTCCCTGTAGTGGAGACAGGCAGGGAAGCCCCTCCCCGCCACGCTGACTGGGACGCACAAGCATGTGAGACGCTCACGTGTCCCCGTCAGGTGGAGCTTGTCCACCAGCCTTCTGGCATCTGCCAATTCTGCAGGCTGCCTGACAGGCACTCCATCTGTATATCAACATACAGCCAACTCCATCCTCTTCTCCCCCCCCACATGATACATAGGGGTTTATTTACTAAGATGGTAGTCCTATTGAAGACGGGATGTTGCTATGATCAACCAATCATATTCTACCTATTATCTTCTAGAAGGTGCTAAATAAATAAGTAGATTCTGATTGGTTTCTATGGGCAACTGGGCAACATCCCATCTTCAATAGAAATCCAATCTTATGAAATTTACCCAATAATGCTTTTTCTGCTTTTTATAGTCAATAAATAAAAATAATCCCAACTTCATTCATCTTTTGTATTTTACATTGCAGCAATCAAGGCAACATAGTACAGTATGTAATATTAGCATCATCATTTATTTATGTATCTACAAAACTATACATTTATTTATATTTAGGAAAAGTTTAGATATTTGGGATAACTAGTACTCTTTTACACATCTGATATCATTTGAGAATGTTTCAGCATAGCTCATTTTAATTTTGATTATAATTTAGATTAAAAAAAAAATATCCCATAATTTACCTGGCATGTATGGAGGATGGTTCAGAATATGGTTCCTGCAACCAATGACTGATCCATGAACAAAACTTGCTGGCTCATTCATATCCTATAATAGAAAACATTTTTTATTAAGCAATCACATTAGTTGTGCTACAGATGGGACCCTGGCACCGAAAAGGAGGTATGGCCTATGCAGAAGTGGGCAGGGCCTCATGAGGATGCTTTACCCATGAGCCATTCCACATTTCCTGTCACTATGGGGGCATTGTGAGTTGCTGGCCATGCCACCTGTTCCCCAGTCTCTGTGAACAGATGCTGTGCGCATGTGAACAGCATCTATTCACCACTGCTCTGCTGAGCAGAGTATTTAGTAAAAGGGGGACACCCAATGGACCCTCACCTGCACATGGCTGGGAAAAAGGTGACTGTCCCACAAAAATTGGGACTGTTGGGAAGTATGGCATTAGTATTTGCTAAAATGGGTATATATTAATAGAGATATATATATTGGAAACTCTCAGTAGCTTTGCAAGTTGTACATAAAGAATAATGAAGATCTAAAATACCCCCCCCCCCCCCAAAAAAAAAAGTATCAGAAGAATAAGGTAAAATCTACTGTATCTTTCAGAGCTACATGGATTCCCTCCTTAGGCAGTTTAATCTGCTAACTGTCCCAAAAACACAACAGGATACAGTAATAGGATGCTGTCTGGATCCAAACAGTCAGAAGCCTGATAAGTAATTGCTTTAACACATGGTTCGATTTTGGCTAACTTTCTATTTGATTTTGCTTATAAAGGCAAAATCAAGTCAAAACTGAATCAAAATCTAATGGTTTTCACCCCTGATGCATGAACATCCAAATCAAATAAAAAAAATGTACTGTAAAGCCAAAAATATATAGTACAGATCTGTGCTGTATAGTCTAAATCAAATGTGTATATGGGGCCATGCATTTTTATCCCGATTCGACCCCGGGATTGAATCAGGATAGAATAGAAAATGAATCGCACCATGGGCCTTATTCTGGTTCACTCCTTCTGGCAAATTCCTTCTTAGATTCTTGGACAAAACCATGTGCACTGCAGGTGGGGTAGATGTTACTTGTGCAGAGAGAGTTAGATTTGGGTGGGGTTTTACCTCAAAGTGAGATCTATACTGCAGTGTAAAAATCAAGCAGTCAATATTTGCCCCGCACAGAAACAAATCTAATTCTTTCTGCACATTTTACATCTGCCCCCCCCCCCCCCCCCCCTGCAGTGCACATGGTTTTGTCCATCTAAGAAGGAATTTGCTAGAAGGAGTGAACAGAATAAGGCCCCATGTGGCTTTAGGGTTAGGTTTAGGGTTAATCACTAGGTGGAAGGATAGGATTAGGCTGCTGTTTATGCTGGTTTATGGTAAAGATACTAAAATCCATTATGATTGTGGATGTTGTGATTCTGCTATCAGGATTCTGGCCATTGGAATTCTGATACTGTAGGTCAGTGTTTTTCAACCACTGTGCCGTGGCACACTAGTGTGCCTTAAGCTGTTCTCAAGTGTGCCCCCAGATCTAGAGATGCCCAAACTAGTTTACAGCCACCACCAGTTCAAGTGTTATTTACTGGTCTCTTCTTTTCATTTAAAAGGCCAATGTATTTTATTTGTGTTACCTGTGGGGACCAGTGTGATTGTTTTTTATATGGGGGCAATAGGTTTGTTTTTTTTCCTGTGGGGGCCAATGTGTTTTTCCCTGTGTGGATCTCATGGTGTGCCTTGGCAATTTTAAAATCTTATTTAGTGTGCCACAAGGTAAAAAGGTTGAAAATCACTGCTGTAGGTATTCTAATTGAATCCCGAAAGTAGCAAGTATCAACAATTTAAGTAAACTATGGATTTACACAATTTTTTTTACTAAGTAATATTCTGCTAAACGAGCAAATATAAACAATACAATTATTTTACATAATATATAATGCTTAAAAGATTAATCAAGAAAATATTAGTTATACAGATGTGTCCACATACTGTACATCTTGGCTTTTTTTCTCAATTTATCACAACATTTGAAACACGTCTTAGCTTTTTTCCCAAATGTAGCAAGTACAGTAGATGGATTCTAAAATATTTTTGCAGCAGTAGAATTTGTGTAAAGTAATAGATTAGAGAAGCAAATTTTTTGAAAAATCACAAAGCATGACTTTTGCAGAGTCCAAGGTGTGCAAAATTGTGCCATACATGGCACAATAAAACCAATATGTATTTGGACACATCTGAATATAGGCAGAAATAAAAAAAATCTATATTGGAAAAATAAAAGCAACACTTACAATCCATATGCCATCAAATCGAATATGTTTTTCTCTAAATTCTTTTACTTCTTGCTTCCACCATTCCACTGTCACATTCTTAAAAAAATCTGGGAATGCCGTATGAGCTCTGAAAAGCTATAAACAAATAAATATGTATACAATATTCTGGAAAAGGTCTCTCCAAGCACTTGAGCATCTTAGAAAGGAGGCATACAAACTGGCAGAAAGGGTATAAAATCCATGATTTTGATAATATATTAAAACGCAGTGAAGACACCATTTTGCTTCCTCCCATGGGCTCTATTTAGACTAATATGCACAGATGGGTTGTTATTAGGCTTAAAGTGGATCTGATATCAAAATGTAGCTATGAGAACAGATAAATATATGATTGTATATGTTATTATTTAGTTAGAACCTTAAATGGAGCAAAACTGCCCCTACCGTTAAAATAAGTTATGCATCTATGTATTTAATGCTATATTGTTTGTTCTGGGGAGATAATGCCCTAATCTCAAGGGAGATGAAAAGTTGTGATATGCACCAGAAATTTGTAACTGGAACTTATATTAAAGGATGTGTTTATTGACCATGTGCTTCAATCTACAGTAGATGTCTGATTAGGACGTAAAGCTCTGCCCCACCTTCGCTTATATTACATTATAACAGCATTGGACTGTGCCCTTTATTACATTACATTATATTTTCATGGATAGAATGTGTGAACCTTATATTGACAAACTCAATACATAACAACAGGGAAAGACAGGGAGATCACTGCATGATAATTGGCGCACCTCCATACATTATGGAATGTCTAATCACAGAATTAAGTTAACTGCATAATGGTCAGGTTGGCAGGAAGGGTGTGGTAGGATCTTCTGACAGTCAGGATTCTGAAGGTCTTTAGACCAACATCAGATTCCCAACTGCCGGGACTCTGACAGGGGAGATGAGCGCTATGAAGCCCACTGCTGCCTAGGTGTCCCAATACGCTTGCCACAGGTTCTATTCTCCCTCTACAATGGTCGTGGACCCCACGAGGGAGAATATTCCCTGTAAGTCAGAATCCTGACTGTCGGACTTTGAACAGTCGGTATTCTGATGTCAGTCTACTGATCGCTGGAAGAATCCAGCTGTCTGGAGGACATCCAGCACCTGACAGGACAGGTTTGAAGACAAAAGTAGATGATCAAGATCATTTCTAGATATTATCATACTGCACACAATCCTCAGTCAGTACTATGCACTGAACGATTAACATTCAATCCTGTTATTTGTTCAGAACATCAAATGTGTTGCTGTCTGCTTTCACTTAGCAATCATAAGGGACTTCCATAATTTTCAGATGTTGCAGGAAACAATATATTAGAAATGTACAGTATTATCTTAAATTTTCATTGGCAGTATTTACAAACTTTATTTTCATTGGCAGAATTTATTAACTTATCACATCTATGGCAAGGTCTAGTCATTCCCAATCCAGACCTCATGGCATGACAAGCCATGTTTTGTGGATTTCTTTAATCCCGCACAAGTGAGTTAATATGTTAATCTATTTTGCCTCGTCAGTAATTATTCCACCTACTTCCACAGACAGAAATTCTTCAAACACAACTTGTTGGGAAAACTTAATAATCTCTGGTAAAAACTGTTTGTAGAGCACTTTTTTGTCAAAAATAGTACAAAAAGAAACCTTTATTGTTGCGTGATAGGAGATATAATGGATATTAAGTTGCATTAGTATATAGCAATTTAGATAACCCCTTTGATCATATTCTATTATTTTTGATCATATTCTATACTCTTTTCCCAAAACGCAATCATAATAACCAGCAATCCATATTAGATTAGTTAATAAATTATTTGTCAACATATTTTTATGCTCTCCAATACTATTATTGACTCTTAAATATATTCATACTGCTCAGATGTAGAATTATTGTGCCAGATGCAGTGGAAGATGTTTACAGTACTTACCTCAACTTGTGTGTCCCAATCAAGTGAGTTATCAACAGTAACATTAGGTAAATCCGGCCAAACCTGACATAATAAAAGTAAAAATGTAAAAAGCATATACTGTAGTGTATACAGTACTACATTGCTTCCACACAAATGTGAGTAATACAGAGAAAATACATGTTAAGTATTCTATACATCTTTTTTCAACCTATTAACCTATTAACGGGTAGATATTGATTTTTATTGGTCAGTTTTGTGTTTTTTATCTATAATTATACATCTTTAAATATCAAAATGTATTGAAATATAAAAAAATACTTATTACTTAGCACCAAATCACCTTTAAAAGTGTTTACAAATACTATGACAATATTGAACTACCCTCGATCGCTGATTGGATACATTTTCTCAATCATTTTCAACAGAATTAACCAGATTTGTTTTGTTAAAAGGGTGGATTCCAAGATATTATAGTAGAGCACAGGTTCTCAAACTCGGTCCTCAGGAGCTCACACAGTTCATCTTTTGCAAGTCTCCTCACAGAATCAAAAGTGAAATAATTAGCTCCACCTGTGGATCTTTTCAGTGATCAGTGAGTAAATGAAGAAGGCAAGTCAGATGCTTGGTTGCATAGGGAGAGGTATCAGCAGTAGAAAGAAAGAAGTAATAATGCCACTGTATACAACCTCATCTAGAGTACTGTGTTCAGTTCTCTAGGCCATATCTCCAGAAGGATATAAATACATTAGAGACTGTACAAAGAATGGCAACTAAAATGGTGCATGGCCTACATCACAAAACATACTAGGAAAGACTAAAAGATCTTAATATGTATACTTTAGAGCAGAGAAGGGAAAGGGGGGACATGATGGAAACTTTAAAATATATCAAGGGTTTTAACAAGGTACAGGTGAGAGACATTCTTCACAGGAAGAGGAGCAACAGAACACGAGGACATGCACTGAAACTAGAGGGAGGAAGATTCAGGGGAAATGTGAGGAAGAATTACTTCACAGAAAGAGTAGTAGATAAGTGGAATAGCCTACCATCAGAGGTGGTAGACGCAAATACAGTAGTACAATTTAAACATGCTTGGGATAAGCATATTGATATCCTTACAAAAAAATTAGGATCATATATGGTTTGAGGTAACATGTTTAACCCCTTCCTGACGCAGCATGTTTTTGCCTTCCTGACAGAGCCCTTTTTTTCAAATCTGACATGTATCACTTAAGTGGGGATAACTTTTTTTTTGCTTTTACTTATCCCAGTGATTTTGAGATTGTTTTCTCGTGACACATTGTACTTCAAGTTAGTGGTAAATTTGGGTCGATACAGTCTGTGTTTTTTTGTGAAAAATGCCAAAATGTCGTAAAAAAATGGAAAATTTAGCAATTTTCAAAATGTTAAATTTTCTGCTTGTGAGACAAATAATCATACCACTCAAAATAGTTAATAACTAAAATAGACCATATGTCTACTTTATGTTTCCATCATTATTTCAACATCCTTTTAATTTTTTTGGACACTAGGAGGCTTAAAATATGATTAGCAAATTCTAAAATTTTCAAGAAAATTTCAAACACTGATTTTTTTAGGGACCAGTTCAGTTCTGATGTGACTTTAAGGGACTTGTATGTGAGACACCCCCATAAATGATGCCATTTCAAAAACTGCACCCCTCACAGTATTCAAAACAGCATTTTGGAAGTTTGTTAACCCTTTAGGTGTTTCACAGGAATTAAAACAAAGTGTAGGTGAAATTTCAAAATTTCATTTTTTTTGCAGATTTTCAATTTTAATACATTTTTCTAAGGAACACAGTAGATTTTACTAGAGAAATGTGACGAAAAATTGATTCCCCCAATTCTTTTGTTTTCATAAATATCCTATATGTGGCCCTAGTGTGCACGTTGACCAAACCACAGGCTTCATAATAGAAGGAGCACCTACTTGATTTTGGAGCCTCCTTTTTATGAGATTATTTTTTAGGCACCATGTAGGTTTCTAGGCACCATAAGATGCTAAAAGTTAGGAACCCCCCCACAAGTGACCCCATTTTGCAAACTACACCCCTCAGGGAATTCATCTAGGGGTATAGTGTACATTTCAAACCCCCAGGGGTTTCACCAATTTTGATACAACTGGGCTGTGCAAATGAAAAATTACATTTTTTACACAAAAATGCAGTTCTGACTCAAAATTTTTCATTTTCACAAGGAATGAAGGAGACAAAGCACCCCAAAATCTGTGCCCCAATTTCTCCCGAGTACGGCAATGCCTCACATGTGACCAAAAAATACCATTTGGGTGCATGGCAGGACTCAGAAGGGAAGGAGTGATTTTTGGATTTTGTAGCACAGATTCTGGTGGAATGTTGTTGGGTGCTATGTCGCATTAGCAAGACCCTCGAAGCACCAATACAGTGGAACCCCCCCCACAAGTGACCCCATTTTGCAAACTAAACACCTCAGGGAATTCAACTAGGGGTATAGTGTACATTTCAAACCCCCAGGGGTTTCACCAATTGTGGTACAACTGGGCAGTGAAAATGGAAAATTACATTTTTTACACAAAAATGCAGTTCTGGCTCAAAATTTTTCATTTTCACAAGGAATGAAGGAGACAAAGCACCCCAAAATCTGTGCCCCAATTTCTCCCGAGTACGGCAATGCCTCATGTGTGACCAAAAAATGGCAGGACTCAGAAGGGAAGGAGTGATATTTGGATTTTGTAGCACAGATTCTGGTGGAATGTTGTTGGGTGCTATGTCGCATTAGCAAGACCCCCGAAGCACCAATACAGTGGAACCCCCCCACAAGTGACCCCATTTTGCAAACTAAACCCCTCAGGGAATTCAACTAGGGGTATAGTGTACATTTCAAACCCCCAGGGGTTTCACCAATTGTGGTACAACTGGGCAGTGAAAATGGAAAATTACATTTTTTACACAAAAATGCAGTTCTGGCTCAAAATTTTTCATTTTCACAGGGAATGAAGGAGACAAAGCACCCCAAAATCTGTGCCCCAATTTCTCCCGAGTACGGCAATGCCTCATGTGTGACCAAAAAATGGCAGGACTCAGAAGGGAAGGAGTGATATTTGGATTTTGCAGCACAGATTCTGGTGGAATGTTGGTGGGTGCTATGTCACATTAGCAAGACCCCCGAAGCACCAATACAGTGGAACCCCCCCACAAGTGACCCCATTTTGCAAACTACACCCCTCAGGGAATTCAACTAGGGGTATAGTGTACATTTCAAACCCCCAGGGGTTTCACCAATTGTGGTACAACTGGGCAGTGAAAATGAAAAATTAAATTTTTTACACAAAAATGCAGTTCTGGCTCAAAATTTTTCATTTTCACAAGGAATGAAGGAGACAAAGCACCCCAAAATCTGTGCCCCAATTTCTCCCGAGTACGGCAATGCCTCATGTGTGACCAAAAAATGGCAGGACTCAGAAGGGAAGGAGTGATATTTGGATTTTGCAGCACAGATTCTGGTGGAATGTTGGTGGGTGCTATGTCGCATTAGCAAGACCCCCGAAGCACCAATACAGTGGAACCCCCCCACAAGTGACCCCATTTTGCAAACTACACCCCTCAGGGAATTCATCTAGGGGTATAGTGTACATTTCAAACCCCCAGGGGTTTCACCAATTGTGGTACAACTGGGCAGTGAAAATGAAAAATTAAATTTTTTACACAAAAATGCAGTTCTGGCTCAAAATTTTTCATTTTCATAAGGTATGAAGGAGAAAAAGCACCCCAAAATCTGTGCCCCAATTTCTCCCGAGTATGGCAATGCCTCATACAGTATGTGACCAAAAAATACCAGTTGGGTGCATGGCAGGACTCAGAAGGGAAGGAGTGATTTTTGGATTTTGCAGCTCAGATTCTGGTGGAATGAATGGTGGGTGCTATGTGGCATTAGCAAGACCCCAGGGTATATATATATAAAAAAAAAACCTGCACCCCCAAAAAGTTGCTGATCAGTTAATTTATACTGATCAGCACAAAAGGGGGGGCAGCAGGGGGGGCAGCAGTCAGTTGCACAGGCAGCACAACCTTTGGTGCAACTGACAGGTATATATATTAAAAAAAAAAAATTGCTGATCAGCACAGATATACTGATCAGCACAAAAGGGGTGCAGCAGACACAAAATATAGCACTCTCTATTACTCTCTATCACTCTCTATCACTCTCTGTCACTCTCTGTCACTATCTGTCACTATCTCTCACGATCTGTGACTCTATGACACTGCAGCAGCAGGACACAGGAAGTCACAAGATCCAGGAAGCATCCAGCTGCTGGCAGCACGCTACCAGCGGTGATCAGCGGTGATCAGGTAAGTATCAGGCAAGGTTCAGGTATGTATAGCACGACAGAGTGGCCGGTGACCGCTCTGCACGCAATTCCAGACCGGAATGGCGTCTGCAGCGCAGTCACCGTTAGTTTAAATCACGCGCCATGGCTGTGATTGGTCCGTCGGTCTGACGGACCAATCACAGCCTTGGGGGCAGGTGGGGTGAGGTGTGGTCATCACCGGTGACCCCCTCACACCCGGCGGTGATTGATCCCTGTGTTACCGAGCGTCTGATTCGCGTCTGATTCGCCGGTAACACAGGAAAACGCTGCGATTGGTTGTTCACATTGAACAGCCAATCGCAGCGATCGCCGACGGGGGGGAGGCATCGCCGCCCCCCCTGGGCATGCTGGGACATGTCTGCTGTCAGGGACAGCAGACATCGTCCCTCTGTCACCGCGTCCCTAGACGCGGTGACAGTTTAAAATCGTGACGTATATATACGTCATGTGTCGGGAAGTACATCCCGGCCATGACGTATATATACGTCAAATGTCGGGAAGGGGTTAAAAAGGGGCAGACTAGATGGGCCAAGTGGTTCTTATCTGCCGTCAAATTCTATGTTTCTATGTTTCTATAATTAATACACCTGTGCTCCTGCCGAGTGACCTGGAAAACGTGAACTGTGTGGGGTCCTGAGGACCGAATTTGAGAACCACTCTTTTTAAGGAATTGTGCAATTCTATAATATTATTTGGAGGTATGCATTTTTTTTTACATATACTTTATTAAGCATCAAAGAGATAATAGAGTGTTCACATAATTGCAACTCCATTATATGAGGTACCGTCAAGTGGTATAAGCATTGTGGGTGCTTAGCATTGGTTTAAATATCCATGACTATTAGCAGCTCTCTATAATTGCTTTTGATTGACTGTTTTAGGGTTGACATCCAGGTTAAAGCACTTAACTGAATTGCATTGTGACTATGTCATATATATGCCATCTATTCACTTATGCACACACATGTCTGATGTTTTCTAGTCCATTTACTGTACTGTACAGTCAGTAGCATTATACCACTTTCTGCAGCTGGGGGTCACATACCAAATGTACCAAATGGTGCAAAACATTTGAATGGGAAAAGAGAATTTGTTCCTGTCTTGGAGTACAAATATCTAAAATTCCTTGTTAGTTATATAATCTGATTATCTCTGCTTTAATAACTGCTATGGCTCGATTAAAGAGGCGGTTAAAGATAGGAGGGGTGCAGGCTCCAATCAGGCCATCTCCTCTCCAGTGGTGCAGTAAACTCTGGCATTGTGCTATAGTTTTATGGTGCCCACACCTTGATGCGTGAATCTCAACTCTGCATGCGAGGATCACCAGATAAATGGACACTGGGGTCAATTTTCCGGTGATTGCTAATGTTGGAGTTAATCCTTTCAAGCTTCCCACTACTGCTGCAGAGTCCACAAAGACTGCATGTGAATTCTGCCAGGTGTCCCGCCATTTCAATTATTCAAAGAAAATTGTTCTATATCTGTAGAACAGATTGGCTTGAGTCCACAATGGACAAAGGGACAGAAGTAACAAAACACTTGGGAGATTTTTATAGCAACTATCTCTATAGCAAGAACATCACATGTATTGTGATTTTCATTTCGCATCATGGTGTTTTTGCAGCAAAGCCTGAAGATAAAGCCTCACCTGCTTCATTTTTGGAAGGATAACCACACAGTTCAGCATCCTTTAGGATTATATTTGATGTCTGATATTTTATACATATGCTTATAAATATTTACTTCTATTTCAGAATATACTATATGCTTTTTACTTTACATAACAGGTTGTGGTTAGTCTATTATTATTCGGACAAGGACAGTGATTGAAACAGGTTTTATTAATATCTGCTATTCCCTTTGTTTACTTGTGATAATGGTTTTATTTCCTATACAGAGGTTTTAAAAGCTTTGTCTTCAGTAAAAAGAATATTAAAAAAGTATATAGAAATGTAAATACAGTATACACTGAAGTGTTTACAGTATGTATAGAGTTGAACATCATGCTTTTAAGTTTAAAATCTGCTATTTCCATACAGCAGATGAGTCTCTATGCATATTTGGTATCATCTTAATTTACAACCCCCTATGCTTAAATTTGTAGAACTAGGAGTATTTTAAACAAGGCGAGTGCCCATATGTATCTGTGTGGGCCCACTTGTCAGTGGATGCAGTGGCGGAACTTGTGACTGGTTAGCCCAGGTGAAAATATAATACATGGCACCATTTTCACAGTGATTTATTTGCTGTGCATATGAAGCCAGCACCATTTCCCCAATGCTTTCTGCAGTGGTGATAGAGGATGGAGGATTGAACTGACAGGAGAGCAAATCCCTTTGTACTGTAAGGGCATGTACTGTATGTGTAACTGCAACCAAGATACTGTGGAGCTAAACACATGTTTTATTTTGTGTATAAATTGAGTAATGACTTTACTATACAGATGTGTCGTATATATTTTTGGAACTCATTTCAGGGCAAAAGTTGCAGCATAGTGTGGGAGCTAGCAGCAAAGAACAATGGATGGGGCAGTCGGACAGAGAAGTGGCATGCCTGCTACTCATTCATGGAGTGAGTCAGTGTGGCTAATTCAGAGGGCTTAGTATTATACATGGGGAAGACTGTGGAGTATAAGACCATGGGGGCAGTGTCCGTGGGAGAGGCTGCACTATGCCATTATGTATACACATTGTGGCAGTGCCATAATATGCAGCCTCTCGCTACATCAATTTAAATGAACACATCTGTACCAACACGTCAAGCTACATGTCTATGCTTTTATACTCTTGGTGTATGTAAACAAAGGCCACATTGTCTATAATCTCCTTTTGTTGACCTTGAACATAAAGTAAGTTACTCTTTCTGGGTTGGACACATCTTCAGATGTCTTGGGCTCACCACAAATATGTACAGGTCTAGCCTAGTCACCCATTCAGCAACGCACGCACATGCCATAGACTTTAATGGTGCAATCGCCAGTCTCATCATGGCGCAACATGAAACTTGCCCCAATGTGAATGCTCGTGCAGATGCATAGCAACAAAGATAAGAACGGATATATCAATAATTGCATCTCTTTTTCAGTAGCATCGTACACCTGAGCTGTTGAGTTAAATAAATCTACATTATATTATAAGTTACACTGCATTATTCCATTATTGTAATCGCATTATTACTCATTTATTTTGTAGATGCTGCTCATCTCTCTCACATCATACATACCTTTCCCCATACAATGTCACTTTTATCATCCCATTTAATAAACACATCCTGATCCCTTCCTCTAGTGAATGCTGGATAAGGCTCTGTTTCATTTGCTGCAATTGCTGGATCCTAAAATATAAATGAAATGATCTATAAAACAGTGACATAATTCATTCATTTTAAGCATTGATTTTGTACAGAAACATATCAAGCAATCGGAAAATCATTCATTGCTAGCCACACATGAGCAAGTCATGTTAGCACGGAGAGATACAACCTGCTTCCCTTTTGTTCACTGAGAACACAAGTGATGGTTTGTGATTCCCATTCAATGTTGGGCTGACATACTGGGTTATTGCCTGTGGGCCACAATGCCCTTTGAAGCAATGAAGAATTAAGTACAGCACGGGGTCTATTTGGGAATGCCCCAAGCATATTTTCATATAAATTAATTTGAATTAATTTTTGTAATACTAACAGTTTTGTCCTGGCCATAAAAACAGCACCATGAATTTGTACAGCATCAAAGCATCTAAATACACTTGCACATAGTTTTTGAAGGAACTTGACAGGCAGGCTGTTCCAAATATCTTGGAGAGCTAACCACAGATCTTCTGTGCATGTAGGCTTGCTCAAATTAAGTTTCTTCATGTCATTCTTCACAGATGTTGAGATCAGGGCTCTGGGGGTTTATATCATCAATTTGGGTGCAGTATGGCGGTCCAAAGAAATCGGGATCCCAAAGAAGCCCCTTTGCTCGCCACATTTTCTATTCTTCCTCTGTGTGAGTCATGGGCCCCCACAATGGAGAATAGCCCCTGTCAGTCGGGATCCCAACTGTCGGGCATTTAAACTGTTGGCATTCCGATGTCGGGCAGTCATACAACACCCCATAGGTGAGCGCACATTGAGTGTTAGGGGTGCACAGGCACCCCCCTAATGCTGTGCTGTGCCCACCCTTACAAACACATCCCTGCCGCTAGAAATATCAGCAATACCTTTAACCAAAGACTTTTGCTTTTTAGAACTGTATTCAATTTAAAGAAGCGCCCATCAATCAATTATGTGTGTTTGCATTGTTATTTGTACTAGACCATTGTCATATCACTACATATCTGTGTCATCCACATATGTTTATGACTGTATTTGCATGTACTGTTACACAGAGTAATTAGAAGATTAAAACTGAAATAGGCAGGATATTATGGTGTGGCTGAGAGACTTTTTATATTGCAGAGAGTGCCAATAGATGACGGAAGACATGCTTGATTGGCGGTGTTAGGCACACCCAATAGGTGGAGCTATGCACACCCCTTTGCCGGTGCACCCCCTAATAAAATGTCCTGCACACGCCTATGTGACACCCCATCACTTTTAGGACTCATTGTTTTTTTTAATGCTGAAAATATTTCTTAATGACATTGACTGTATGCTTGGGGTCATTGTCATGCTGCAGAATAAATTTGGAGCCAATTAGACACCCCCCTGATGGTATGGCATTTTGGATAAGTACCTGCCTGCCTGTATTTCTCAGCATTGAGGATACCATTAATCCTAAAAAAAAAAAAACTCCAATTGCTGAATTGCAGCCCCAACTTATAGGGAACCTCCACCATGTTTCTATTTTGTCTGCAGACACTCTTTATTGTACTTCTCTCCAACTCTTCAGAAAACAAAGTGCCTTCTGCTGTAGCCAAATATTTCACATTTTGTACCAAATGTTACAGGGTGTGAGAATCAGAAGGTGAGAGACTTGGGATTTTGAGTGACAATCAATGTTATGGCAAAATCAACCTGGTTTGTCTCATCGGTTAAGAACACCTGCTGACATTATTCTGCACCCCAGTTCCTATGTTTTCATGTATAGTTTAATTTCTTGGTCACATGAAGAAGATTATGGATGAGATTTAATAGGATGAGAGATTCAGAAAGTGAGAGATTTGGTAAGAAATCTCCAGTTTTTTTAAAGTGGCAATCATTTACATTGCAAAATCAAACTGGTTTTGCAGTGTAAATGATTGCCGCTTTTAAAAAACTGGAGATTTCTCACCAAATCTCTCACTTTCTGAATCTCTCATCCTATTAAATATCACCCATGGTGTTTTGTCTCCAATTCTTCCATAAAGATTACTTTTGGCTACTGTTCTCTGAAAAGTAGATGAGGTACCTGGCTTTGAGCTGATGGCACTGCTCAACTTCTCCCATTTTTGAAGGAAAGCACATATGATGTGTCTTTCATCAGATGATGATTAGATTCCTTGGCCAACCATTGAATCTATGGTCCTCAATGTTGCACATTTCTTTGTGTTGCTTCAAAAGAGCATGGATAGCACATCTTGAAACCCCTCTGTTTGAAAGCTTTGCCGGGAGAAACCTTACAGTGCAGTGTAACTGAACTGTATCTTATTGTGCTCAGTCTTTAAATGGTGTATGACCTGAAACTGTTTTCTACAACCTTATCTTTATAACATAGTTTGACTGCTTTTTTACCCAGTTTTAAGCCTCCTACACAGCTATTTCTGTTTCAGATAAAGACTTTTTTCAACCTACATATCAACAGGATAATCATTATCTATTTGGTATGATTGGTTAATCATACACCTGACTATAATCCTACCAAATCCCAGCCTTTATGCAAGTGCACTGTACCTTTGCTGCTCACTGAGCCAAGCCGATAAGGCCCTATGAGCATTGTCAGCAGAAATATAAAGGAAGAGACCATTCTCATCCTGTTCTCTCCCATATTGCATTCACCTCCTGGACCCTTGACTGGGGGAGTGCATGTGCACAAAGCACATGTCATATTTTACCTTTGCCAGAGACAGCACTGGGCTCCTCCTCACCAGGGCATTTACCACTTTTCCACCCAATAATGAAATATGGTAATAAAAGGGAAAGTAAAAGAAGCAATGTTTTTTATGCTGCTTTTGGCTTTCCTTTTAAATACAACCCTAAATAAAGAACTAAAAAAAATGTAACATTAATTTGAATTTGACATATAATCCAGATTGCTCTGCGGTTTGAAAAAACAGATTTTGTATGTTCTTGAGAAATGCAAGTTGGAGTTTTGTAGAAATAATATTGCAGAGTAGGTTTATAGAACTTAGGACTGGGGTAGCCAACTCCAGTCCTCAAGAGCTACACAACAGTTAATGTTTTCCAGATCTCCTCACAGAATCACAAGTGAAGTAATTTGCTCCACCTGTGGATCTTTTAAAATGTGTTAGTGAGTAATGATTGCACCTGTGCCCCAGCTAGGTTGTGTGGAAAATGGGAACTGTTGGTAGCTCTCGAGGCCTGGAGTTGGCTACCCCTGACTTAGGGGGTTATTGTGGTTCATTCGATCTGATGCAAATTTGCATCCTTGCGAGTGAACCATATTCTGCCTTGCGAATGGTTATACGCCAGCCCACCATTTTCAAGGCGCATACTTTTACATACTGTAAACATACATTCGCATGCCACTGGGAGTCTCCCACATTGAAAGATGTGGAATGTGAAAGCATATGTAAGGTTTCTCTGAGCAACCTTACATATGCGCGTACGCTCGGGGGGATGTGGGCAGTTAGCTGACATCCTCTGATGTCAGCTGCAAACCCCCCGCATGTCCATCATGGCCTTATTAGCATGAGAATGCCCAGCATTCTCATGGGAATGCCGATGAAATGCTTGGTGTTCCCATATGCACCCAGCGGATGCACAAAGTGCAAACATCAACCACGTGGGATCTAATGCGACCATGCAAACGGACCTAAATAAGGTCCTTCAGATTTAGCCAGTAGCAAAATATCAGATTCCAGCTATTTTATAGAAGGTGCTACATAAATAACTATAATCTAAACTGATGCAATGGGAAACCTGCACCTTAGTAAATATGAATTTACTACAATTATTAACCATTATTAGACAAACGTCATACCAGCATGATGATAACTCGCATTCCATCTAATCTGATACCATCAAATATCTCAGGAAGTCTTTGAAAATCTTTGCCCAAAGTGAAGTCCATCTGTCTCTCCATGTAATCAATGTCTGCATACTGTACATCCTAAGAGGAGGAAATGCATACTTAATGCACAGTATAAAGTTATATGTATGATGCTATTTTGCAACATTCAGGCATCTCATGAATTTGTGGAGAGTGCATAAAATCAATACATAAACAAACACTTGTAATGAGTGATATTCTGGCCCAAACTCCCACCCATCTGCAATAGTGCGCCATTAATCCACCAGATTGACAATCACAAAATGGTGGAAGTCCGGTGAATAAAGTTTTCCAACCAAAAAATTGCGTGAAGATACACGTCTGCCTTAAGGATACACAGTCTTATCCAATCCCAAGATGGCCGCTGAACAACTTCCGGATGGTGGCCCGAATAGACAGTGGCAACGATCACGAGCACTCCCGGGGAAATCAGACATTGCCCCACATCATATAGCCTGATGTGCAGATGGAGCACTAGCAGCCGCACTATTACTACCCGACTCGGCTACACAGGAAGTTGCTCTGGGTCACCATGGCAACCAGAATTGGCATTTGAAATTATAATAGATCTACACTGCTTGTTTGTATACAACCTACATGTATGATGGACTTTATTTTACTTCTTACAATTACTGTAATTTTGATATGTAATTATGTGTACATATTAGCGGCTTTAGAATATATGTATAATTATGATGACATCACTTCCAGAAGAGATCCCATTGGCTGCGCCTTACATAAATATGGCTCTCTCACACAACCTGGTCATGCCTTGATAAAGGTCCAATAGGACCGAAATGTGTTGGCGGTATCAGGTAGTGTGAGCAGCCACCTCTTTCTTGTCACCTTGGTCGTATGTAAAAAAAATCTTGGAAGCATCTTTTTTATTTTTCTTAATTTTCTGGAATTTTTATTTTATTTCTTTTTTTTCATATGGTACATGTTTTGTTATTCATGTTGAAACTGTACACCTTGGGGTACCTGTTGTTTTGATGTAAGGACACCATTTGGGGAGGAGTCTACACAAATATGTATTTAAAGAAAAAATATCAAATTTTTTGATTATCAGGTTGATCCTTCTGAAATTCTTACAAGTGGACAGCACACCCTGGGCAATTACCTTGGAAATCTCAAAGAAAATTTACCTTTATGGGATTCACTTTACTCACACATGAATAAGCTATGATACAGCATGCACCATTCATCAGCTGTATTTTTGATTATCTTCAGATAAAATGCTTGGTCTTTAAAGAAACACCCTGCCTTTTAAAGAAACCTATATACTGTATGAGTAATTCAATATCCCTCCATTGTGAGTTTGGTACACTATCTAAATCTATCTGCATCCCCTTGTCACCATACATGTGAGCCTATACAGAAGGCTAAAAGATAAATTTATAAGCGGCCATTACAACAAATCCACTGTGAGTGGGGTACACCATCTTAGCCTTATGATTTGAGTCAAAAGCTCAAAAAAGATACCTTTATATGCTTCCTCATCAGTCCTATAGAAGTGAGCGAGGTAGGTAGAAGGAAAAAAGAAAAACCTTAAGTTTTGGGAAAACTTTCAAAGTATTTAACGTTTGTACCCCATCACAGAGAAATCACCGTGGTTTTGAAAATTAAGGGACATATTTTTATACATTTTCTTTTATATTTGTATATTATTTGTACTTATTTGATAAACTACACTAAGTTGTGCACTGTTCACTATGATTTTATCTTGCTCCACCTGATCACATCAATTCCTAATTTTGTTGATACTGTTTTGTTTAGATGTGGTGACATCTACCCAGGTTTTTATAGATCAACGGGCAGCATAGCGCCCCAATTTTAAATACTATAAATTCTGTTCACAAGGTTCTGATTATAGTACCAGTTTGTGCCCACATACATTACAGAATATTCCTCCAAGTATCCACACTGTATTTAGCCCTGTGTTACAGCAAATCATCATGATGAAGTCACTCTGGTAGAAGAAACGTGTCCGGTATGTACAATTGTACATACCGGACACATTTCCAATTGTAAAGCGCAACGGAATATGCTGCGCTATATAAGAAACAAAATAAATAACTGTACCTGAGAAATCTATGGACCGACAAGGCTCTTATTTTATGGGGGGGTTTGTATGTGAGCTACTTACTATTTTATCTGTAGATCAATGTGTAATAAAATATTGGATTTAATACTTTATAATCCTTGGATGTTTAACCTCATGGAGTAAGAAATCCCTAACTGTGGTTCTGAGATTTGACTGGTTCTTATTGCGGTGTTACTGTATCTATCAGAGATACTCTATGTGCTTGTGTGGTGCTAAAAACGGTCAGGCAACAGATATTTCCACCATGTTCATTTGTTTTGTCTAGTAGATGAATTACGGTCATCTATATCCCATGTAAACTTGTCTATTATGATTGAAACTTTTTGCTGTACACATCTGGCATGTGATATAACATAAAAATGAAATGACCTTTCATTATTTTATTATAATTGGTTAATCCCTTCTGTCCATTAATCTGAATAATGACTTACATATGGAATTTTTGCTTCCACCATATCAAGATAGATTTGTTCAATCTCACTGTCATTCTTGTAGCCATAGCGACATAACTGGAATCCAAGGGACCAATACGCTGGCATAACAGGGCGACCTATAAGCTGATATAAAAGTAGAAACAATTAGAACATGATAAAGTTTAAGTGGTGCCACTATTGTGAACATGAAAATGCTTACTTCAGTATACTGTTGGACAACATTCTCTGGTGTTGGACCCAAAACAACAAAAAAGTCTAAAATTCCACCAATTGTACGATATGTTAGAGCTGGAGTTGGCTGCAGTGTTATATCTGAAATGGAATAGTACATTCATAAAACAAAGTTTGTAAAAACATTATGGCAATATCATATTTACATATTGTGATTGTCAGCAGTTGATTTTGGACTGTGCCTCAGCAGCACCTCTACATATACCAATGGCAAGAAAGTCCAGGACAGAGCATTTTTTACCTCCTATAATGGGCTATGTTGGGAGTTATGTCATAGCAACCAATCAGATTGTATCATTTTCTAGGACGCAATAGAGAAATGATAGCTAGAATCTGATTGGTTATTGTAGGCAACATCCATACTTTTTCCTTTTATGGAGGGATGTATTCAAATACATTGCCGCCCCCCCACAGCGATGCTAGTGCGTATGTACTAACATATGCGACAAGCATTGCAATGCAGTGACGGAGACCCCCACGATACCTGTAATGTGGTTTACGGGGGTCTCCGTCACCTCCCTGGTTGCCTCCTCCTCCCCCTAAGCTGGGAAGCCTAAGCAGGCTGTCCCCGGTGTCGCCTCCTCCCCCCCTGCATTAGTAGGGGGAGAAGGAGTTTACCTTCTGGGTCCAAGAGGACCTGGAGGAAGTGAAAATGCGGTAAAACCACCAAAAATGGGGGTTTACCGCATTTTTACCTTAGTACATCTTGCCATTATAAGCTTTAGTAAATATACCATCTGCAGTCTGGAGAGAATACACTAAGTATAGGGCCAAGCAGCAGCAATGAGGGAGCAGATGCAGCAACCCAGTCACAGAAATCAGTGGGTGAGTGCTGTTACTATACAACCATTGTTATATAATATTAAAAATATGTTACAATTGACTTGAACCATGACATCCCGGTTGGAGAAGGAGTGAGGAATTATTAAATAAGGGTATGACTGTCATAAATGAAAGTTAATGGAAGAGAGGCAAGGGGGGTGGAGTTATTAATGGGCAGGCAAAGATATTATTACTTTAGAGAGGGTGAGGCAACTACCCCTCAAACCCAAACACCTCCATTGGAATTGGCATTATTCTGTAGCCTGCACAGGGCAACAAAATGTCTAGTTCCGGCACTGCTGTCACATAGCTTGTAGGAGATGCTACCTTGACCAAACAGCAGCCCTGGAAAGTTCATTTTCTTTATGTCAGTAGATGGACGACTGTTGCTTCCAGATATCAGGTTATCCTCCTTACTCATGGCTATAAACGAATATCTGAATAGAATGGGTTTCCATCTACTTTTGGTTTCACCGCACAATAATATTATTTTTATTTATCACCAACAGCATTACATTTGTAAAGCTCTTAATAAATCCAAAACATGTTGACAATGATCCAAAGTGATTCCTGACCAAAAGATTTGGAATAGAGATGCTGTAACATTTGTCACATTGATCCCAATTTTTTTTTAATCATAGATTGTAATCATATTACCAGATGTATCTGTAAGTGATCCTAATCTTACCCATAGCATTGCTGTTAAGCAGAAAAACTCCATGAGCATTGCCATCCTTTTCAAGTCCCATGTAAAAAGGGTGCACTCCATATGCGTTTTCTTTGTACTGTAAAGTGACGTGTCAAATAATCAAAATTTAATACACATTGTGCTAAACCTTAACATGTATAAAATCTACAAAACATCTTAATATCATTAATTTTTGATTTGTACCAGACAGAGATGTAAAGGAGCAACCGGAAAACCTATTCATTGCTTTTAATTAAAAATAATAATACATACAATTATTATACCCATTGTACATTGCATGTGTGTTTGGCTATAGGTAGATATTTCCTTTATAAATACTTTCAAATGCATCTAAGTACATGGCAAACGTGTACAATGCATATGAAATGCGTTTATTATGTTTTTTTTTTTCATTTAAAAAAGTAGCACCAGTGGGTTGGATGTCTTAGGTTAGTACAGTAGCTCACTGTGGAACCGTTTTTGTACCGTTGATTGTCCAGCACTGTACACAAAACCATCTAACATACATGATATTTAATATATATTCCATTGTAAAATCCTTCATACTGTATATACTGTTTATATGAAATCTATTTCCCAGATTGTGGAAGAGAACAGTTATTATTAAAGTTATAGAAAAACAATATAAAAATGATTTGCTACAATGGTTGAAAAGCATTAATTTTGATTTATACTATAGATTAAAAAGTAGATATGCACTTATCCTGATATTTTCACCACCCCTATGATACAACATGTATTAGGGTATAGGCTGGAAAGTAATGGAAGATGATTTTAGAAGACAGGAAATTTTACACATAGTTGGAGAGAATTAGATTTGGGTGGGGTTTTACTTCAAAGTGAGTTCTATATTGCAGTGTAAAAATAAAGCAGCCAGTATTTACCCTGCACAGAAACAAAATAACTCACCCGAAACTAATTCTATGTGCACATTTTACAGCTGCCCCCTGCAGTGCACATGGTTTTGTCCATCTAAGAAGGATTTTGTCAGAAAGAGTGAACTAGAATAAGACCCAATATGCCTGATTCAGAATCATAAACAACTGTCCTAAAATCACATGTCTGTCTGGACACTTAAGTTCTGACAGGGGGTGGCAACTCAGCGTTGAGGAAGGGAACTGTTTTCTGTAAGCTGTAAGAATATGTAGGTGTGTCCATGCCGCTCTGATGGAGGGGTGTGGCGGCTTCATGATGTGGCACAGGCAGGGAACTGGTGGTCATGTGCAAACGCTTTGCTGTGTAGCAGAGCGCTTGCACTTTAGTGATGTGCCAGCATATTTTTGAGGGCACATTAAAGGGGGGACCTGGACAGCAGTATGGCCTTGCCCTGTGCTGAGCTGCCCCACCACAGAATACTGTCAAATTTTGCAGTTTTGAGTGTTGCAAAACTGCAACCAGCTCTGAATCAGGTCAATATTTGGTTTATACAAATATTATTTAACAGAGTTTATGCTAATTTTAAAAACAATTGTGTATGATATGTATATTTAATAGCTATGTATCCCTTTAAACTATGAAGATTCTGTTTGCGTCAAACAACTTACTCCAGGGGGTTGGTCTTTGGCAAAATATCCCCAGGTGTGCCAGTTGAGGTCAAGACGGAATGTTGGGTGTTCAGTTTCTCCAAGTCCATATATATAAGATGAGGGCAGCAAATTTGAAATCTGAATGAACATGTCTGAGAAGGTAAATCCGGGAGCTTGAGAGTTCCAGCTGCAAATTAATGGAAATTAATAGAAATGTTAAGGTTATGTTTTTGTCTATCATGCAATAAAGTTATACTGTGAAGCCATGTTTCCAGCCACCACTATTGCATGTGATGTCACACAGCCATTGCAGCCCTCCCCCTGAGCGTTCCAGACACACCTGCATTGTCTGTGCTGCTCCCATAAAATGCCATGTTGCCACTACCTGTCGGCTCTGACATGTGATTGCTGTTTCAGGGCTCACGCATACGCAGAAATACGGACATCGCCAAAAATCAATTTCTGCACTTTAGCGATGGGGACTGAATCAAACCCTTAGACTGGCATTGTAATTGGTTGTAGCAAAACATACGCCTGCCATTTACAATGCATCACTGCGATACAATTGATACTAAGCAGGATTTAAAAAAAAGACTTATAATAATAATAATTGTTCTTAGCATTGTAGGGATGTGTTTTTTTAATATTATTATTATTATTATTATTATTATTTGTTTACCCACCTTCTCACTCTCCCCTCTTCTTCCTTCTTCCTTTTCCCCTCAATGTAGCTTTCCAATTTCTCTCTATCCCAACTTTCCCACTTCTCATGTCTCTCTCTCTCTCTCTCTCTCTCTCTCTCTCTCTCTCTCTCTCTCTCTCTCTTCCTCATATTCACCCTCTTACTTCCATCTCTCTCTCCACCTCTTATAAAGAAAGTCCCTCTAGCTTTGACTGCCCATGACAGAGACAAACATAATATAATGTGATCTCCTTTGCATTGATATCTGGTGTATTATACAGTATATGGGCTTGCCTGCTG
The DNA here is from genome assembly GCF_055691185.1 of Crinia signifera. Taxonomy (NCBI): domain Eukaryota; kingdom Metazoa; phylum Chordata; class Amphibia; order Anura; family Myobatrachidae; genus Crinia; species Crinia signifera. The sequence goes on along the minus strand of NC_139219.1, from coordinate 248,992,361 downwards.
TTTGGTATATCATTATGTTGACAGCTCTGTTGGATTGGTATCTGGGAATGTGGCTGGTATATACAGTAATTATGTAGACACTACTTTTAGACTGGTATATACACATATGGAAAACTTTGCTAAGTTTTAATACATAATTATATGACCAAAGTGCTCTGGACATACCTGGTACTGGAGGTCATGTTACATTTTAAGCATGTGTCTGATTTTGATCCTAACTTCTGTCTCTATTCATTGATGGATTTTGTGATGTACTGTTTACAAACACTGAACTGTACTGTACATAGAGTAGTGTGAAGAGAATACATACAGATAACCAGTGGACAGGATGCCAAGTGGTCAGAAGACTGGCAGCTGCATTCCAATTTAGAGTATACTTACTGTTTCCCAGCCTCCAACCCTCTCTTCTTGCAGCCTAACCATTACCGACCCCCCCTCCCACCCACTGCCTAATATGAACATTTGCCATTAGTGACTAGCCTTAACTTTTCTGCCCTGCACCCTAACATTTTCCCCAGTAGCCTAACCATACCCCCTTCTTAGAGCCTAACCTTAACCATCCTTTCCCATAGCCTAGCCGTAATCCCCCCCCCCCCCCAGCCTAAACTTTCCCATTATAGCCTTAGGACCCGGCATACTTAGGGATATTTAGGCATACTTAGGCATATTCAATGCTCCCATTTAGCTTTGTTTTTCTGTCGAGAAGGCCAGTCCTCTCTCCAAAAATGTTCCTTGCCCTATTCTACTCTCCCGGTTTGCCCCCCCCCCCCCCCCACACACACACAAAAAAACCCAGAGAGCTTTGCCCTGTTCATCGCAGTTGCTTTCTTATGGGAAATGTGTGTACCTCTGCTGTTTGTGTAATCAATGCAAAAATGGAGAATGCTGCTCATTGTTTTTTAGCTTGCCTCCGCATTTTGCTCTCGGCATCTTTTTTAGGTGAACTAAACTTACGTACTTACGTAAAAAATATATATATATTTTCTTTTTGGTGTCTGCAAGTGTATTTTTTGTTATTATTTGAAGGATCTGTATTATTTTTTTACTTTAGAAGTGCCACATTAATATATTTTTATTTTGGGGGTATTTTTTTCCCCCATGATGCATATTTTTCTCACTGTATACTCTACCCATGATTCACCTCTCCTTCCTCACTGGTTCATTTGGAGATAAACAGTTTTTCACACTGATTTAGCTGCTTTGGAATCATTTTTTAAGGCTAATTTGCATTCTTCTGCATATCTTTGTAATATTTGAACACTGCATACAAAAGGATCCATTAACTCCTCGTACGCCGCATAGGTCAATGTTCGCCACTAAAAATGGAGAACTCTGTGCTGTGCTCGCCGGAGCATTGAATACGGCTATTACAATCTGGATGCTGGTGGTCAGGATTCCGGCACTGGTCTTCTAGCCACAAATCCAGCTTTGGTATTTTGATTGCAGGCAGTCCTACTGCCGGAATATGGACCAGATCCATGTGAAAATACTATTATGTTATCTGTCATTCAATATTTCCAATAGGTATTACAAAAACCCGTTCCCCTTATGTGTAGAGCAGGCATGTCCAAACTGTGGCCCTCCAGATGTTGTGAAACTACACATCCCAGCATGCCTTGCCATAGTTTTAGCATTCCCTAATAGCAAAACTGTGGCAAGGCATGATGGGACTTGCAGTTTCACAACAGCTGGAGGGCCATAGTTTGGACATGCCTGGTGTAGAGAATCCAATCATGCTATAATAATTCCACAAGTTCATGAGAAGTATATGGTAATTCAAGAGACATATGTTTTATCATACAGTATTCATACCATTAAGCACATTTTATTATGCCTACATTGGGCTATAACCATAGGCGTGCACACATTGAGTGTTGGTGGTGCACAGGCACCCCCTAATGCTGTGCCCCCTTTATGAACATTCCCCTATCGCTAGCAATATCAGCAATACCTTTTACCAAAACTTTTGCTTTTTAGAAATGAAGTCCATTAAAAGAAGCGCCCATCAATCAATTATGTTTTGCCGTGTTAATTTACTAGACCATTGGTCATACCTGTGTCATCCATATATGTTTTTTACTTTATTTACATGCACTGTTACACAGAGTAATTAGACGATTAAAACTAAAATAGGCAGGAGATTATGGTATGGCTGAGAGACGTTTTGTAGCGAGTGCCAATAGATGATAGTAGGCACGCCTGATTGGCACTGTTAGACACACCCAATGGGCGGTGTTAGAAATGCCCAATAGGTGGTGCTAGACACACCCCTTTGACGGTGCACATCCTTATAAAATGTGGGTATAACTGTCTATATTTTGTTTCTGTAAACCCACAATGATTACTTACATGACTGTCCCAGTGCTTCTCCTTCTAATTTGAATTCCAAAAGGATTATTAACAATCACAACATCATACATTCTCCCTTGTTCTGTACTTGATGGGCTGTTCGGGGTATGTAATGGTACTGGAACTTCATATCGTTGATTGTTAGGATCATAGATCTATATAAGAAAATATAATTTATGAGACACATGCATATAGTGTGTACTATTGAAACAATGTTTAATGTAAACAGTTTACCTTTCTTATGCTGGATCCATATTTATTGTGTACCTGTACTGTGTCCACCTATACAGAGCCACTCATAGTTTGTGTGTGGGAGACTAACTACCCAGACTTGTTGGAGGAGCTCTGAGCCTCCCCTGGCCACCTCTTACCTATCACGCTACTGTGTGCTGGGCTGCATGGGGAAATAGAGGCTAATACCTGTATGTGCGGTGAGGAAAGGGGAAAAGGGATCAAGTCATACTGATCACCCCTGTTTTGAGAGGCTCACGGTGTCCCCCCAGTTCAAATGCAACAACTGCATTCACAAAGTTAAAAACGGATCACAATGTGTCTGAAATCTGTTTTTAAAACTTACATAATAATGAAAGTCATGTATTTACCTTAAATTGGAGCATATTATTTTCATGATACACAACAGTTAAAAGAAGATTTTCTATTGGCGGAGAGATGTCATAACGTGAAAATGGCTGTGCGTTTTGTAGATTTGCTGTAATGCCTGTATCTGTGATTTGTATATTGCTGGCAGTATAACCAAAAGTGCTTGGATAGAAGCAAAGTGGATCTCCAGGATTCACAGCCTGTAAACAAAAAGCAGAACATAAATAAATAAATGGTAAACATAAGAGGGCATACACACATGGTGATATGTGCTAAGTGATCTGTTCTAACTAGATTGCTCAGCAAAAAAGTGAAGCCCCACATCCACCGTGTGTACAGGCTATAACACATTCTTCTTCAAAAATAAAAATAAGTTGTATTCTTAGAAATATTCTAGCAGTAAAACCTCTATTCCAGCTATACTGATCTACTACTAATAGGCGATTAGGCAAATCTTGTGCAGGAAAATGTCAATGGGATTTATACCACTGTTATTTACAAATATGTGCATTGCAAATGTAAAGTAACCCAGAGCAACCAATCAGAAAATAATGATGACTGATCAAATGTAAGCTTGACAATTAAAGACTAAATGCTAGGATAAACCTAGCAGTATGGATCGTTTTGCTGCATGACGTCAACTGAAGTGGCCAAATTAATTTACTTAACTTATAAGTATTTGATAAAACCTACTCTATTGTGCCCTAAATGTTACTTTCCTTAAATTAATTTACCTTACCTACTCTGCTATCTTTGAGTACACATCCATACTTACATATATCCCTGATGTGCTCGGTGCTGTTATTTTTTTTTTACTTTTTTTTTTTTACAGGAATGAACAGATGACATTGGGGGGGGGGGGGGGGGGATTTACTAAGGATATGAATAGCACTCAGTCATATTCATATTCTTTGTGAAAATCCATTATTTGTGGGCAGATATGAGTGGGTACAAATACACAATGATGTAACTACTTGTAAATTCATGCTGTGCATCATGTGAGAGGATGTCATGCTGAGGGGACTCACTTCCTGTTTGTCTCCCGTTACTTGCACTTGGTGTCTGGTGTCCTTATTGTGTTGCAACACATCTAATCTACTAGCTAACCACTTATGAATGACTGTATGCTAATATATTGCTAATGCTGCTCAGTGCTTTCTTTGTTGTTCAAACATGTATTGTTGTTTTTCAGATGTAAGATAGAGTTATATTATGAATTCAGGAGGGTTATTAAGCTTCATGGAAACCTAACAGCAAGTACTGTATACAGGGCCGGCGCCATTACTAGGCAGCTTTAGGCATTTGCCACTGGAGGGCGGCACTTGGGACGGAGCAGGTCACAGTTTACCCCCCTTCCCACCCTGGAGCCAGGTGAGGTGAACTGCAGCAGCGCCCACACCCCTACCCCACCATAGAGCGTGTGAGCGGTGGTGCTGACCAAAATTCCCCGGCGGCGCTGTGCAGGAATTCTCCCAGGCGGTTATTGACAGAGGGGGTGCAGGAAGCGCTGCTCTGCTATAATGGTGCCAAACGGACACACAGCGCGTGGGGACACTGAACTTGCGCTGTCTCACACTATCAGCAAGAGCTTCTCCCCTCACGCACTGTGTGTCCGATGGCACCATCATAGCAGAGCAGCGCTTTCTGAGCAATCCCTCCCCCCCCTGGAGTGACCTGGCGGCAGTGGATGCATCAAATCCTCCCCCTCCCAGGTGGGTGAGCGGTGGGCTTCCCCCCCCCACCCCCGCGCACCGGCCCTGACTGTATACAGTATATGTTGCATGCCAAATGAAAGGATATAAGAAAGGGTGTAAGTGTATGCATAATGTAGTAAATCGGAAATATATGCTACTGCATACAGTATGTGGCTTTTTTGTGAACAGATTTTATATGGGTTTTTTTTACAAACAGTATGTGTCACTTTTTTATATGTTCTAATAATATCTGCACTTTTGTTTGTTTAATATATTTTTGGCTATAGTTTATTAAAATATTATAAATAAATCAATTAATGTAGCTAAGGAAACTATTTTAATTTCAACATTTGAGAGATTAAAATGCAGTAGAATGAACATGGATTAACAGGGGTGAAATTTATAATTAAGTGATTATTATTATTATTATTATTATTATTATTATTATTATTATTATTGTTCAGCAACACCGTACAGAGAGGAAACAACAAATCAGCACAATAAGTAGTCAGGATAATAAAGGGGGCTGGAGATTGAATTTAAAATACTGAAAAGGGTAATTAGGTAGATATAATAAATAAAAGCTTCATTTAAAAGTCCTCTATGATAAGATCTTTGAAATTTATTGGCTCATAGTAATTATCTAAACTTAGATTACGAAGTACATACGCTCCTCCAGATGCATCCACGTCTTTCACAAGATTGTTGGCTTGCGTTGTCCTCAGGATGACAGTCAAATCTGCTACTTTCACTGAATTCCAGAGTATATGATTCTCCAAACAATAGATGAAGATCCTTTATATGTGCAATCTGCAGTGGTGAGAGCATAATGAGCATGCCTTTTAATAAGAAGTATTACAGTAGACAAGAGTGGTGGTAACATTTTTTGCTATTATTTATTTGCCTATCATTAACAGAAACTCTAGAACAGGCATGTAGCTATCCAAACTACAAATCCCAGCCTGTCTTGCCACAGTTTTAGCATTCCCTAATAGCAAAATTGTGGCAATGCATACTAGGACTTTCACAACAGCTGGAGAGCCACAGGTTGGCCAGGCCTGCTCTACAAGAAAGAAACTGGAGAATGTTATTCTTACAATCTAGAAACGGTACTTGTGTAATAGCATTGCACCTGTTACGTAGTTATCGTAGTGTCCCTGTCAGAATCAGCGTAGTGTTCGCGCGGCCAGCATAGTCAGCGTAGTCAGTCAGGAGTAGCGTAGTGTTTCCGAGGCCAGCGTAGTCAGCGTCCCTGTCAGATTCAGCATAGTGTTCCCGCAGCCAGCGTAGTCAGTCAGCATTACGCAGTTACCCTAGTCAGTCAGAGGTGAAGTGACTGTATAATTTCTGATGCTGTTAATTAGGAATGGCTGCAGAACCACTCAGCATGGTTAACCTGCCGCAGACAGAGGAGGAGTCGGTTGCTTTTTTCCAGCAGCACCATTTGCTGCCACTGACACCCTATACGCTTGAGTATGAAGGAGTGCATCTGGTGCTGCCACATTAAAACCTGCCATAAGAAGGTCAGTCTCCGTGCGGCACATTGGTTCCCGGGATGTCGTATACCATTTCTTACTCTCATTCATTTTATTTATTCATGGGCGAAATAAAACCACCGTGTTGTACAATACCCTTATGCGGGAGGCCTGCACCATGGACTTAATGTCGCAGAACCAACGCCGGATTGGTGGTCCGGGAAAAATTGTGGAGGTGGATGAGAGTCTGTTTGTACTTGTGTGTGCAGTGGCACCTGTCACTGCAAATTTACTGTGAAAATGTGTGCCATCCATTTTTTCAGGCTTTTGCACATACCCAGTATGGAAATCTCTTGGAAAATTACTCCCTCACCATTTCCTTGGAGACCTACACAGTAGCCTCAAGCACAGACAGTCTTTGCATAAATACAGTGCCATCTTAAAAGGAGGGGGTTCAGATTGAGACTACATAAGGGTCCCTTCTCTCTTAATACACTCCTGCTAAAGATGTCTCTCCCACAGTGCCTAGCAAGGTGCCCACACCCTCTGCCGAATTCTCTGATGAAATGCGTTATGAGTGGCTCGTGATACCCGTACTCTGCGTGTCCCGGCATCTCTCCCGGCTTGTGTCTCCCCGGCTCATGGCACAAGAGATCCAGCATTGATGGTCCCTTTGGTTCTGGAGATGGAGGAGACTACATCGGAACAGTGTGCCCCGGGTATTTATACTAAAATTGTGTGGTAGACAGTTACAGTGTAATTTTATATGGTACGAGCATTTGCTTTTACTTCATCCTAGGAGCACGTGTGTGTATCTCATTAAAACTCGTTTACCTGCACCATGGAGCACCCCTTTTTTCTTTGTTTTTTTTCTATATAATAATAAATAATAACAAATGATAGAGAAACAAGAATATGTATTATTACTAAAAGGCTGGATATCTCACACCCAGAACTGCTTATATTTTTCTCACAGCAGGAGATAAGGAGGGATAATATGTAGGAAGAGATCCCAGAGAATCCCACTCTGTAAGCTGACAAGCACATGTTCTTGGGCAAAATATTGCCCTATTCTGGCACTGAATTGGCTTATGAAATAATATCGGGAGAATGTAAATGATTAGGGATTCCCTCCACCTCTGTATGAGATTTTTAATTATACTGTAGTTATAATAATTTTATTTTATTTTTTATATGAACACTGGTTACTGCAGTTGATCTAATTTTTATTTGATTTGTATATAGTATTGCTTTTAACATTAAGGGTGAAATTTAAAATGAAGAGAGATTCAGAAAGTGAGAGATTTGGTGAGAAATCTCCAGGTTTTTTAAAGGCAGCAATCATTTACACTGCAAAACCAGTTTGATTTTGTAGTGTAAATGATTGCCGCTTTAAAAAAACCCTGGAGATTTCTTACCAAATCTCTCACTTTCTGAATCTCTCATCCTACTAAATTTCACCCATAATGTGCATATTGTTGCCATATTCCCCTTTTATCTAACACAGGATCTGAGACAATGGGTTGCACAAAGAATGTGCATTTGCAATGAACCATAAGTCACGCACAGATCAACAAATAGATTATGTTTCTTACTAAGTACTGTAAATCTATATAATCTTCTACATATGTAATAGTTACCTGGTTAACGTTATCATATACAATTTGGTGAGAGGAATTTTGTGCGACACCATCTTTTTTTACTATTAAATGTGCAATAGGTGTTTTCAATCCAAAGATTTTAATTTCATCAAAGAACAGATTATTTGGGTCCGTATAGTTATGATGTGTTACTTTCAAAGTAATGGAATTCTTAAATAAAAACAAATAAAATTGATTAGTTTTCTGTTTTTTTTCTACATAACTATTGCAATTCAGAACTGTTATTACATGAACATATAGAAAATACCATATTTTAAAAGTGTTACTTTTTGCCAACTTCAACTGAGTTTTTTTACATCTACCAAGGCCGTGTCCTACATGAAATATCATTATTTTGCCACCTCAAAGACAAAATCAACATGGAACAATGATGGAACTAAAAATATAGATGATTAGAACATGAGCTATTTAGAATAGAAACACTATAGTCAATTTTATGCTGTTGCTGGTTGACTTCAGGTTGATTTTAAAGGTACACAAATATGTACATTTAGCAAATATAACCCAACGTCTATACACTTCATCCATTTGATTTCCAATTGGCATACTATACCTTTTTTCTTCACGCGGGGGGGGGGGGGGGGGGAGGTGTTGCTGCATTGAGAAGCATGGAACTTGCCTGCCAAGTCTATTTCTGCTTTCGATCACGATGTCACGGGGCTTCGCAGCAAGATCGAATAAAGCTAACACTGTTCGATTCAGTGTCACTTTCTATTCGATTTTCGTGTGTGACAGAGGGGGCACACAAGTGACAGAGGGTCTAAAACATGCCAAACCCTCCATGCCAAAAAATGGTACTGTCCCGCAAAAATCAGGACATTCTGGAGGTACTGTATGTTCTAAGATAGCATATTGGCAAAATTCATACTGTACATTCATAAACTTAAATACAGTATATTCTCACTTCCAGACACATTTAAAAACATGCCATCATGGTAAGTATTATGCTTTGAAGAAATGTAACAAAGCGTTAGAGCTAGCATCTAATTGACATTACAATTCTAGAGAGAATATCATTATCATTAATTAGATTTGTTTTTAACTGTTCTTGGTTAGCGACCTGTCTTTTGGATCCTTATTCATTGAGATAGATAGACGGATAACAAGTTAAATCCAATCTCATATCTCAGTGACATATGTTAAGACAGTTGATAAACATTTAACATTTATTTATATTGATGAAACTGTCAATGCTACTGAACTGAATTTACCAAGATAATATTTCAAACATATTGATGCAAAACACTAAGAAGATAAAGAGTGCACAACATTATGCCATTCAATATAGTGCCATATACAGCTCTGGTGGAAATTAATAAAATGATGTACACAACATAAATAAATATTATAAGGTACCGCGTGCAGTGCTGTCAACAAGGAAGTGTGCTATTCTGTAGCTGGTGCCTACTTGTTTGAAAGGGTTATCATGTTAAATACGTTTAGGAACTTAATATCAAATGGATTGCGTTGTGGCACAGTGGTGAGCATTTTTATTTCATGGCACTAGGGTCATAAATTCAAGTAAAACTAGGGCCCTAGCTGAATGACGTATGTTTGTTCTCCTTGTGCATACATAGTTTAACTTGGTGTGCTCCAGAGATTTATGTTAATGTCCACAATTTTCAATGAAGGACTATATAATGTGTGGTATGCAAATTATTTATAACTATTCATAAAATATATAGGCCCTTATTCTAGTTGACATGCAGTGCTGCGTGTCTTTTTTTTAGCTCACCCCCGTCGTTCGCACTGATCCCTGCCCCCCTTTGCAGGGCAAATTCACTCGCATGACTGCAAATGGATGTTTTGCATAAACATCAATTCCCAGCCTATGGGACGACACCCACATCATTCGATGGTTGCGGCCCTTGAATGATGTGGTGAGGACACGCAAAACGAAGACACTCTAAGGTGTCTTAGTTTCGCATGTGTCCTGTGCATGGACAAAATGGGCAGCTGACATCACCAGCTGGGCATTCCCATGGGTGCATCTCCTGGCCCACTGCCCAATGCCCCCTGCCCGCACAGTTGTACGGGAGTGCCTGGTGAACACTCTGTTCTCCGTGGCCGCTCACAGACAGCACATGCTCATGCACAGAAATGCACAGAACATAAACATTGCGCTCCCATGCAAATTTGCATATGTAATGTTAATAGTTTATGTTTGATCAATAAATAAAATGCAAAGTGAATGAACAGAAGATAATCTCAATCAAATCAATATATGATGTGACAACACCTTTGCCTTCAAAAAAGCATTATTTCTTCTAGGTACACTTGCTCAGAGGTTTTCAAGGAACTCGGTAAGGAGGTTGTTCCAAACATCTTGGATAACTATTTACCGATGTGGCTGTAGGCTTGCTCAGACCTTTTTGTCTCTTTCTGTAATCTCAGACAGACTTGATGATGTTGAGATCAGAACTCTGAAGGGGCCTTAACATCACTTCCATGATTCCTTTAATGGCTGTTTGTTTGGGGTTATTGTCCTGCTTTCAAATAATTTTGGAGCTAATCAGGCAGAACTTAAAATTTTGTGTCTCCTTGCCAAATACATTAATTATAATTTTTACATACTCATTGCCAGGGGTTCCATGCTTATTGTCCTGGGTTTCATGCCAAGAGTTGCATGCTAATTGCCAGGGATTTCGTGCTTGTTGCCAGGGGTTTCATGCTCACCAGTGGTGCCAGAGATCCTGGAATCTTCTGGGGAAGGCTATACATGCTATGATTCGGAGGGTCTAGTGTCTGCCTCCACCCATGCGGCGTCCATTTTGGAAGAACATTTGCACCAAATTTCTATGCAGATGGCCATACCTGCAAAATCCCGGCGGTCGGAATTCCGATGGTCAAAATACCGATGCCAGAATCCCGACCGCCTCAATGCCGGCACTTTGTCCCTCTCTGGGTGTCCATGACACCCAGAGAGGGAGAATAAAATAGTGTTCCCCCCTTGTTGGCATTGTGGCGGTCGGGATTCCGGCATCCGTATTTTGACCTTCTGGATTCCGACTGCCGGGATTTGATACTGCCATTCTTGCCAGAATCTGCATAACATAGGCACGGCATCCCCAAGATACCACTTGGACTGTGTGGGCTATTGCTACTCCACTGATCAAATGCCTCCCTGATGGTATTGCATTGGCCCTGCCTGTATTTCTCAACATTATTAATATCTCTTCTGGCCACTCACTTTGAATTTGTTCATTGATTAAAATTTCACTACAAACACTTGTATGTTTTAAAGAATTTTTACATCGTAGCATTTTCCCACACTTGCCTAAAACTTCTGCACAATATAAAGTACCTACAACATAAAGTAATAAATGTTGCCGCCTTATTAAAAAGGAAAAACCCTTACTTACTTGGATTGCACTGAATTCATACAAAATGTAGATGCCATGTTCAATTGAGTCTTAAGAAAAAAAAGTATTAATTAAAATAACATCAATATGAATGCGCTACAAATATATCCATAGAGTCATTTTTCTATAATATACTGTGTTGACTTTGTAATGGGCTAAGAAAATCAACAGGCAATCATCTGTATATTTGAAGCATACATCACTCTACATATTGAAGAAACTCCAAACTCTAAGCCCGATTCAGACCTGGTAGCAAGGCTGCAATTTTTGCAGATGGACACAACAATGTTCACTGCAGGTGGGGCAGATGTAACATGTGCAGAGAGAGTTACTGTAGATTTGGGTAGAGTTATTTTGTTTCTGTGCAGGGTAAATACTGACTGCTTTATTCTTACACTGCAATTTAACTTTAATTTAGAACACACACCAAACAAATCTAAACTGAGTACACACTAGTACTGTAGATATATCTGCAGATCGCAGATATATTTACATTTTATATGTAAATATTTATATTTGCATGTGCCCACCCACTGAGCTACCAATCACTGGAAGCTCTCACAGCACAGTGCAACAAAATATCTTTAGATATATTGGGCATCAGTTGTGTTGCACAGTCTACACAATATATCACAGATATATTGATGGTATACACTGGCCAATGGTGCAGCGATATATCGGCCGGTCATTCAAAAGGCTGATATATCCACCAGGGCTGGATTAAGGGGAGGGGCACAGGAGGTCAGTACACGTGGGCCCACCTCTATCTAATGGCCCCCTGTGGTTGGCATGTATTAAAAAAAATATATATATATATATATATATATATCAATAACATAAGACCGCACTCCATCCAGCATATACATCTTCTAGGGTGACATCCAGAACACATAGGAGTCCATTTATATAGAAAAAAAGGACGCACTCTCCAGTATATAAATGCAAGTAAAAAAGCTGTGTATTTTGGCAATTTCAAAAAGATAGCAAAAAATGTACTCAACGTTTCTGTCCCATAAGGACCTTCATCAGGAGTTCTGCAACAATTTAATTAAAGCACAGCCTGGGCCAAGCTGTAGGTCCTTATGGGACAGAAACGTTGAGTACATTTTTTGCTATCTTTTTGAAATTGCCAAAATACACAGCTTTTTTACTTGCATTTATATACTGGAGAGTGCGTCCTTTTTTTCTATATATATATATATATATATATATATATATATATATATATATATATATATATATATATATATATATATATATATATATATATATACAAACTCCAAAAGAATGGCACTCCAGAGGCAAAGTTCAGCATATAAAACAAGCGTGTATTAAAACATCAAGCTTTCGGGGTTTGATCCCCTTCGTCAGGATACACTACAGCTGTAGTGTATCCTGACGAAGGGGATCAAACCCCGAAAGCTTGATGTTTTAATACACGCTTGTTTTATATGCTGAACTTTGCCTCTGGAGTGCCATTCTTTTGGAGTTTGTGCATTGAATTTTCATTGGGCACCGGGGCCCGCTGTATATTTATCTTCATCTATATCATTGAGTGCCGGCAGATTTGGATCTTCTATATATATATATATATATATATATATATATATATGCTGGTTAGTGTCAGTTTTAACCATCCGAATTCTGGAAGAAAAATTACCATTAAGCAACATCTCACATGCAATAGTACATATGTAATTTATCAAATCTTATGCCCTTGCGGCTTGACTTATATTGGAAAGACGCAATGTAAGTTCAAAGATAGGATGGCCGGTCACCGCTCAACCATAAAAGCTGCTTTAATAAATAAATGCAGCGATCAGCCAGTTGCCCGCCATTTTTTTTTAAAAGAATCATGCACTTAATAGCTTACGATATCGCATGATCGAGCAGATCGCCAGACCCAATCGTGGCGGTGATCGGGTCGTTTATTACTAAAAAGAGAGGCAGAATGGTTTCACTGTCTTGATGTAATTTCTCCGAGAGGCTTAAATGAGTATCTATCATTTGCAGCTTTTTGAATTAGCCTCAGTCTCATTAGTTACCCTGTATTCAGCATATGCATGCATGTATTATGTATCCTTCGCTATTTTTAACATTGTTCTTAATATTGTCCTTTTTTTCACGTTATAGATTTGTATCAATTGTTACTATGGTGATGGGTGCACCAATTAGGAGTGACTACTCGCAACACGTCATCAGTAGCTGCTGGACAGCCTGGCGTGGGGCGTGTTCCCTCCTCCTGCTTGCACATGGGTGATGTATTTAAACACTGTAAGTATTGCTTTTTATTTATCCTGACGATAGTGCCATTATTAAAGAGCACTGAAACATTGAAGATAAATCAACATTGTACTGTCGTCTTTTGTGTAATAGCCGAGTGCCGCACCAAACCCTCTCCCTGCATTTGCTTCTTCAAGCTGTGAAGGCAAAGTTACACTTATTCAACAGCATGGAGTGCCGGTCCTGCAAATTATCTATCTATCTATCTATCTATCTATCTATCTATCTATCTATACACATATTCATATATATATATATATATATATATATATATATATATATATATATATAGGTGATTGATTCTTCATCCATCTGTGGTTATTATTTTGTCACTCCTTTTGTCTTCCAAACCTCCTCCTCCCGTATTATCTTTTATCTCCTCCCCCTAAGGTCAGTCTGACCTAGTCTAATATTTAGGTACTATATTAAGTGCCGTTTTGTGTAACTGATGGTACATGTTTCACCACCAGTGGTGTAAGTAGAATTTTTTTCTTGGTGGTACTGATAGCCTCCACCAAAAAAATGGGCGTGACCATGTGTCATGAGGGGGCGTGGTCACACAAAGCTAGAGGAGTGACTAAATGACAATAGTGGCGTGGCATCAGGAGAAAGGGAATCAGAAACAGGGAATGACTGGGGGTGGGTTGGCTCTTGCATGGGGGAGAGCTGGGCAGCTTGTGCTTACAATTGTGGAGCTTGCTCTTCATGCTGTCAGCGCCGCTGATGCCTGTCAGTGTGACAGGCTAAATCAGCAGTTGCCGGTAGCTGCATACAGCACCAATCATAACGCTGGGTGGGCGGGATGCGGATGCATTATATTTAGACTTAAAATACAAATAGAATTCACAGTGGGTCAGGGGTTAAGTGGTACTGCGTACCTGAAACATATTTCTTACAGGTACTCCGTACAACGCTGTAACCCCTTACTTGCAACACTGTTCACCACATAGATCCAGATCACCCCTGAGGAAGTCCTAACGGACGAAAGGCGTAGGGTCGTATCTGTACAAACTTCATTTTGGTGTTGGATCATCTTGTTGGATCTACTGTTCAAATTGTATGTAAAGTCTTATCATTGAATTGAAATTGTATGTACTATAACTGTTATAAATACAGATTTTTAACAGTGTGTAACTTCTGTGGTGAAAAATTATATTGGGCGCACTCCTATTCCTTTTCTTGCTTCTATCTGTATCTGTTGTGCCTTTATTAACAGCGAGGCACTATAGAAGTGCTGCACCCACATTAGCGCAGAAAAAAGGCCACAACCCCCCTTTGTTTATATATATATATATATATATATATATATATATATTCATTTATTTATTTGTTATATGTTTATATTAACCCCCCCTGCCAGTATTGACAAATGAAAGGGGGCCCCCCTCTCTAAAGTGCTCCAGGTCCCCTAAAGGCTTAATTCAGCCCTGCTATCCGCCAGTATGTACGCACCTTTACTCTCTCTGCACATGTTACATTAGCATGCTTTTGTCCATCTGCAGAATTTGCAGCCTTGCTAACAGGCCTAAATATGGCCCTATATAAGCTAGTTTCATTGTAATATATCCAAATAACAATTACACTTGTAGAACATCACTACAAAATGCAGAAAAGTAAACAAATATGTTCTTCTCTGTTAACAAGAATTTACATATCTCCCATGGTTATATTTGTCAAACTACAGTATTTTCTTCACACATTACTAATCTCTTATGAGAAATCTTCAGATCAGAATCATTTCTATGTCATGTTAAACCAAATTACAAAGATTACAGCTCTGATTGCATTTACTATAAAGTGTGTCCAGTCATTGAAAAAGTGTTTTTTGCAGTTTGTAAACAAAGAGCTAATGTGCAGAAATTGTTTTCTCATTTGTTTTATTTTAGTAAACTTTGATGAATTTGGGAACATTAATGTTCTTTTACTGTACCATGTATTAACTGCTTCATCTAGTGTTTAGTCCTAGTATACAGTATACTGTGTTTTTTTTTTAGACTTTATTTGCCCATTTACCTTATCTTCACAACCACTTAACTGGTTATTTTGTTTTTCAAAACATCTTAGAAATTGATATATTTTTTATATAATTGAACATCTATATAAAAGTTATCCAACATAATTTTGTTCAAAAACATACATATTGTAAAACACAGTACACCATACAAAATAACCATTTGTATGATATACTGTGCAATAACTTGAACTTTCAAACTATTTTGGAAAATTGTCAGTCCCGCATTGCTCTTCTAAGTGGGGTATTCAATCTACCGCCGCTATTACCGACATTTGAAATAGCGGAGGGACCCTATTCAATGCTGTCTTCCCCAACAGCAGTGAACAGGGATCTCGGCAGTACGTGCCTGAATTTACAAGCAGTCGGGCTCGTTCTTCGCAGAAGAGCCGGGAATTGTTGAGCAACTATATCCGCCGCATCTCGTGGCCACACCCCCTTTTCATCGCTCGGCAGGCAAGACATTAAGAGGGAAATTTACTAAAGGAAATTTGTAAAAAAATAGGTGTATTTGTATCCAGAAATACACTTATTTTTAACATTTACTATCCCTAAAATACGGCAATTCGTATTCGTATTGATAGCACATCAACATGAATACGAATTGCCGTAATTTCGGGATAGTAAATGTCAAAAATAAGTGTATTTCTAAATACAAATACACCTATTTTTTTACAAATTTCCTTTAGTAAATTTCCCCCTAAATCCCACCTGCCGATTCAGCGTTGAGCCGCCCAAACACAGCACAGGGTCACAGCTGTCGGGCCAGGCCGACAGTTGTGACCCTGCATTGAATACCCCCCTTCATCAGTATGGGATCATCATAATCAAAATAAAAGTTTTTAATTTTGTATCAATATTTTCAATAGTAGGCATGTACACCCGAAGTTTGGTACTCTTTGATTCCTGTCACTCTTTGGTTCAAATTGAGTACCGGGCGGGATCATCCCATCAATTTCAGATCTTGGAGCTACAAACCAAATCTCATGTGTTTTGGATTGCATTTAAATACCTCCCTGATGATTTCAGGTGCCATTTCACATAGGAAATGAATGTTACTGATGTTAATGGTACTGCAGGAACAAAAACAGTAAAAACTTACATGGTTTTCACTGTTTTTATACATTTTTTAAGAAATCAATTTCCAAAATCAAGACACAGTGGTCTTGAAGAAAAAAATAAAGAAATAAACATTAGGAATGATTAAGAACCAAAACATGGGAGTCTGTGCACATCTTTACTGGGTATGTATACTAGATTTACCAGCAGCTGCTTCTCTCTTCAGCCACCAGTAGAAACAATGTGGGCAGCAGACAGGTATACATTTTAGACATACTGGATTTACCAGCTAATGATCCTCCCTACAGCTGCAGTACTTGTATTAACACTCTGGGCAGCATTGGATTTACTAGTTTGCTGCTCCTCTCTGTAGCTGCTGGTAGAAACACTAGGGGCAATGCTGAATTTACTAGTGACAGTTCTGTGGGGGTGCCACTAAGTACACTGCGGAAGGGGAATCCAAGTATGCAGAAGGACCAGGCTGTCCCATTAATATTCTGCTTTCCATTGGGTGGTTCTGACTGGATGCTTCAAATGTAAACTTATCAGGAAAGGCCCTAGGTGACATGGTCATTTTTAATATGAAAAGGTGATCACAATGTATCTTCATAAGCTGGTGGATAATGTGAATGCAAAACATGAACTATTGCATTGCAGAGTGCACAATAAAACATAAATGAAACATTGTGGGCCTGATTTTCCTACACTACAGTGTAGTGTATTTAGAGTTTACAATATCTAAGACTTATGGTCCTTGTGTATGCAGTCTGTAGATCACATATGCTGGTGAGTCTGAAGACTATGGGTAAGATGTATCAAATATTTTAGAGAGAAAAAGTGTAGCGAGATAAAGTACCAAACTAACTACCAACTTGTTGGAAGCAGTGCGCTACTTCTCTGTCTCCATAATGTGCATAGATACTGGGCATTAGGACCCGGGGTTGACTGTCCTACAATCTGATGAATTACTGCACATGTAGCCATCTTTGTACAGAAAGACTGTATGAGAAGTGTTATGCTGGAGACACAAGTCCCCCACTTACTGTAGCTCCAGCAAGACAAGTGATTACCTGATAAAAGCTGTTTCTACAAACCTTCACCACTACCTTAAGCAGAATAAAATAACCATCTGGTGAGCTGTATACAGATGTGTCCAGTCGTGGCATGTAAATCACCGGATTCCAGGGGCATGGACACTCTCCCATCTGTGATCCATTGGCAATGAATGAATAAGCATGGGAAGTGTGTGTATGCAGTCTGGTTTTTCCTAGCAATGCATATGCCCATGCAAATGGACACATGTGTAGAACCCCACTATGCTGACGCTTCGATAATGTTAAAATTCAATATAACAACTCCATTTACTATGTACAGTAAGTGGGTTGTTCATACTGTAGCTTGATTCATCTGTTGGTGTGTTCTTATATAACTCTGTCAGGTATCTACACCTGCACACACATCATTCCCAACAAAGCTAATTGTCTTACAGACTGTGCATAAAAATGGCACTCAGGAACTGATTGATTGGTAATTTGTCTCTCTCCAATGTAACTTGCTCTAAGCTGAATCCCACAGAGATGCATCCCACTTTGATTAACACCATTTGTATAGGACATACACTGCATCTGTGCACATCCTATAGGTAAGGAGTAATTGTACTGTATGTGTGCATGAATATGAGGATAGACTCTTAGGGGGAAATTTACTAAAGGAAATTTGTAAAAAATAGGTGTATTTGTATCCAGAAATACACTTATTTTTGACATTTACTATCCCGAAAATACGGCAATTCCTATTCGTATTGATAGCACATCAATATGAATACGAATTGCCGTTTTTTCGGGATAGTAAATGTCAAAAATAAGTGTATTTCTGGATACAAATACACCTATTTTTTTACAAATTTCCTTTAGTAAATTTCCCCCTTAATTACAGATTTTTATACATGATTCATTTATAAATTTGTAAATCTACCTCTTTATGCAACATCTTTCCTTACATAATTTAATATACTGTTTACTATCCAGATATGTTTCTGAACAAATAAAAACAAAATAAATTGTAATATTGTAAAGTGTAGGTACTTACCAATGCTTTTACCATCATCCCAGAAAAGATGTCCATTGGCATTTTCATTGTCATCCAAAGCAACCAGAAGTTTCATTGGATTTAAGCGACTGGAAAAAGTTTTGAAGATGTTTTTGAAATAACAATATAAAAATAACAATTTAATATTGATATGACTGCAACTTGCTGTTGCAGTTTGGTGAATTAACATTAACTGAGCAGCTAAAGTACTGTAATGGGCCTTTACAATTAAATCTAGCTACAATGTTCAGTTGTGAACCTTGGCAACACTATTTTATTATGTAAGTTATAACTTTTGACATTGTGATATGGGAGCAGTGGCGATTTTACCTATATGCTGCAAAACTGCAGTCATCCCCAAAGGTCTTTTGCACAGTCCAATCTGGCTTTTATGGATGGTATCTGACGCAGTCCATAGAATCAGGGGGGTTGCTGAGGCCTAGTTGAAACATGTTTTGTCCAGGTGCTAGTTTGGACCCTTTGGCTGTATTTGATGCTAACTCTAAGTGAAGACCTTAGTTTGCTGAAAAATGGAAACATTTCAGTGGGCCTGATTTAAAGGTACTGTACAGTACATACTGTATGTTAGCATCTAGCTTGGCCTTATAATACTGGATTAGTGCTACAGTATGTGGCCATTCAGGATTACTGGGAATATGGACTGGATGGATTGTTCCTTGACATTAAAAGCAAGTAGCTTGTAAAAATGTTGCACGGGTCAATGAAATTTAATCTTCTATCATCAGCAATTCAATAGACGTTATGGGCAATGACAGTAAACAAACTACAGCAGATTCTGATTACTTACATAGGTATATTGAATAAGTTGCTGCGAATTACTAACATTTTACATATGCCCCTTTTGTCCAGGTTCTGGGAACAACAAATCTAAAGCTGACTATATACCTACATATTTTTTTTTTCCAACCAGCCAATTGCAATAAGCTCAGACAAAAATGGAAATTTAAAAAAGTAGGTAAAATCTGATTGATTTAACTTATCTGTCAGAATGACCATTTTTAGCCATTTGGTGGAAAATAGTTTGGCAGAAAATATTTGATTGCCATTTGCAGCCACACATTACCAGAATTTTGTTCCCAATTGGCAACTAGTTGATACAGTTTATAACACAACTGTGTTAGTTTCAAAGGATATTTATGTATTTAGGGTATATTGGGATTGCTGAATTTAAAAATGAAAATAGTTATTTTCTCGAATTGGCTCTATTTCTTCAACTAATGTATACTGTATCCCCAAAGAATAGCCAATTCAGCCATAATGCATGCCAAAACGTTCTGAGAAACAATAATATTTTAGGTGTTCACTTCTTGATCATTGTAGAACACTCCCCTACACAGGGCCGGCTCTACCACTAGGCAGCTTTAGGCAGCTGCCTAGGGCGCCAGGATCTAGGGGGGCGCCACCAAGTCTGCCTATCAAAATATCAAGGATGTCTGTGAGGATCCTTGTTGTACTTAACAACCTCACCTCCATACTTTCTCTTGAGGCATACTTCCCTATTTTGCTGCCCCCTTCCTGTACTCTGTTGTGGGTGGCAAAGGAGAGGGTTCTGGGGTCCCCCAGAGAAAGCAGGGGTCTTGTCCACCTGCCTGGGTGGCTGGGAGGACCACTGAATTTTGGAAGGCTCCCTGCCATTCCAGAATGTTAGGCAAGTATGTATTAAGGGGTTGGAAAATTGTTATTGGTGGCAGTATGGGGGGGGGGGGGCAGTAGGTTGAAGTTTTGCCTAGGGTGCTGAGAAGCCTTACACCGGCCCTGCCCCTACATATGATTAGCCACTGTCTAATGACAGTTTAGCGATTGCCATTGTCTGTTGTGGCTTTTAGGTTTTTTCCTTGTATCTAAAAAATCAGTTCTAATCTAACAAAACCAATGTCATAATTTGAGGATCAGCACCACAAAATCACTCTTAAATTTCTCTGATATGATTGGCATTTTCTGTATTTATACTATATAATATATATATATATATATATATATATATATATATATATATATATATATATATATATATATATATATATATATGATGCATATATATTAGATGCATTTAATACATACCTTAAATGTGTGTTAAAGGCAGGAGCTTGTTGTGGTAAAATGTAGCCTCCCCGAACATGTAGATTAATATGGTCAATTGGCGCTTGCAGCACTTTCCAATCACGACTAGTATTTTCTTTAATACCCTAAAAGATAATTACAAACCTCTCTCAGATTCATTTTAAAATATCTATTTTTGAATTGTAGGGGAATGATTTGTGGACACTAGAAATAATGATGCCTACAGATACTGTATGTCCACATACATCTATCTTCCATATGTTACAAGTTTCATTGTACATAACAATTGAGCTTCATGTGACTCTGCGGCAATGAGTGTCTTTTCGTGTTATTTTCTGCAGTACATTGGGTCTTATTCACAAAGTGATGCAAATTAGACACACAAGCAGCTTCTGCTGATTAACATTATATGCATCATGCATATATTCTGTAAGTTATGGCAGCTGTGCAAAATGCTACTGTACGTTACAGTGTTTTACTGGGAAATACTTTAACGTTATATTTCATATGCAGATACTGTATACTGTAGCCACATTTGCTTACAGAAAATAGGCATTCATTAAATGGAATAAAACCTTTCACAGCTGAGATTGCCATTTTGTCTATATATTCTCAAGCATTTTCTTTCTCTGTGACAACAAATCTACATAACTTAATGAAATCGGCAAATATAAGTTCCTTATTGACCACCTTCAAGTTCATTAGTAAAAAAAATGTTCTGATCTTTTACATTGCGTCAGACTTGAGATCAAAGCAATGGAGTAACTTTGCATCAGGACAAACCATGTTGAACTTCATGCAGTGACAAATATATTTTTCTATCATGCAGGCAATATACAGTAGTACCTACTTTGTTTGAAGACCACAAAAACGGGACCAATTTATTTTTATACAGCAATTTAATTTCAGGACACACCCCTCCAAACTTTGCCTATTACTTTGTCCTTGACTTTTAGTGATCCCCTTTACTTCCTATTTTTCTCCTAGTGTTTTACCCATGGACAATACATGTGCCATATGACCCAATGCCAGAGATATATTTGAGGAAATTTGTTTTGTGGTGATGGGTTGCTTACCATATAATATATTTGCAAATGTGCATATTATTAATATATACAGTGCAGATCTGTTTTTGATGGCTTATTGCAGTGCGCTGGGAATAAAATGTCATTTTTGTTTTATAATACTTAACACCCCAGCGGCAGCTAAATATATGCTGCCTTCCCACCAAGATTCAATAGCAACATCCCAGGAACACCTATACACATTTTCTGCCACCCCTACACATTCAAAAATAGTAGCCCGCCTATTTAATACCAACATCCTTGGAGCACCCAGACACACCCCTCTCTGCATCCAATACCAACACCTCATCAATACTCAGGGACAGCCCCTTGCATTAAATATCAACAATCTAGCAGCAACCAATTCACCTGAATTTGCCCCTTTTAAAATAATGTGTTTTTTTTTTTACATGTAGGGCCCATTGTGTAAATGATGTAGTCCACAAGAGGCATTTAATTAAGAGACTTGTAGGCTATGCTTTTAGATACAGTATGTGGACTTTTTTTAAATTTGAAAAAAGGACTAATATGTACAGTTGTGCTCATAAGTTTACATACCCTAGGAGAAGTTGTGATTTTCTGGCGATTTGTCAGAGAATATGAATTATAACTCACAAACGTTTCTCGCACTCATGGATAGTGGTTGGGTGAAGCCATTTATTGTCAAACAACTGTGTTTACTATTTTTAAATCATAAGTGTTGATACTAATGATAACAGTTATGGTAGTTGTGTGTGGCATGCCTTTCTGCTTGCAGATGCATGGATCCTCATTCTAGCTCAGCGGTTCTCAAACTGTGGGTCCTGACCCCAAAGTGGGTCCCGAACTACTCATCATGGGGTCACGACTCCATGTTGCTGACCATCAGGCTAATGGCTTTTCTAATCTCAGACAGTGATTCAAGGAGTCTGAAAGGTCTGTTGAATTGTCTGTTATTTTAGTCTCCTCACATCATGTTGTGCCTCCAGTGCTGCCATATATGTGCTGTCTGCTGACGACACCTGTGAGGTGATGACCTTCTGCCTTCACTTGTTGGGGTCCCGTAATTATTTTTATTGTCTAATGGGGTCCCAGAGCAAAAAAGTTTAAGGACCCCTGTTCTAGCTGAATGGAATCTCACATTTGGAAAAGGTAGAAAACCTTTTTTCTGCCATACATATTTTTGTCATTATATTAGCAAAACATTTTTCTGCATTATAGGATACTGTTAAAACCCTTCTATATCAGATTATTTTTAGTTTTAAATAAATGCACACACATGTAGTACTTACTGTGTGATAGTCGTACCAAACTGCATCTGTAAAATAAGCATTTACACTTGTACCACCCTAGGAATAGATAAAGACATATATAAGTTATATTTTACATTGCTGCTATATCTGCTTAGTGTGTGTGAGTGTATGCGTATATATATATATATATATATATATATATATATATATATATAACTTGAGAGATCCACAAACATTAAATATTTAGGACAGCTATGTGCAGAATCCTCATTCGAATGTAGAAAAACTTAATATCCAAAGGATATGTCAGGCAGCACTCCTTATAATAGAATTAATTCAATTTTTCGAAAACATAGTCATATCCAGACTGCGATGCAGAACATAGCATATACTGTAGCATAATAAGTGTTAAAGATTATGGGGGGCACTTATTGTATATTCACCCATCCAGAAACTTAAAAGAACGACAGTCTACAACCCCATTTTGGCTTACATAGCCTTCAGCCTGGACTGACTATAATTTTCTGATTAAGTATTTAGGTTTCATTTTATTATATTAATTATAGTATTATATTTCTTAGACTGTATTACAGGAATGTCATTCAAATACAATCTGTGCAAAAATCTTGAAGGAAGCTTAAATGCTAGCAGGGTCATTCCATGGTAAAAATGTTAAATTTTGACCAAGCAGATCATGTTAACTACATTTTTTGAGCATGTGTTTTGAATATTTTGTGCAAAGTTAATGTTGTTTGTGTGTTACATGATATGCTTTAAGTTTGACGCAAAGCTTGTCATGAAAACTGGTAACAAACGTTACACGAAAAGGACATTTTCATGGAAAGACCCAAAAGTTCATTGACCAATCAGTGTGCTAAAAACATATACATTATTTATAATCATGTACCTTTATAATACATTTTTGTTAAATTTCCACAGCACATAAATTAGTACCACTTGCAAATTATAATTAATCAATAATACAAAAAAAAAACAAGGAAAAATCTCACTACAGTCACCATAGGTAGTGTAAAGAATTAAGCTCTCATAGCAAAAATCTTTGCAGCTTGTCAAAAACAGAGATGGAATGATAAATGGTGCACGCCGCCCGCATGTTACGCCAAGTAGGAGGTTAGAGCTGAAGAGCTATATTCGATTTCAAACTAACTTAAATAAATCATAATTTATAAATTATCAAATATCTAAACACATAAATACATATAAAAGAAGTGCTGATTGAATGGTAGATAATTTTGTTCTGTTATTTCAAAATGACTGGAACAATCAGATGGTTTTATATTAAGTTTTAAAGTTTAAATTAGGTTTATGACTTTACTCACTTGATCAACCACAGCACTGATCATGAATGCTGGTCCCCACAAGAATTGCTTATATACATCCCAGGTCTTCCTATCTTCAATGAATCTTAAAAAAAAAAAAATATTATTGTCATTTTTATGTCTTCATCCAAACAGCAATACTTAATCTGTTAGGCTGGAAAGTAATAGTTTTAATATCAATTGATCCATTTAAAATGAATGTAGGCAAGCCACACCTTACTTGCTGTAATAACTAATTGCAGACAAATTAAAGAGAAAAAATTATAAACAATAGTAAATTGTATTTTCCTATTTCCTATTTCCGTCTTTACAACCTCTAAAGGTGCCCATCCAATTTAAATGCATCTGGATGAGAAATCAGATAAAAAGTGGCCAAATTGCAGGTGCTTGACATTGGTTGCAATGCGCGGTCCCATGCACTTTGATTCATAGTTGGAGGTTGGACATGCTGCACCTGCGATGTATCGCATCCGATTCCCTTTGAATTCCCCGGCAGCAACCTGGGAGTCCTTTTACATCCATTATACTGCACGCGATAAATTACATGTAAAAATGGTACATCAAGTGCCAAATCAGATGTAAGCACTCCTGGGGAGCTGCCAGGGAAGTCCAAGGGAAATCAGGTCCAACTTGTGCCTCAGACAAGTTGGACCAGTGTATGGGCACATTAAAAGTTCAAAGCACCTAACTAGGCATAGGTGTATTACCAACTGTCATAATTTAAAGATCCACTGGTGAGCTTGAAAACATGAACTGTATGAAATGCTGAGAATGAGTTTGAAATCCAATGTAGTACACTGGAGGTGCACCACAATATTTAACTCATAAGATGTGATGTGAGTGCAGAATACTCCAGAAGTCTATACAGTATACAAATATTTTATTTGCATATACAGCATATACAGTTAAATAGGGTGGTGCCCATGTTGAAATCTTTTCATGTCATTCTTTCCAGTATTTCATTAATTTATTATTTGTAAATTGGGATAAATTGTAAAATATTTAAAAATAAGACTAACCTTACTTTTTATAATGTCATTCATAACATTTTAACATTGGTTTTATTTCTCATATTTAGAATTGACATAGTTTTTGGCCAATGATTGTAAACATACTAATTTATATAAGGATGAATCATTAACTCCTAAGTCTCTTGTGGCTTGTTTACCCTTTAAAAGAAGAAGAAGACCGGAAGGATACCTACTTGTTTCATGTGCTAGAAAGAAGACATTCATGACTGGCCTAAACATTGTTAACTTTTTCCAAAGTTGAGTCAACTACTTGTTGGCCCCAGAGAAGATCCATACACAGAGATGAAGTTGTTCCAAAAATACTTTTATATCATTTTTTTTTAACAGAACATAAATCTAGTTGACATAACATGCTTTCTTCAGCATGTGAAAGAACCTATACTCTGGATGGATAATAATACGTTTTTAAGGCAAGTGATGCTGTTCTACAAATCAATTCATAGGTGATCAATGCAGTTATTTCAAGGACAAAATCTCAGATCTTATGGATATGGATACTCACAAGGATATAAAATGGTGTACATTTAGGGTTATATACTTACATGCAACAAGCTGATTTAAAAGTGTATTGCATGAAGAACAAAGAACACGGTCTAGACAGACAAGCTATTTGAGTTGTAGAGTAATTCAATATTAGGTAAACTTGTCTCCACCCACCTTGTTATGCAAATAAGCATTTAAATTATATTATTAGTTGCACCTATGATTGAGGCAACACTGTCCCTTACTCTCTATTAGCATTAATGTAATGTTTAAATACCAAGAGTTTGAGAGTTGTTCCTTTTTATTGGATGTGAAAAATTTATATAGGAGTGATTCTAGAGAGCTGCATGTAGTTGGTAATATTTAAGAAGCCAGTTGTAAGTTGATGTCAGCTTCATTCTGGGACTGAACTGCAGATGGTGTCCGTATACCTAAACCTGATGCCCGACACTATAATGACTGGCGTGGTTTTCTAGAACATCAGACTGAACATTATCCAGCCCAAACTGAGTATATAAATTGAATAATAATTTTTATAAACCATATTTTTTAGCACCTCCTTTTGTGTCTCATTAATACCTGTGCAATCAAAATACCTGTTTCCACTCGTAATAGGTCCATACATCTAAGATATAGTGCACCAATTCCCTGATCTGCTGCTGCCATGATCAGAAAATCATCATTGGATTTCCCTTATATTCCAAATCCATTTCAAACATATGATGGGAATTGTTGAATTTGGAATTTTGAACATGCTGAATCTCCCTCATTACCAAACAGATCACGATCAACAATGTAATCAATTGGCAGCTTTGGTTGCTGATCAACAGATTGAACTGGTATAGAGCAATGGTTCTCCACACAGTGCATGTTTTCCATGTCTCCACACAGAATCACAAGTGAAATAATTAGCTCGACCTGTGAATCTTTTAAAATGTCTCAGTGAGTAATAAGTGCACCTGTGCATAGGTGCCGATATATGTTTTTACTGGAGGGTGCTCAAGCCAAAAATATGGGTGAGTGGCTTTATGGGAAAGGGTCGTCACAAAATAATACTGATTTCTATTACGCAGCACAGTGTATTCATAAATGCCCACACAGTGCAGGTACAAAAATCCCCCCCCCCCACAGTGCCAAATACATAAATGCCCCAACAGTGCCAAAATATATAAATGCCCCCACAGTGCAGGTACATAAATGCCCACACAGTACCTGTGCCAGCGACGAGGGAGGGGGAGTGCAGTGGGACATGGGCGAGTGGGCCGCTGCTGAGCGGATAGGTGCTCATCAATTTCCGTGGGTGCTCGGGCCCTCAAGCACCCACAGAATCGGCACCTATGCACCTGTGCACATGCTGAGTGATTTAGAAAACTTGAACTGTGTGGGAGTCTTGAGGACTGAGGTTGAGAACCACTAGTTTAGAGGAATCGGGGAACTGAGGCGATGATATATGGCCTGCATTAAGCACAGAAGCAATACAACTGCTGAAGATTTTCAGATACTGCATAATGCTTTGGATACCTAAAAAAATTATTACAATAAATTACTACTACAAATAGTATATACTACTACTTCTACTACTACTACTACTACTACTACAACTACTACTACTACTACTACTACTAATAATAATAATAATAATAATAATGTTAGCAAATTGCACCTAAATCAGAAAGTCTTCATGCATCTTAAAAGCTTTTCTATTTTTTTTAAGATGTTGAATTAATTGACAAACGAGCACAGATCTCTAATTATTTTAATGTGTAAATGTATATTCCAGAACTCCAGATCTTTACATGTAGTATAAATGTATTTACTATTACACTATACAATTAAATCAGCTACTTACTCATGTAGTAGTGGTCTCACCACAGTGAAGCCTTTAGTGTGAGCATCAAATAATAATGTGTACAAGTATGGCAAAAGTGTATATCTTATATTCAGGACATCTCTTGATAGAGTTTCAAAATCTGGATCAAAGCTTACTGGGTCTTGTCGCTACAATAAAAAGAGAACATGTAAATATTTCAGTAATGTTTATAGTCCTGGTGATCATACACATCCCAATAGTAATTGTACAAACTTTTTCACCTAATGTCAATTATCACAGAAATATTATTTGGTATTCTATTATTAATTGATTAGTCCAGATCATGTTGATGAAAAAATATTCAAAATTCTAAAGAATTCATGCAAATTAATATCCTGGTAAATTCATGATACAAAGCATTGTAAATTACAGGACAATGAAAACACCTTCAACAGATATAGTTTGATATGTCTTAGTATGACTACATACTGTACACTGAATCCCCAAATTTGTCAGTGAGTACAGCAATCAGCCAATTAACCAGCTCAAAAATGTTCAGCTGCAACAGTAATAATTACAACTAGCTTCATACAGCTAGAATTCCAAGGCTTATTATAAAGGAGCATATAGCTCATGTGATATAGTAAGTGTCTGACTGCAGTACATAAATATTTGAGTTTTATTCCTCTGGATGAACTGCTGAGCAATGGGTGCTTTAAATGCAAAGCTTTTTTTTTTTTCAAACTCTCTTTATTAGTTTTCAAAGTTTGAAGAATATGAAATGGAATTCCTCTAGCTTGCACTACTCTGTGATTTCTTGGCCATTGTTGCTGCAGTAATAGTAATGCCCAGTAATAAACCACCAGTAGTAGTATTGTATCAGAAAATAACAGCCCTGCAGCTAGGGAAGCCAATCCCGGAGCATTTTTTCAATCCCGGATTTCGGGATTGAAAAATGCCCAATCCCGGGATTCCCAGGATCCCGGGATTGGCTTCCCTAATTTAAAAAACGCACCCCGGCCGCCCCGCATATTTACTTACATGTGGGCTGGGGTGCGGTGTGGCTGGGTGTGTGGGTGGGCAGCCGGCCAGCCAGCCGGGTATCTGTGGAGCCAGGCAGCCGGGTGGGTTGGCGAGCGTCACGGGAGCCGGCGGGTGGATGGGCGGGGAGCCGGCAGGTGGATGGGCGGGGAGCCGGCCGGATGGATGGGCGGGGAGCCGGCCTGGAGGGTGGGTGGATGGGCGGGTAGCGGCTAGCGGGGCAGGCAGCGAGCTGGGGGGGGCGGGCTTCTGGGGAGCCAGCCGGGTTGGTGGGCAGGGGCAAACGCATGCTGCACAGAGCCACACTGGCTCTGTGCAGCTGCTTGGCCTGCGCAGCGTGACCTCTGTACTTGTCACGCTGCGCAGGGATGTACTGCCGGGGAAGGGAGAAGCCGGGCAGTGTCTGAGCACACGCTCAGACGCTGGCCGGCATTAGACTGCGCATGCGCAGTCTAATCCCGAAATCCCGGGATTGGAAACTCTGCGTTTTAGGGGCCAAATACCGGGATCCCGCTGATCCTGATCCTGGGATTGGCCACCCTACCTGCAGCCAACGCCGATATAGCTTGCAGATATATCAGCAAGTCTGGTGTCACTCTAGACTTGCCCATCATTGATGCCACTGAACATAATCATCCTGCTTAATTTTGTTGTATTTACTAAGAATTGATTTGGCCTGTTCACATGAAGCCCTTCCAAAAACAAAATCTATGTCCAATGTTCCCCTGATTATACTCATTATAGTAGATTTCCTAAAGTCAGCTTTAAATTACAAAATATGAGCCAGCGCCGCAGGCTCATCTTCAGGAGCAGGTCAGAAGGAGTGACTGAGGAGACACCCGCAGCAGCTCCCTTCCCTGCAGGCCCAGCCTCGGCCCCCTGCCTCACCCCCCCCTTCCCGCACTCTGGCCTACTGCTCAGCCGTGGCACCAATCAAGGCCCACAGACATGGTGGCCAACCCCCCCCCCCAGCTTCCAAGGGATCTGGACTCAAACATAACACACCATGAATAACAAAAATGGCCTATTCAGGTCCTGCTGCTGAACTGGAAGCAACTTTAACCAAGATGGCACAGCTGATGGCTGCCTAGGAGCTGTGCAGCTCAGCCAAATATGTCCCCCCTTATATATATATATATATATATATATATATATATATATATATATATATATATATATATATATATGTGTGTGTGTTTTTCTGTACATTCTCCCTGTGTGATAACATGCTGCAATGACCAGTGGTGCCACTGATGGCTGCCTAGGCGCTGTGCTGCTCAGTGAATATTTGTCCCCCTGTGTCTATAATCCCCAGGGTCCATCTAGCGTATACCTGTATGTGCTATGTATATCTGTACTGTCACTGTTGGACTGTTACCTAACCGGCTGTTGCACAGCAATCCAAATCTAATTCCTAGTATATGCAAGTATACCTGGCCAATAATGCTGATTCTGTTTCTAATTAAAGTAACAGAGTAATTATAACCAGCTATCCTGAAACAGCCATAACAGCATCAACATATCTAGAAGATAGTGACTGCTATTACTGTAGCATTACATAAAGTTCATAATCAAATTCTTCATTGAGCAAAGAGGAAAACATTGATCAGTCACTATTTTCTGTACTAAATATCACGTAATTGCAGTACAATGTACCCTCCATCCTATTCCATTGTGATTTCTTGAGAATGGGTAAAATGCTCCAAGCTGCATCCAACGTGCACATAATTCTCGGGTGGTATTTTGGAAGAATCCACAAATGTCTGCTCCAGTCTAGATAAAAAAAAAATATGAACCAGTTACTTTTATTTTTTAATAGAAAAGTTTATTTAAAATAACTGCTATTTACATATTACTGGTGATTCAGATTTTTTATTTAGTATATTACTTTATTTATTACTTTTAACTAGTTTGGTGGACATCCTTTTGCAGGATTTTGATCATCGTTGTATTATGGAAATACCCTCCAATGAAATAATATTAACCCCTTCATGACAGAGCCAGTTTGTGCCTTCATGACAGAGCCCTTTTTTTCAAATCTGACATGTCTCACTTAAGTGGGGATAACTTTTTTTTGCTTTTACTTATCCCAGTGATTTTGAGATTGTTTTCTCGTGACATATTGTACTTCAAGTTAGTGGTAAATTTGGGTCGATACAGTCTGTGTTTTTTTGTGAAAAATACCAAAATATCGTGAAAAAATGGAAAATTTAGCAATTTGCAAAATGTTAAATTTTCTGCTTGTGAGACAAATAATCATACCACTCAAAATAGTTAATAACTAACATAGACCATATGTCTACTTTATGTTTCCATCATTATTTCAACTTCCTTTTAATTTTTTTGGACACTAGGAGGCTTACAATATGAATAGCAAATTCTCAAATTTTCAAGAAAATTTCAAACACTGATTTTTTTAGGGATCAGTTCAGTTCTGATGTGACTTTGAGGGACTTGTATGTGAGACACCCCCATAAATGATGCCATTTCAAAAACTGCACCCCTCACAGTATTCAAAACAGCATTTTGGAAGTTTGTTAACCCTTTAGGTGTTTCACAGGAATTAAAACAAAGTGTAGGTGAAATTTCAAAATTTCTTTTTTTTTGCAGAGTTTCAATTTTAATACATTTTTCTAACGAATACAGTAGATTTTACTAGAGAAATGTGACTAAAAATTGATTCCCCCAATTCTTTTGTTTTCAAAAATATCCTATATGTGGCCCTAGTGTGCACGTTGACCAAACCACAGGCTTCATAATAGAAGGAGCACCTACTTGATTTTGGAGCCTCCTTTTTATGAGATTTTATTTTAGGCACCATGTAGGTTTCTAGGCACCATAAGTGCTAAAAGTTAGGAACCTCCCCCACAAGTCACCCCATTTTGCAATCTACACCCCTCAGGGAATTCATCTAGGGGTATAGTGTACATTTCAAACCCCCAGGGGTTTCACCAATTTTGGTACAACTGGGATGTGAAAATGGAAAATTACATTTTTTTACACAAACATGCAGTTCTGGCTCAAAATTTTTCATTTTCACAAGGTATGAAGGAGAAAAAGCACCCCAAAATCTGTGCCCCAATTTCTCCCGAGTACGGCAATGCCTCACATGTGACCAAAAAATACCAGTTGGGTGCATGGCAGGACTCAGAAGGGAAGGAGTGTTTTTGGGATTTTGCAGCACAGATTTTGGTGGAATGAATGGTGGGTGCTATGTTGCACCAATACAGTGGAACCCCCCCACAAGTCACCCCATTTAGCAAAGTACACCCCTCAGGGAATTCATCTAGGGGTATAGTGTACATTTCAAACCCCCAGGGGTTTCACCAATTTTGGTACAACTGGGCTGTGAAAATGAAAAATTACATTTTTTTACACAAACATGCACTTCTGGCTCAAGATTTTTCATTTTCACAAGGAATGAAGGAGACAAAGCACCCCAAAGTCTGTGCCCCAATTTCTCCCGAGTATGGCAATGCCTCACATGTGACCAAAAAATACCAGTTGGGCGCATGGCAGGACTCAGAAGGGAAGGAGTGATTTTTGGATTTTGCAGCTCAGATTCTGGTGGAATTTTGGTGGGTGCTATGTCGCATTAGCAAGACCCCCCAAGCACCAATACAGTGGAACCCCCCCACAAGTCACCCCATTTTCAAACTACACCCCTCAGGGAATTCATCTAGGGGTATAGTGTACATTTCAAACCCCCAGGGGTTTCACCAATTTTGATACAAGTGGGCAGTGAAAATGAAAAATTACATTTTTTTACACAAAAATGCAGTTCTGGCTCAAAATTTTTCATTTTCAGAAGGTATGAAGGAGAAAAAGCACCCCAAAATCTGTGCCCCAATTTCTCCCGAGTACGGCAATGCCTCACATGTGACCAAAAAATACCAGTTGGGTGCATGGCAGGACTCAGAAGGGAAGGAGTGATTTTTGGATTTTGCAGCTCAGATTCTGGTGGAATTTTGGTGGGTGCTATGTCGCATTAGCAAGACCCCCCAAGCACCAATACAGTGGAACCCCCCCACAAGTCACCCCATTTTGCAAAGTACACCCCTCAGGGAATTCATCTAGGGGTATAGTGTACATTTCAAACCCCCAGGGGTTTCACCAATTTTGATACAAGTGGGCAGTGAAAATGAAAAATTACATTTTTTTTACACAAAAATGCAGTTCTGGCTCAAAATTTTTCATTTTCAGAAGGTATGAAGGAGAAAAAGCACCCCAAAATCTGTGCCCCAATTTCTCCCGAGTACGGCAATGCCTCACATGTGACCAAAAAATACCAGTTGGGTGCATGGCAGGACTCAGAAGGGAAGGAGTGATTTTTGGATTTTGCAGCTCAGATTCTGGTGGAATTTTGGTGGGTGCTATGTTGCATTAGCAAGACCCCCCAAGCACCAATACAGTGGAACCCCCCCACAAGTCACCCCATTTTGCAAAGTACACCCCTCAGGGAATTCATCTAGGGGTATAGTGTACATTTCAAACCCCCAGGGGTTTCACCAATTTTGATACAAGTGGGCAGTGAAAATGAAAAATTACATTTTTTTACACAAAAATGCAGTTCTGGCTCAAAATTTTTCATTTTCAGAAGGTATGAAGGAGAAAAAGCACCCCAAAATCTGTGCCCCAATTTCTCCCGAGTACGGCAATGCCTCACATGTGACCAAAAAATACCAGTTGGGTGCATGGCAGGACTCAGAAGGGAAGGAGTGATTTTTGGATTTTGCAGCTCAGATTCTGGTGGAATTTTGGTGGGTGCTATGTCGCATTAGCAAGACCCCCCAAGCACCAATACAGTGGAACCCCCCCACAAGTCACCCCATTTTGCAAAGTACACCCCTCAGGGAATTCATCTAGGGGTATAGTGTACATTTCAAACCCCCAGGGGTTTCACCAATTTTGATACAAGTGGGCAGTGAAAATGAAAAATTACATTTTTTTTACACAAAAATGCAGTTCTGGCTCAAAATTTTTCATTTTCAGAAGGTATGAAGGAGAAAAAGCACCCCAAAATCTGTGCCCCAATTTCTCCCGAGTACGGCAATGCCTCACATGTGACCAAAAAATACCAGTTGGGTGCATGGCAGGACTCAGAAGGGAAGGAGTGATTTTTGGATTTTGCAGCTCAGATTCTGGTGGAATTTTGGTGGGTGCTATGTTGCATTAGCAAGACCCCCCAAGCACCAATACAGTGGAACCCCCCCACAAGTCACCCCATTTTGCAAAGTACACCCCTCAGGGAATTCATCTAGGGGTATAGTGTACATTTCAAACCCCCAGGGGTTTCACCAATTTTGATACAAGTGGGCAGTGAAAATGAAAAATTACATTTTTTTACACAAAAATGCAGTTCTGGCTCAAAATTTTTCATTTTCAGAAGGTATGAAGGAGAAAAAGCACCCCAAAATCTGTGCCCCAATTTCTCCCGAGTACGGCAATGCCTCACATGTGACCAAAAAATACCAGTTGGGTGCATGGCAGGACTCAGAAGGGAAGGAGTGATTTTTGGATTTTGCAGCTCAGATTCTGGTGGAATTTTGGTGGGTGCTATGTCGCATTAGCAAGACCCCCCAAGCACCAATACAGTGGAACCCCCCCACAAGTCACCCCATTTTGCAAAGTACACCCCTCAGGGAATTCATCTAGGGGTATAGTGTACATTTCAAACCCCCAGGGGTTTCACCAATTTTGATACAAGTGGGCAGTGAAAATGAAAAATTACATTTTTTTACACAAAAATGCAGTTCTGGCTCAAAATTTTTCATTTTCAGAAGGTATGAAGGAGAAAAAGCACCCCAAAATCTGTGCCCCAATTTCTCCCGAGTACGGCAATGCCTCACATGTTACCAAAAAATACCAGTTGGGTGCATGGCAGGACTCAGAAGGGAAGGAGTGATTTTTGGATTTTGCAGCTCAGATTCTGGTGGAATTTTGGTGGGTGCTATGTCGCATTAGCAAGACCCCCCAAGCACCAATACAGTGGAACCCCCCCCACAAGTCACCCCATTTTGCAAAGTACACCCCTCAGGGAATTCATCTAGGGGTATAGTGTACATTTCAAACCCCCAGGGGTTTCACCAATTTTGATACAAGTGGGCAGTGAAAATGAAAAATTACATTTTTTTACACAAAAATGCAGTTCTGGCTCAAAATTTTTCATTTTCAGAAGGTATGAAGGAGAAAAAGCACCCCAAAATCTGTGCCCCAATTTCTCCCGAGTACGGCAATGCCTCACATGTGACCAAAAAATACCAGTTGGGCGCATGGCAGGACTCAGAAGGGAAGGAGTGTTTTTTGGATTTTGCAGCACAGATTTTGGTGGAATGAATGGTGGGTGCTATGTTGCATTACCAATACAGTGGAACCCCCCCACAAGTCACCCCATTTTGCAAAGTACAACCCTCAGGGAATTCATCTAGGGGTATAGTGTACATTTCAAACCCCCAGGGGTTTCACCAATTGTGGTACAACTGGGCTGTGAAAATGAAAAATTACATTTTTTTTACACAAAAATGCAGTTCTGGCTCAAAATTTTTCATTTTCACAAGGAATGAAGGAGACAAAGCACCCCAAAGTCTGTGCCCCAATTTCTCCCGAGTACGGCAATGCCTCACATGTGACCAAAAAATACCAGTTGGGCGCATGGCAGGACTCAGAAGGGAAGGAGTGATTTTTGGATTTTGGAGCACAGATTTTGGTGGAATGAATGGTGGGTGCTATGTTGCATTACCAATACAGTGGAACCCCCCCACAAGTCACCCCATTTTGCAAAGTACACCCCTCAGGGAATTCATCTAGGGGTATAGTGTACATTTCAAACCCCCAGGGGTTTCACCAATTGTGGTACAACTGGGCTGTGAAAATGAAAAATTACATTTTTTTTACACAAAAATGCAGTTCTGGCTCAAAATTTTTCATTTTCACAAGGAATGAAGGAGACAAAGCACGCCAAAGTCTGTGCCCCAATTTCTCCCGAGTACGGCAATGCCTCACATGTGACCAAAAAATACCAGTTGGGTGCATGGCAGGACTCAGAAGGGAAGGAGTGATTTTTGGATTTTGCAGCTCAGATTCTGGTGGAATGAATGGTGGGTGCTATATGGCATTAGCAAGACCCCCGAAGCACGGTGAAATGATGAACCTAATAATCCATAGATGTGTGGTATATTTTGAAACACTCCTTCATACATAGGCCGGGTTTGTCGGGGCAAGTTTCACAGTGGAAAATAGTTTCCTTTCTTATTCCCTTTTTATAGCAAACTTTGCACCTTTTTTGTGTCCTGCCCTTTCTTGCAGTGGAGGGGATTTCATTGGGAAAATGCTGCCCTGGTACAATACGGGGGCCAGTACTAGAAGTACTGGGGCCCTCTGCCTGCTGGTTCCCAAATACTAGGCCCTTTATGACTTCCTCTTGAAAGTGCATAAATGTCCCCCTCTGGCCGGTAGAACGGAATAGCACGTAAGCGTTATACAGTGCCATCTGGATGATATACACGGCCAGCTTCTTGTACCAGATATTTGTTTTCCGCAGGGCACTGTACGGCTTCAGTACCTGATCTGAAAGATCCACTCCGCCCATGTACTTATTGTAATCTAGGATACAATTTGGTTTTGAGGTGTGGGTACTGGTACCTCGTACAGGGATGGAGGTGGTACTGTCTCCATGAATTGTTGTCAGTATAAGGACATCCCTCTTGTCCTTATATTTGACCAACAACATATTTTCGGTGCATATTCCCCTGCTTTCACCCCTTCTTAGTACTTGGGCAATGTGCGTTTTGGGGAGGCCTCTTTGGTTCTTGCGCACAGTACCGCAAGCTGCTGTACCTCTTGAACCAAGGGCCTTAAACAGGGGGATGCTGGTGTAAAAGTTATCCACATAGAGGTGATAACCTTTATCCAGGAAGGGGTGCACTAAATCCCAGAAAATTTTTCCACTAACACCTACGAGGGAGGGGGGGCATTCTGGCGGTTCAATTCTTGAATCCTTCCCTTCATATACCCTAAACTTGTGGGTGTACCCTGTGGTGCTTTCACACAGCTTATACATTTTTATGCCATACCTTGCCCTCTTACTGGGAAGGTACTGGCGGAATTTAACCCTTCCTTTAAAATGTATAAGGGACTCGTCGATACTAATACATTTATCAGGGATGTATAGCTCTGCAAATTTGGCACTGAAATGATCAATGACCGGCCTGACTTTGAATAGCCTGTCAAAGGTGGGATCATCTCTGGGTGGGCACTGTGCATTATCGGTGTAATGTATAAATTTATGGATTGCCTCAAAACGAGCCCGGGGCATGGCCATACGGTGAAATGGGGTGCTGTACAGAACATCTGTACTCCAATATTGCCTAATTTGTGGCTTTTTTACTATGCCCATATGTAACACCAGACCCCAAAACGTCATCATCTCTACTGCATCTACAGGGGTCCACCTAGCAAATGATGACGTGGGGTTTTGAGCAATAAACTGCTGGGCATATAAATTAGTTTGGTCCACCATTAAATTTATAAAATCATCAGAGAAAAATAATTTGAAAAAGTCAATTTCTCTGAGACCTGTTGAATCAAATTGGATTCCTGGGATGGCCAAAAACTCAGGAACCTGGGGCTCAAAATTGTCTGGTGGTGGGGTCCATACGAGATCAATTATTGGGGGGGGGGTCTCAGCTGCTCTACGGGGGCGTCTTTGAGGGGGTCCCTCATCATCAGAGGAGGAAGAGGAGCTTAAGACAAATCCTTCAAATTCCCCGCTTGCCTCACTGGCTGTGTCAGAGTCAGAGGCAAGCATGGCATATGCCTCCTCCACCGAATACATTCTCCTGGATGACTGGGACGACATTTGGGATGACATTTGGGATGCCATTTATATTTTTGTGTTACTGGTGGTGAAATGTTTCAACACGTGTATAGTGTAGGGGGGGGTACAAACTTTATTTCAACCCGGGGGGTATGTAGTGTGTAGTGTGTATGTAGTGCAGAAAAAAAAAAATACCAAAAAAAAAAAAATTGAAGGGTTCAAAAAAAAAAAAAAATGGAAGGGGTTAAAAAAAAAAATGGAAGGGGTTAAAAAAAAAAAAAAAATGGAAGGGGTTAAAAAAAAAAAAAGGTCCTGCGCCAAAAATTGAGCACAGATGTTGGTCAGTAACGTCCGTCACTGAACAGCGCTCAAAGGCAACAGGAATTTGATCCAAAAAAAAAAAAAAAATAGATCAACCCTGTGCCGAAAAAGCTGATCAGTGATGTACGTCACTGATCAGCGCACAGTGGCCACAGGACACACACAAAATCACAGTGTGTGTAAAAAAAAAAATGTAAAAAAGACCCCACAGCACTCACAAAAAATAAAAAAAGGTGATCAGTGATGCGACACTGATTACCAGTGAGGGGCAGCAGGTGCACAACCTTTGGTGGTACTGACAGGTATATATAAAAAAAAAAAAACCTCTGTACCCCCAAAAAGTTGCTGATCACCTCAGATATAGTGATCAGCACAAAAGGCGGGGGCAGCAGACACAAAATTTAGCACTCTCTATCACTCTCTGTCACTATCTCTCTCTATCTCTCTATCTCTCACTATCTATCACTCTATGACACTGCAGCAGCAGCACTGACAGGTATATCTATATATAAAAAAAAACCTGCGCCCCCAAAAAGTTGCTGATCAGTTAATTTATACTGATCAGCACAAAAGGGGGGGCAGCAGTCAGTTATATAAAAAATATATAGCACAATCTGTCACTATCTCTCTATCTCTCTCTCTCTATCTCTCTCTATCTCTCTCTATCTATCTATAGCTCTATCACACTGCAGCAGCACAAAATATAGCACTAGGCCTCTCTATCTCTCTCTATCTCTCTCTATCTCTTTCAGTTATATAAAAAATATATAGCACAATCTGTCACTATCTCTCTTTCTATCTCTCTCTCTCTATCTCTCTCTATCTCTCTCTATCTCTCTATCTATAGCTCTATCACACTGCAGCAGCACAAAATATAGCACTAGGCCTCTCTATCTCTCTCTATCTCTCTCTATCTCTCTCTCTCTAACTCTCTCTCTATCTAATAAATCGCAGCAGCACAAGATGTCACAGGATGTCACAAGATGTCACAAGCATAAGCAATATCAATGATCAGGTAAGTATTTTGGATGGGTTCTGGTCAGTATAGGCGGCAGCTGGGCACGGTGACCGCACTGCACGCTATTCCAGACCGGAATGGCGTCTGCAGTGCAGTCACCTTTAGTTTAAACCCCCCTCCATGGCTGTGATTGGTCCGTCGGTCCGACGAACCAATCACGGCCTTTGGGGGCGGGAGGGGTGAGGTGGGGTGACACCAGTGTCACCCTTACACCCCGCGGTGATTGGTGCTGTACTTTACAGCACCAATCACCTCCGATCCCGTGTCACCGGCGAACGTTATTCGCCGGTGACACAGAAAACGCTGTGAATGGCTGTTCACAATGAACAGCCAATCACAGCGATCGCCGACGGGGGGGCGGCATCGCCGCCCCCCCTGGGCATGCACGGACATGTCTGCTGTCAGGGACAGCAGACATCGTCCCTCTGTCACTGCGTCTCTAGACGCAGTGACAGTTTTAAGCCACGACGTATATATACGTCAACGGTCGGGAAGTACTTCCCGGCCATGACGTATATATACGTCAAATGTCGTGAAGGGGTTAATGCTACAGATAGAGCGCCTCTCAGCCAGCACCAGGGCTCGCAAGAATGCCCCCACTGGCGAGATGGCGCTCCACTGACTGGGAAGCGCACAGGGGCGTAACTAGATATTCGTAGGCCCCATAGCAAAAGTTTGTAAGGGCCCCCTATTTAGCGACTGGTGGTAATAAATGTATGTAAAACATATTACTTAGACAGTAAGATGGCCCCTTCAGCTCTGGGGCCCCTTCAGCTCTGGGCCTCATAGCAGCTGCACATCTTACCCCTGGTTACGCCCTTGGACGCCCATCCCAGTTTCCAGGCGGCGGAAGAACCCTGCCAGTCTCCGATTCAGGGAGACGGGCAGAGTTAGGGGAGGGTGTGTAGAGGTGGGGGCGATCATCAGGGACTGGCGGGGAGCTCCATTGGAAGGGGAAACGCAAGCATCTCACGCGCGTCCCCTTCCGCAGCTGGCAGGTGCTGGCGGTTGGTGATCTGACCCCCACTAGATGGCGGGTGCTCCATCGTATATATTACTAACATTCATACAGTACTAAACCATCTTGTCCAGCATCAGGACAATCCTTGCATTTGCCTGGCAACATATAATTGAAAGATAGTAGCTAGGTATATAATTTTTACTACTTAACTAAACTTTACATATAATGATGACTCCTGTATGAGTAGACAAGAGATAAACAAATATTTTTTGGGCAATACAGTACATAGGGCCTAATTCAAGTGTGAATAGGTTGCCATCACTGCTCTTCTTACAGAATAAATATGCATCCTTTAGATACTGTATGTATCCTATTAAATGAAAAAGTTTTCTTCATTGATTTCATGTTTTTTTTTTTTTTTTTATTGCGACTGCATGCTCCTGTGATTGCTGAAGGATTAAGAGATTTTAATATTCACACAAATTTTAACGAAAGCCAGAAGAGCTTACAATATTAGGACCATCTACATTACCTTTATTTGAATTTAATTCAGCACAATTGGTCAGATTCAAAAAGCAAAACAAGAACTGGGCAAAACCATGTTGCACTGCAGGTGGGCAAGAATTAAGATGTGCAGAGAGAGTTAAGCTCCATACACACTAAGCGATAGTTCAAACAATATCGCCAATTTTGGCCCTTCTGACCAATATTGTTATATTGTAGTGTGTATGCTCAATTATCATTAACGATGCAGTCTCTCGCAGCATGCTAATGAACTCCCCCCCACCACCACCATCACCATTGTGTGTTTAGCAGAGTGGGGGGGCAGACAGGTGATGTGGTTTAGAGTGTATACACTATATTATTGTTGATAGTATAGATCTTAAACGATGGGATGTTGCATAGCATCCATCTGAAGTAGAACTCTTATATTAGTAAATAAACATCCAATGTTTGTCGTAATGTATATGGCTTATATGTGTACAGCCAAAGATTACAGTGCTACATAGCAGAACATCAATTCAAAATTAATTCCTACTTTTTAACTTTTACAGATAAACTGCATAGACAACACATGACAGTTCTTTAAACCAGGAAACAAATAGCTAATTTCTCATGTCAAACCACTAATATAGCTAATTATTTGATATTTCAGAATCGAAACATATTGCATCTCTCATCCCCCTAATATGGGCTCTTATTCAGATCTGTAACATGTGCAGATACAGTTCAATTTGGGTGGGGTGTGTTGAAACTGAAATTTAAATTGCAGTGTAAACATGATGCAGCCAGTTTTTACCCTGCACAGAAACAAAATAACTCACACAAATCTAACTCTCTCTATACATGTTAGATCTGCTCCCCCCCCCCTGCAGTACAGATGGTTTTGCCCATTTTGAGAACAAATGTGTACTGCAATCAGATCTGTATAGGGGCCATATTCTTAATGAGGAGAGCTGCATTGTATAGCCTGTTAGGTTCTAATGCTGAATTATAAATGACTACAATGTATTATTAGATGACTTACTAATACTACTTACATATGAAATACCAAAAAGACTGAAATCCATCATACCTGCAAATAAAAATACATAAAAATGAATATTTATCTTGAACCTACTATTATTGTACCCTTTTTCTTGTTTTAGAAACTTTTTTTAATTATGTGCTTGATAAGTTTTACGAAAAGTTGAATTATCTAATCATTCAAGAGACATGGCTACCTGCAGAGGAACTCACAGGAGCTGATGCTGAGTGTCAGCCGTCACTGATCAGTATTGTGTGCTTATAGCTGTAAGGTTCTGATGTGGACTCAAACTTTATGTGACAGTTTTTGCATGACAACTCGGAAGCCATATTCACTACCATATACCAATACAAATTCTGTAATTTATGCATCTTCAAGAGGAAAGGAGTACAGCACTCACTGATTTTATGCCAATTGCACCAATTATCATCATCATTAAGAATGGCACTTGTAACAGCCCAATGAAAGTGCAAGAGAGCCATCTGAAACTGGCTTCCCCATATGCACAAATCTGGCTGCACACTCATGAAAGATTGCATGTTGCTGTAAAAATTCAGCCCATTTCTCTCAAAAGTCAGGATCTGTAAGAGCTCCGTCTAAATTCTTAGTAAAATGCTAGACATGCATAAAATTGCTTCTGTGCATTACTTTTCTTACACAATACAGACTCTCGCCACTAAAATCTATCATAAATGCAGCTGCAAGGTTGATCTCTCTCGCTAGACATTCATCGCCTAACAAACTGTTCTGTCAGTCCCTCCAATGGCTACCAGTATTCTACCATATTTAATATAAAATATATTTACATACTCACCTGGCCATAAACCAAAATACACCAATATACATCTCTTCTCTAAGTACAAAATATCTCAAAACTCATCCTCTTCACTCTTCACAAGATCCACGTTTCTAATCCACACGCATTACCTGCTCCCATTCACTATTGCAGTAGTTTCTTTGGGCTGCACCCACTCTGTGGAATGCCCTCCCATGCACAATAGGACTCTCTTCTATTCTCCAAACATTTAAGCATTCCCTGAAAACTCACCTCTAAAGGCAAGTCTATCAGATTCCAGAATTGCCCACATTACCTTCATAAACCTTTCCCATCCAATTACATCCTTACTGTACAGCACAAACATGCTGATTTATATTTTCGGTACTCTTTACCTAGAAGGGCGCCCATCGTGGCCATCTCGGGCATTGAATGCACTAAAAAATCGGGTGCGATTCAACCGACGAGATGCCCGAGATTTCCCATAGGGAACAATGTTAAATGTCTCAATTGACCCAATTTTCCTGTTCAATGCTTCAATTGACCCGATTTTTCCATAGGAAACAATGTTAAATGGGCCACAGAGGCCAAATAGGCACCCCAATTGTTAACGCCACCCCACAATCAACGTCAACCCGAAGCGTGGCGAGCGCAGCGAGCCCGCGAGGGGCGGCGATACGCGTCCTACGACCTTTTTTTACCCCCACTATCCACGTCGGCGTGGAGTTGAGAATAGAAAGTGTGGCGAGCGCAGCGAGCCATCGAGCCCGAAGCGTGGCCAGCGCAGCGAGCCCCGCGAGGGGACGCGGATACCTTCACAGATGGAAAAATCGGGTCAATTGAGGCATTGAACAGGAAAATTGGGTCAATTGAGACATTTAACATTGTTCACTATGGGAAATCTCGGGCATCTCGTCGGTTGAATCGCACCCGATTTTTTAGGGCATTCAATGCCCGAGATGGCCACGATTTTTTACTAACGATGCCCACGATCAAAATCGTGGGCGCCCTTCTAAGTAAAGAGTACCATATTTTCTTTCACCTTTCTATTCTCCTGACCCCACACCAACATTGCTGGGTACCCATATAATTTAGTTCACCAAGAACCTTTTAAATCTTGTAGATCATTATGCAAAAGATAACACCTATCCTTTTGTATCAATGCCTATTTCCCTATAGAATGTAAGCTTGCCAGTAGGGCCCTCCTACGACTGTCTGTAACTATCCAGTTTGCTACCCTGTATAAGAAACTGTTAATCAATACAAAAATAAATGCACTGTATGGTAATAAACTCTTTTTTGCATTTATAGGGAAAGAGCCACCAAGATTAAG
Source organism: Crinia signifera (assembly GCF_055691185.1). Lineage (NCBI taxonomy): Eukaryota > Metazoa > Chordata > Amphibia > Anura > Myobatrachidae > Crinia > Crinia signifera. The sequence continues at coordinate 248,948,945 of NC_139219.1, read as the reverse complement.
TACCAAATGCATTTTATTTCCGCTGTTAGCTGGTACTTAGCTGATCCACCTAATTAATGTACATTTTTATTTTTTACACTCACTAGCCTATCATTTTGAGTCATACAGATGGGGCAGGTCCCAACTTTGCAGGGGATGGTGATGGCGACGCCAGCCGCCATCCCCCGCCAGCGCCATATCTATAGCGAGAAGTGGACACGCGCGCACGAGAGGCGCGCGAGTCCCCTCCCGACGGTGCTTCCATCTCTTCCCCCGGGTCACCGCCGTCTTGTCGGCGGTCACCCGGGGTCCCCGCCGCCTGCCCGCACCCCCCCTAACTCTGTCCGTCTCCCTGAAGCGGAGATGGACAGGGTTCCCGTCACCCCATCGACGGAGATTGAGATGCGTGTGCGCACGAGCGTCTCGGTCAGATGGTTAGCGAGGCTGCTGGCGGATCGCCAGCGCTGACGTTCTGGCGATTCGCCAGCAAAGAAGGAGCCTGCCCCAACTGTATATACTTGATACTTACCAATAATAGACTTATCAACTTGATTCCAAGCAGCAGTGTTGTCACCAAGCCAATGTCCCACCCACTGTCCAGAAGTCGGAAATGTAGAGCGAGAGATAATTATGCCACGTTCTCCTGTAACATTTCGCAGAGCACTATAAAACAATGAGTTTTAGTTAACGCTTGTACTTAGTACAATATAGGGTAACATTTAATAGGATGTGATTTCTAGTAAGGTTTTGAAATCGCACCTTATCGCATTTTTTCAAATTGCAATAACTATTTAATGGGGCAGCAATAGCTAACACATTGGGAGAAATTTACTCAGATGGAAGTTCTATTTTACATGGGATGATGCTATGGGCAATGAATCAATGTCTATTTCTAATTAATTTAGCACATTTTAGAAGATAATAGATAGTATCTGACTGGTTGCCCATAGCAATATCCCTTGTAAAATAGAACTCCCATCTTAGTAAATTTCCCCCATTGAATCAAAAACCTAGTGCTCCACCTACCATGAAAAGCTTATACAAATTACTCAAGCTTCTCTGAGTTTTGCTGTCCTGGGGCAAGAATGTACCAACCTTGATCCACACACAGTAGTAGGTTTCATTCTTTATTTTCTCAGATGGGTATGACCCATCATTGATCTCTACAGTTCTGTATCTACCTACTGGTGGAATCATTCAGAATGAAGGTAAATAGCCTAAAACAGTGTGAACACTATTCCCTTACTGCACATTATGTAGGAACAGTGCAAATTAAATAGCCATACTCAAGTGCTGCTTTGAATGGGTGAGCTGTTGGCTCAATTTAGAGCTGTGTGCTGCCAGGCTACTTTTTATCTACCCCAGTTTTAGATCAATAAATGTTTTTTTAGAAACATAGAATTTGATGGCAGATAAGAACCATTTGGCCTATCTAGTCTGCCCCTTTTTTTACCCTTCACTGAACCTACCTCCCTCCAGTTTCAGTGCATGTCCTCGTGTTCTATTACTTATTTTCCTTTGAAGAAAATTTCCCTCCTGTACTATGTTAAAACCCTTGATATATTTGAAGATTTTTATCATGTCCCCCTTTCCCTTCTCTGCTCCAAACTATACATGTTAAGATCTTTTAGTCATGTTAAGATCTCCTAGTTTTTGATATACTGCAAGTAGAAAGAGATCATTTAGACATAGGTACTTAGTAAACTACGACAAAAAAATCTAAATAACAATAGTAAAGTTGCTCACCATTTTGTGAATCAGTTTATTTACTAATCCAGCATGAAAAAAACTGGCTTCAGTTTTTGACAATCAATAGTGATTGGACAATTAAAAAAGATGATTACAGTATTTGTCTCATTTAAAGTCAAGTTTAGACATTGTCAACATAAAAACTCACTCAAATGTTGGCTTAGCGTGAGACCATCCATACAAATTGTGGACATCATAATGGAGAACTGTTTCTCCATTGGGAAGATGCTGTGGAGTCTCCATACATATCGTCTTGTGTGATAATCCCATATGTTTTGACTCTAAAGCTAAAATAAATAACACATATGCCTTAAATCATGTAGAACTGACTGAATCTAACATGCTAATAGCTACAGATCCCCTTGCTCGATTCTTAGAAAAAGAAACCATTTGTGTGGAGCATGGACCTCCTAGAAATCCAGTTTTGTCTCTTGAATGCTACAATTTTAGAATTTAGCAAGAAATACCTGTTTGAACATGACAGCAGTTCCACCTTATAACAGTACAATTCTGAAACTTCTTCCACTTGTAAAATAAAATATAATGGTATCTAAAAATATAACGACAGTATAAAGAATAACTTGTTGTTACCTGGCATATATTCTGGTTTATTCAAGGTTTCATTTCTGCAACCATTTACAGAGCCATGAACAAAGCTGGCTGGCTCATTCATATCCTAATATATACAAGAATGAGAATCAATTTTAAATACTGCATACATAATAACAATTGTTTTCAAGGAAATATGTGTCAAAACACTTACATTATGTCTTACAACTGGTACTCAATGGTGTACCATAATAGAAAAAATGTTTCTGAGCTCCTACAATCAGCTTGTTTAATGGGTCAATGATTTTGTATGAGATACAGTATGCATACAAGAATGTCACTGTATCTGCAGATCAGGTGATTTCCCTGGTACATTACCAAATGGCCATCAACACCTGAGAGATGTTGCTGAGAGGTATCAGTCATTTTAAACCTTATATGTGGCCAAAACATAATTGTGCATGAATACTAAAGAGAATATTTTTTTTTACCTAAATTGTTACATTCTCCTAAAACTTTTAAAGTTTAATGGCCTGATCAGGAGCATAACTAGAATTTAGTGGGCCCAATAGCAAAATCTTGAAGGACCCCACTCCCACCATTGTCACTACAATGACACTTAGGAGGTAAGAAGAAAGAGTGAGGGGAATGTGAGAAAAATAGGTTGTCGGGGAAAGAGAGAAAAAAGAAAATGGAGTGGTTAGGGATAGAGAGAGCTTCTGGGAAAAAAATGAATTAGAGAAAGAGAAAAACTAAAGAGAAAGGGTGTAAGCGAGAGAAAGGTGGAGGAGCAAGAGAGAGAAAAAGGGGAAGTGAGCAGGAGAAAGAGAATGTCAGTGGGAGGGAGAGAGAGTGAAAGAGTGGAGCCAGAGAATGAGAGTGTCAGGGAGAGAGAGTGGGAGTTAGGAAGAGAGAAAACAAGAGAGAGGATGTTGCAGAGAGAAAGAGAGAGGGACATAGAGAAGGGGGAAGAAAAATAGAAAGGATTGACAGGGAGAGAGAGTGTGCCAGGTAGATAGAGAGGGTGAGAGAGGAGATAGGTATGAAGGGAAGAAGAAGCATGGGGTGGAGAAAGATAAGGAGGAGAAAAAGAGAGACTAGGTGCAGATATGGATGAGGAGTGAGGATGATGGTTGAGATAATGAAATGGGGGCAGTGGTAAGAGAGAGAGCAAGCAAAGGAGAGAGAGAGCAAAAGAGGAGTGTGTGGGGCAGGAGAAAGATAGGAGAGAGGGGACAGAGAAAAAAGATGACATGGGGCAAGGGTAAAATAGAGATAGGTGGAGAGAGCAAGAGAAAAAGAGAGAGGGTGTCAGGGAGAGTGATAGATAGTGCAAAAGAGCATGACACAGAAAAAAAGAGAGGGGAGAGAGAGGTGAGACAGAGGAGCAGGTGGTGGTGGATGGTGACAGAGGCAGGGGAAAAGAGAGCAGGAGAGAAAGAAAGAGAAGGGTGGGCAGGGGGAGATAGTGAAAAAGAAAGGGGAGATAAGGGGGAAGGAGAGAGACAGGGGGGAATAGGTGTGAGAGGGAGAAAAAGATGAGGTGGGCTTGGGGAGAATAGACACTGTGCATGCACACAGTGTCTATTTACTGCAGAGAGGGGATAGGGGGAATGGACAGAAGCTCTCACATCACATTGCCCTACCTCCAACAGCAAAAAAAATGGAGCATGGCCTCCCAGGAGCACCACAGAATAAGGACACATCCCATGACCTGGAGGCCACACTCCCACACTGCCACCAATGTTGGGAGCTATGCATAATTTTATACCTCATAATCCCCCCATACAGGTTGCACTATGCCCCCTGATTCCCCTTCTATATATGCTGTGTTGTGTACCTAAAGCAGTGGTGGAAGCAGTCAATGCAGGGTCCTTGGGTCTTCCACTCAACAGCTCAGGCAGCTTATGGTCTTTATCCTGCCAGCTGTAGGATTAAAGACAGGTGTGCAGTGGCACCACTGTTGGGTGAGTAAGGAAGTGCGGCAGCAGCGATGTCAAGGGTGAGCATGGGATAGCAGTGCCGCTGGCAGGGTGAGCATGGGACAGTGGTGGAAATGTGTTGGCACCACTGTCAGGGGAAAAAGGGACTGCAATACTGTGCCGCTGACAACTGTACTACTGTACATACAAAAATAATTTAAGAAACACAAAGTTAAAAAGGGTGCAGAGGATTGCCTCCTGGGCCTTGGGGCCCCTAACTTGTCAGGCCCTTATTGCAGTTGCACCCTCCATAGCTTTGCCACTGGACCTGATTGAACTTAGTAATAGGTGTAAGGAATCTAAGGAATCCTTCAGTTGGATCTCTTCATATATTTACCTCTGCATACCGACAATTCCATCTACATGCCCACAATGCCACCAACTCCACATAACCTATGTGTGAGTGCCCAGCTACAGACTACTTACAGTATACTCACTTGTATGACTGTGATTCAGCTGTAATTTCTCTAAACTAAAGTACAGGCCTGATGAAAGTGATATTTAACACATTTAGGACCAAATATAATAGGGTGTGAGAATCAGAAAGTTAGAGATTTTGGGAGAGTTTTCCCATTTTTTACAGATTTTACCATGTGGTTGATTGTCACTTTAAAAAATAATGGGAACACTCTCCCAAAGGGTCTGATTCAGGTTGGCTCACTTGGTACATTTGCTGCTTAGCGAGCCCATAAACGTCCGGCCTCTCCCTGCTGCATAATCCCCTCGTACCATTGAATGATTTTTTTCTCCTCTACGGTAATTAAATTCAGTGTAAACTGACTTTTATTGCCATCAAAGTCCACCGAATACGGGGTGGGCACTGATGTCATGTGACATCAGTCACCCGTACTGAGCAGGCATCGGCCCACCTGCATTCCCAGGGGAATGCCCAAAGTTTTTATGGGGATGCTCATTAAATGCTAGGTGTTCCCCTGCTGTCGCCACCTACATGCCCCCGGCTCATCCGCCCCACAGTGAGTGTGTAATTCGCCAAAGCCATTCAGTGCCGTGGTTTGTACATGCACAAACCCCGAATATCGAGGCTCTCACTTTCTTATTCTCACACTCTATTACATTTGAACCTAAGGCTTTTTTGCTGTTCTCTCCATTTACGATTGAGCCATTAAACCATTCCCTATTAGTGCAGAAAATGTTAGATATATGAGCATTATTTCTCATGTACATTTTTGAGTTTGGGGTTTAATTGGAAAAATGTATACTCTACATAAAGTAGAGCTTAAAATTGAACTCCTTTCCTTCAGTGCTATGTATTAAGGATAAGGGATGTATTCCATCAGCAAGTGAATTAATCTAGCAAGATTTAAGAAACAAAATATTCAAAAATATTTTAGTGTTGTCCGAATAATACTGCACTAGAAGTTGAACCATCTAACTCTCTGTGTAGGATGAGGATCTCATACACCCACAGACTTTAAAGGCACTGCCGGATCAATGCAGTGCCTATCACCCACTACTAGAGTATGTCCACACTTCAAGGTCAAAGCTGTTAGCATATACAGCTATTGGGTGGTTTATCTACTAATCATAGTATTACAGTTGAGTTTGACCTGATATGCAATACCACCTGCACTTATATCTATGCATAAAGATGGGTACACACTTACTGATATGCCATCCTTTTGGATGGATCGGACCAGTGTATCGCTCAATGTGTACCAGAAGTATGAATGCACCCGCAGTTGCATGTGGCGATGTCAGGTTTGGTGTGCTGCACATCAGACCTAATATGTCACAAACGACACCATGCTAATGAAGGGCAGAACAGTGATCATTCTGTCCTTCATTAACATCACTCCAGTGTGCATCAGCATTTGGACTGATGGGGATTTTTTGGTTGTGTGTGTATTTATGTATATATATATATATATATATATATATATATATATATATATATATATATATACACACATATACATTTAAACAGTTTTAGACTTAGACATAATCAAGCAGTTACATTTGTATAATTGATATACTACTGTTTATAGGGAACTCTATCATATAACGTAGCACTGTTTTATTGAAAACAATAGGTACGGTGCCCCTTTATTATACAGCTTATTTTCATTGGAGGTTTATTAAAATATTCTTTAGATATAGATTAATAATAAATATATATATATTTCACAAGCACCTTATTGTTAATCCATCCCAATGGATAAATATTTAAAAATGAAAATAAAGAGTAACATACAGTAAGACATAAAACTCATTTACAGTGAATTAATTTGTAATATTGGCACAATTATCTCTGCATTTATTACATAGAAACATCTAGCAATAATATAACAGGGGTGGAATGTTTATGTTCCTCTTTAAAACTTTTGTATATGCAATTGTTGTACCCTCCGTTTCAAATATTGTTTTAATCATGAAAGCCATGGCTGGGGCACATAAAATGTGAAGATTAATTTGCTAAAACAGTGGTTTTTATTGCTATTATAATAACATTTTCCTGAGATGTTTCCGAGAATGTTTTCATCTGAGAATTACATTACATCTTCAGTCTTATACTCCCTTGGAACATTGTACTAATTATAGGAAATCATACAACTATGGGGGCGTTATGATTTATGGTGTAGAATGCTCAATATGGCAACTTTATTACAGAGATTCACAGATCTGCAAATCGGAGCACTGTCACTGCTCTTTCCAGTTAAAAGGAAACAAACTAACAAACAAAAGAAATAATACGTATTACAGCTAATATCTCCATAAAACTTGTCAACTATCAGTTTTCATGTACTGTAAAATGTTGTTTTATTGCTACTAGTTCATAAATGAGTAGGTTTACTTACTATCCAGATCCCATCAAATCTAATATGTTTCTGGCGGAATTCTTCTATTTCACGGTGCCACCATTTGGCTGTCTTTTCCATGAAAAAGTCAGGGAATGCAGCATAAGCTCTGTAAAGCTAAAACGATAATATTATTAATAATAATAATAATAATAAGAAGAAGAAGAAGAAGGTACTATAATACTGCTTTCACATTGCCAAAACGTTTAAAAAAAACGGTATTTTAAAACGGTATTTGAACCGGGTCTAGTCTTCACATTGCAGCATATTACCGTTTTAAAATACCGTTTAAGTACCATTCATATCACCTTTGAAACCGTTTAATCCCTGAACACGTTTAAAGCCAGAGAAAATAGTGCCTGTCATTATTAATGGCCCTTTCTTCAGACCACACTGGCCCACACCTATGACGTTTTCAACCTATAAAAAGGGGGGGGGGGTGTGGCTGCACTGATCAGTGCAGCAATCATGGCGGACAGAGCACATGTCTCTGGTGAGTTTGTGCTTACATGTGCTGTACTGCTGATCGATTCAGCCTGTGAGAGGCTATTGCAGGCACTGACATTGTGCTGCTTGCTTAACAGCAGGTTGAGGAGGAGTAGGAGACAGCTTTATGTAACAGAGAGTCATAGGAACTTGCATGGGTTTTTGCGTGATACCAACCGGTCCCAGCGAGAATACCACCGCAGGCGGAGGTTCTATATAGCTGCGATGATGAACACCATCATAGGGATCAGTGTGTCGACAGAACGGAGTTTGTGGATGCATCAACGTCCCAGTGGGGAAATTTTCATGCGCAGTGTCATGAACTTTCAGGATGTCCAGTGGAAAGCGCACTTCCGTATGTCTCGCGGAACATTTATTTACCTTCTGGAACTGCTGACACCAGCACTGACTCGTGCTGCAACCAATTTCTGCTGACCGATCGAACCAAGCAGGAGGCTAGCAATAGCATTGTGGTGGTACGCCACCCCTGGCGAATACAGGTCGATATCGTGTTTATTCGGAGTTGGGATATCTACAGTGTGCATTATTGTTCGTGAAGTGACCCGCGCTTTGCTGGACATCCTGTATGCACGTTATATTCATCTACCTCAAGGCGCACAATTGGAGGACACCATTAATGGTTTTGTCTTGCGAGGATATCTGCAATGTGTTGGAGCGACTAATGGGACACACATACCCATAATTGCACCTCACGATAGTCCGGCGGATTACCATAATCGCAAGGGCTGGCATTCCATAATATTACAAGCCGTGGTTGATCATAAGTATTGGTAAGACTTTTATTTTTGGGAGGGGGGGCGGTGGTTTGTGGAGGGGGGAAATGATTTCTTCTTGTGCAATCATATTTGCCTACCTGACTCTCTCCTTCAGGTAGAATATGCTCTGTTCATGGACTTCCCTGGTAATACCTGATTGGCAGCACCTGTGTGGAGCTTTGAAATTTCAAATTTTCAGCACAGTTGACGGCAATCATATTACCAGTGTAGTCCAGGAAAAGAGCAAATTTAACCTGAAGGAGAGGGTCAGGTAGGCAAGCTTTTTAAATATGTTTAATAACATTATCTATTTCTGTAGCTTCACTGATGTATTCATCGGATGGCCCGGAAGATCCCATGATGCACGGGTTCTATCGAACTCTGACCTGTATCGAGTTGCAGAAGATAGGCAAGGAGGATGGCTTTTCCCTAGAGAGGTATGTAAACTACAGCAATTTACAAATAAATGCAAACTCTTGCCTACTCTGAACATATTTACTTCTTGAGGCAGCACCTCATTATTGCCCTCACCTGTGTGTTAGTACTCTTTGATTTTAGAAGTGTGCTTACACACATGTAATGTCAATCATGCAGTGCATTAAGGGGTGTGGACACCAGCAAGGTGGTTGACTGTTTAGGTCGACACATGGCACAGCACAAAATGCAGGAATGTCAACATGCTTTCAACTTTGAAAAAAAATGTAGGTGCTGTAATGGATCTAGCACAGTTTGGTCTGTATATGTGCTGTGCAATGGTATGCAACAAAGACCTCTGGTAGAAACTGAACATCACACACAGGGAGCCAGGCAACAAGAACTTGATGTGTTGTGATGGTTCCTGTTGACCATTTCACAAGAGTTGCGAGTGTGTACAGGTGATAAATTGCATGGTGCGTGCTCCTTTCACACCTTTTAACACATTCAAATTCAATTATTTGGAAATAGCTAAAGAAAATAAACCCATGGCACTGTCCCTGACGGAGGAGTGTGACGTTGTTTAATATACCAAATCATTAATGCTATTGTCATTTTATTTTCTTTAGAAGTCGAAATATGTCAACGGAGTGGAAATTCCTGTACATATCATTGGAGACGCAGCATACCCCTTGAGACGATGGCTCATGAAGGGCTTCACGCAACATGGTACCTTGACCCAGAAACAAATCCATTATTCTCACAGTCTTAGCTCAGCCAGGATGGTGGTTGAGAATGCTTTTGGATGGCTGAAAGGACGATGGCGCTGTCTCATGAAGCGCAATGATGTGAACCTTGAACTGATGCCTAAAATAGTAGCGGCCTGCTGTATTTTGCACAATCTGTGTGAGTTCAGGAGGGAGGAATTTCTTCCTGAGTGGACCAATCAGGATACATCTGCTTATCCTGCACCTGAAACAGATTGTTACAATGGTGATCGTTCTTCTACAGCAGAGCAGATGAGGACAGCTATAGTGGCAAACCTTCCCGCTTTGCTGCAGTGAACATGTTTGTTAAATTAATTCTATTCTTGTTGGGTTTTGTTTAGTATTCAATAAATCTTTTGTTTAATGTTATGTGCAAGATCTTTTTTCAATTAAGTAGACACACACATTTTGTATAATTTAATAAAACATTTTTTTTTTATAGCACAAAACATGCCAACTGGTCCCGTATGAAAACTGTGAGTACTCAGAACTATAAAAACTTACTCACAAATATAAACTTTTTTGAGGTAGTAACAATTTCAATATCAAAACAATTTACTGACATATATAAAACTTTTTAGGATAGCCGAGTAAAAATGGGTTCCTCCTCTGCTGGTGTATCCTCATCTGGTCGAGGATGCATACTTTCAGGGGTAGGAATGGGGTTGGTTGGGGTAGGGTGGGAATGTGTAGGAGGTACATATTCTGGTTGGGGTTGGTGATGTGGAGGATAGGCGAGTGGAGGTGCATGGCTATATTGGGCGGGATAAAGGTAGGTTGGAGGCTGGCTATGGTCACGGAATGATGGGTGATGGCCATACTGTGGGTATTGTGGAGGGGGCACACGTTCTTGGGGAGTAAAGAAATGCTCAAAGAGTGCAATCTGGAACTTCTGCATCTCTCTCTGCTGTAAAGCTGAGAATTCCTGCATTTCTCTGAACAGGCGTACTTGGAATTCCTGGTTTTCCCTTTGAGAATTAAGTGTATCCTCGTTCAATTGTGCCAGGAACGCCTGGTTCAATTCCTGTTGAGCATGCAAATAGCGTTCCAGGCGCACATCTTCACGTGCTGACATGGCCGCATCCATCCCATCAAGACGTTCTGCTAATACCGACGTCATGACCCTAGCCGCCTGTTCAGTGCGATTTGGACGCCTTCTTCTAGGGGGCACATTGTATACTGTGGGCACAATATAATCACAAAATTCAGTACTTTACAATGTGAACATTCTGTATTTCAAATTCAAATTAGTACTGCGATCAGATCTGAATAAGGGCCAATATACACAGTATGGCAGCCTTGGCCAAACTGTGTCCCCAACTTTTGAATATATTAAATATTCCATAATAGCAAATCTGTGACAATGCATGACTTCACAGCAGCTGGAGGGCCATAGTTTGTAAATAAGTGCACTATGGCCTTTCATCCTAATCCGAACACACCCACCCCCCACAATCCCTATTACAATCACTCCGAAAAAGAGCCATGCAAGACTGAAAAGAATGGTTTTTAATCTTGGTAGACATGTGCCGACATGGTACATGTGTCGACCTATGCACCTGTTGACCTTCCTATATGTCACACTAATGACTGTGGATGATGTTATGGCCTCCTGTAAAAAATTAGCATGCCCAAGGGTTGGTCGACACATGTGCAATGGCGGATTTAAATATATTAAAAAAACCATGCTGACCTTTTCACTGTGGACCAAACCCATGGCAATTCACTTAACGCATGTGTCTACTTCTACACCTGTCATCATTGAAAAATGACGCCCTAATTACCTGTCAAAATTCCTATATGTTGACCCTATGATGCTGTCCTAATGACTGTCGACCATATTATGTTAGAACAAAAAGTACCAACCACTTGTACTTACTATTTCCACATAGCGGAGTAGGCTCAGAAGTTGGGGACATGTGCCTGGGGCCTTCTGTATTGACTGGCATCTCCACGTCCACACCCACAGGCTGCGCTTCATCGACAACTTCTTGTGTCTCTGGAACAACCACTGGTGGATGCTGTACAGCATCATCATCAAAGAGTGATGGGGATTGCGGAGACTCTGGTTCTTGGACAGGTGCAGACATGGCTGTTTCCGATGCACACGCCTGGGTACATTCCGAAGCTGTCTGGGTTGATTCAGCCTGTGTGCAATCTGCCGCTGCTGCTTGCCTGTCTTCTGCCGCTGCCATACTAGAGCACAGCGACAGCGGAGTGCAAGTGCTGAATGTCCGAAGACAGACATGCATTGCTGCAAATACCGCCATTCAATCCGTGCTGCACCACTGTGATGCCGGTTGTGGTCCACAACCTTGTGAAAGTGCCGTTTAAGGGCCTTCAACTTATTGATAATCTGTGCGGTTGTGCGCACAAAACCAGCAGCAGCCAGCATAGTAGAGATATTCTTGTAAAGGACTGCGTCCTTTACAGTGCCAGTCATCTGTCGTGAAATCTCCTCCTCACCTCTGATGCGCAAAAGCTCCCTCACCTCTGCATCACTCCAATTTGCCATGCTTTATAACCAGGTAATCACAGCTCTTTCAAAACATGTCTCCTCTGCTCAAAATAATCTCCCCACAGTCACTTCCTGGTTCTGGGGAGTGACATAACGCGGGGGGACAGCCTATAACAGGACGATAGCCGTTTTTTTTACCTAAATACTGTTTCAGTGGCATTCGCATTGCACAAAAAACGTCTTTGAACCGTGTAGGGCACTGCTTTTTAACCGTGTTGAAATACCGGTTAACTTTAACCAGTAAATCAACTCTGGCGCTTTCCCACTGCAGCCCTAACCGTTTTAAAAAGGGAAAAAAACGGCAATATACCGTTTTAAAAGTGCGGTGTGAAAGGGGTATAAATGTCACTATAGACTGCATATGCATCTAATCAAGTAATTGTAAAGTGCTATGAAATATGTTGGAGCTGTACAAAATAAAGTTGATACTTTTAAAAGAGCTGCAGTCTAGCAATCTATTTCAGTTCAGTTTGTTAGCCGTTATGTTAATTATTTTGTATTTCCCAAACTTGTTAGGTGATCCCATAACTCACGCAGTATGCACAGGATTAGAAAAGCCTGGTTTAGCATTCATTTCCATTACCACTTTAAATCCAATGGGCAAGAAGCTGATCATTGGCATAAATCTATCCCCTAATGTAAAATTGTACCTTTTAGTCTCCGATGGTGAATTATATGGGGGGGGGGGGGGGGTATACTACCATTGTCATTAATAACTGGAGTAGTCGCTGACAAAAAAAAAAAATAACATACAGTTGAACACATCTATATGGCCCAAACACTGGTACAATTAAATAAAGTCCGAATTCAGTGGCCATGTGGGATGCTGCCTTAACTCAGACATTTTTTAAAGTGTTAATAATTTACAAGTCATGGTTTTGTCTTGTAAATTATTGCCCCTTAAAAAAGAAATTAGAGTTTGCCTGGCATCCAACATGGTCACCAAACACGGACTTCATTACATCCCGACTAATTCTCCATGCTAATTTCCAGCCATTTGGTTAGGCTTCCTTATTGATAAACAGAGACTGGATTGAATAACGTGGAAGACATCTGAATGCTATTTCATGTTTGATTAATCTAAACATTATTGCATTAGTAAAATATTATTACCTCAACTTGTGTGTCCCAATCTAAAGAATTATCAACAGTGACATTGGGCAAATCTGGCCAGACCTTAAAGGAATAAAAAAAAAAATTAAGACATTTTAACATATTAATATTAAGCAGTTTTGCACATTAGTTAGGACTCAAATTTGGAAAAAAATCAAATAGATTTCATCAGGAGTTTACATGGAAAGCTACAAATAAATATGTTTTTTTTTGTATTTTTTTTTTCATAATCCCAACTTTGATACAATTCTAAACATTGGTTAATGACAATAACTCGTATTTTAAAAGATGCAGTTAATTTTCTTCTACGTACTCCGCTGAGAATGGAAGATTTCAGCATACTGATCACTTGCCAATGTCTAAGGATTACAATGGCTGAGAAATGGCTGTCTGTTTGAACACTTACTACCAATGTTAAGCATTTTTTCTCATTTGTGAAGGAAAAAAAAGAGAATGTAAATGATAATAAACTGATGTGAGTTTAACCAAGATGGGAATACATTCACATTATTGGGTAGTACACTGTATAGTTTAATGCGGAAACTTTGTGTACCTAATATCATTAATTTAATCTCTGGTACAGGAACAATGTTTTAGAAAATGTTATATACCATGTACACTATGATACAAGTGAGTAGGAAAGAGCATTGGGCAAGGGTGCGTGTTTATTTGTGGCATTGATGTAATTCTGTAAATCTGCCGCTTTAACCCTTTCAAGTCCACCGGCTAGTCAGGCTCAACAGCCTTAGTGCTAGAACCAGATCCAACGGTGAGCCAATTCAAAATAAGAACATTAACATCATTCATCATTAAATGTAGACCATTTTTGAATAAAAAAAAATGCAATTAATTTAAACATTTAAACCAGACTGCTTAAATTGAAAAAAAATAATAAAAAAAGGACTGTTAAAGGTTAAAGGTGGGAAGAAAAATAACAAAGAAGATATCCTGAAACAGACCAGAATTAATTATAGGCCTTTACCTGTATGTGATGATCACGCTAGTATGGTTTATTATAATTTACAAATTATTTTTAGCAACCAATCTAAAATGAGTTAACTGAACCCTTTCCACTCCGTCTGACAGACAGTGTCTGTTAGAGTGTATAGCGGAGAAATTAGCAACACTATAATGCGGACATATTTCCTGGTCTTGACTCTTTATAATTATACATACCTTTCCCCAGACTATACCACTCCCATCTGCCCATTTGATAAACACATCTTCTTGAATACCTCTATCAAAAGCTGGATAGGGTTCGGTTTCATTTCCAGCAATGGCTGGATCCTAAAGGTAACACAAGCACAATAAGTACATATTTTAGCATTACATAATTAGATTAAACATCAAACATGTCTATTGCAAATAAACAAGTACTGTATATGTGTAACCAATTTTGAATGTTTTTTATATAAATTTAGCTTTTAAAATGTAGCAATGAAAATGTAATAAATAAATTATATCTGACTTTTTAGATTGTGTTTCTCTCCATTTTATGCATTGATTGCTACTATACAATATTCTATGTTACAGTATATTATATATTCATGTATCATAAAAATATGAACTACAAGATATAATGTATACTGTAGGAGATATTGTTTAACAATAGAATTATAGAAATAGGTGTCAGTGAGAAAGAGACAGAAGGCATTTTATAAGCATTGCAGGACATTAAACCACGAGGGTGGATCATTTAGCACTGGCAAAGAAGGGGTTAAGATTATTAGTAGTGAGGTTTACAGGGATAGTCCCTGGTGTAGATGATGTTTAAAAGGGAGGAGTTTTGTGAATTTGTTTTTTGAGTTCTGGATTTATAGACAAAATCTCTAATCTCAATCAAAATACCATTTCTCCATCAATTTCTTTAGGCATTTTCTATATTGGTTGTTCAGTTTAAAATCCCTGCTTTTTTCTTTGAACTATACTACTCTTGAGGCTTTTGCAATCATTGAGTTTGTGGCCCTGTAAAAATGGGCTTCATATACTTTTCTATTTTGTAATGTCTTCGTTAACAATCTCTACATTTTATGCAGGATTCCATTTTCCTCTCTCCCTCAGGCTCTCCACCTCTCTACAAAAATTCAAATGGGCTCTCAATACCCTCTCTTCACCAAGAACAACAATTCTCATCCTAACCCAATGTTCCATGCTCACTACCTACCCTATATGTGCCACCCTGTCTGTCTGCCCCTCATCTTATGAATGTAAGCTCTCACCTGCAGGGCCCTCTTCCCTTATGTGCTTTTCCTTATCTTACTTAAACCATTTTCAATGGCACCAAATCCTGCGGTTCTCTACTACCCTGATACAAATTTTGGTGCTGTCTGTTGATGCAGCAATGTTTATGTACCATGTACTTGTTATCTACTGTATTCAACTGGAAGTCACTATTTTATTTTTTGCTATTCGTTTGTGTGATTGGGTGCTGCAGATCCCTTGTGGCACAATATAAATAAAGTACAATTATAATATTATTAATAATGAATTTGTTTGTCCAATAATATGCTTAGCTGGCATATCTTAAACACTCTGATGATTCTCTGCTGATGCGTTTCTTTTCAATCTGTTTTTAAATTTTTTATTCTGATGCTTGACTTGTCTTTTGACAAGTTTTGGAACCCATTTTTTTATAATAACAGCTTCTTTATAGGCGGCTGCAACAGGTTCATTCATTTTTGTGAAACTAGCCAATGGGAGACTAAGGGCGGGCTTAGGAGTGTGTGATGCATGCAAATTTGCAGGCACCATTAGGGCTGTTTCACACAGTACGGTTCCTGCCGCACGGTGAAATCCCGTACGGCCAGGGAGCCGTGCCGCACTCAGCAGTTGTGAATGGACACTATTGTGTCCATTCACACGGGACGGCCACGGCCCGGCCGCACGGCTGCAGCCGGATCCCCCCACTGGAAGGGACGGCTGCCGGGCTGTGGCCATCCCTGCCATTATAAAATTCTGAGTGTGGCGCGGCTCCCTGACCGTACGGGATTTCACCGTGCGGCAGGAACCGTACTGTGTGAAACAGCCCTTATACTGTGCACTGCTAATCCCCAGGGGAACCATACAGCACATATATATTACATACATGGTCATGGTCATGTGTATGTTTATATGTGCTAAGCGATCGCACCCTGCACTACTATGTATGGTTCTTCAGCCACCATTGGTTATATCTGATAACACTCTTTGATTCTGACCTGATATAATTTTGAATGCACCTAATTTTGGATTTTTTTTCCAGCTGTACTTTACTAACTTGATTGGAGAAGAAGGATAAATTGTGTTGCCAGAATACAGCCACTTTCTCATGCTGGACCTTCTCACTTTAATTATATGCTGCCACATGGACAATTTTTATGAATCACAATAATTATCTACAAGATTATTAATAGAAACCATTGGCTTGGTCAATCCCATTGATCTTTTGTCTTTGCTTTAATTTATGAACTAATCAACACAGTTATAGACAATTAATGAGATACAAATTTAAGTTTCCATATGTTCCAAAACTTTCAAATTTACATGTCTTTTATGTTTGTATTTTTATAATTGCTGGATCAATTGGCTTTTTCTACAGTATATACTATATATTTAATGAATCAAATGTTTTTGTATAGTGTATTAATGTTTAGACTTTTCTGTGCATATAGTATCCACGTGTAAACCAGTAGTTATTATAGAAGATTCCTTCTATGTGAAATCAGGGTCTTATGAAGATAGACAGGGAGAAGGAGAGAGATAGAGGGGGGGGGGGGGGGGGGGGGGAATGGAGCGAAATCAAACTCCAATTATATATATATATATCTTTTTTTATCATTATATACATATTCCTTTAACCAACACACACAGTTGCCCATTCCTACAAGTTTAGGTTTTGTTCTGCACATGTGGAAATCTGATAATTGTTTTACACAAAATGTTGATACATATCCCCCTAAGTGAGAAGGTTTAAGCTCAAAAACTGAGAATACAATATTTACAAATGCTATAGTCACAATGCAGTTATGAAATTAAATATATATAAATGCATATCACTTACCAAAAGTATTATAAATTTCATTCCTTCTAATCTTATTTGGTCAACCAGATCTGGTAATCCTGAGAACTCAGCACCAAGCGTGAAGTCCATTTGACGCTCCATGTAATCAATATCGGCATATTGCACATCCTGTGAAGTAGTTGAATTACTATTACACTGATTACAAAGAGCACATTGGTATAATAAAGTTTGCAGTTTTCGGTGTCAGAGGTGCTCTGTAAGGTGCAAACTTTGCAGCTTATCAAGCTAATCAGAATGACCCCCATGGCTTTGTCCATTAGCAAGCCAAATGTTCTTTGAGGGTGAACCTGAATCCCTCCCTATATCACAATTTACAGTATATAAAAATAGTTAATTGAAGCATATGGGAAAGTGTCACATATTGCATATTTGTCTTTCAATATTGCAATATAAAAACGTGCTTGGCAGGTTATACTGTAGGTTCAAGTTACAAGCCATTGTCAGTTTGAGGGAAAAAAATTATTTGGGTAAAGAAAATACATGTATTGGGAAGCAGGGATGGTGTAAGGATTAGCATCACTGCCTCACAGTGCTGAGGTCATGGGTTTGATTCCCACCACGGTCCAACTGAGTTTGTTTATTTTCCCCATGCTTGCGTCTGTTTCCTCCGGGTACTCCGGTTTACTCCCACAATCCAAAAATATACTATTAGGTTAACTGTCTCCCAACAAAAAATAACCCTAGAATGTCTGTGTGTGTGTGTGTACATGTAGTTGGGTATATAGATTGTAAGCTCCATTGGGGCAGGGAATGATGTGAAGGTTCAAATATTCTCTGTAAAGCACTGCAGAATATGTGGGCACTATAAAAATAACTTAATAAATAAATAATACTGTAAGTTTTGTGTAAATTGCATAGATGGGTGAAGTTCCTTTACAGTAGATTAGCACAGGCAAATTAAAAAGGTAATTCAGTAATTTGATAAACGCGAGGTGAGGCTAGAGGAAAGCTGTGTGATATGCAGAAGTACTGTATGTTATCTAGAGTGGGTGCAGGCCCATCCCAGTCACTAGAAATTGGATCCTTTAAGAAATGTGGATGAGATACTGTATGTAGTTTTGCAGTTTTATTTATTTATAACCTTGGACGAGATTCAACAAGTGGCCTATCCTCAGAAAATGCTGTTTTCAGAGGTTTGGATGTTTACGGCATATGCACCAAGCCCCGAATCCAAAAGACACTGGGCCTTGTATGCGTTAGGCAATGGCATCTTCAGATTGGCATTGCCCTATAGGAGCTTCAATTATTGCTCCCTGCTGTGGGGGATATAACTGGATCTCCCAAATCAAACATTTTTATGTCAAATTATCTTGCAAATAAATTAGTTTAACTGGAGATACATTTCTCTTTTATATGCTATGTGTAGGCAGTACCACAATGCTTATCTTTTAGGTGTATCCATGCTTGGCCACAGGTGACTTAATCAGTCAATCTAAATTAATCATCTGTGCTGAGCCATAGATATACTTGAAACTGGACCATTGGGGTGCCTTGAGGACAACATTTGGGAACCTCTGGTCAGTAACAATGTCTACGGGTATTACAGATGGAGCCTTCATCAACCAGCCATCTATGTTTAGCCATGGCTCACCATGGTTTATTATCATCTATCGTTCTATTTAGATCTGGATCACTTAATCCTATTAAAGGGACAGATGAGAATGGCTCCATCTGTATGTATAAAGGAGAAAGCTAGAGCTACTGTGAAATGCTACGTAAAGCATTTTAATCAGGTTGGCATTATAACTGTAAATCATGATGAGTGGCAGGAAGTGACCAAACCTCTGAAAATGCTGTTAGTGGAGGTTTGGCTGTTTGCGGCACATGATCCAAGCACTCTATCATGGCTCCCTGCTGTGGGAGATCCAACTGGATCCCCTATGGCATGTACACTACGTCCAGGGGCGTAACTAGATTTTCCTAGGCCCCATAACAAAAGTTTGTAAGGGCCCCCTATTTAGCAAGTGATGGTGATAAATGTATGTAAAACATATACTTATACAGTAAAGGTGGGCCCCCTTCAGCTCTGGGCCCCATAGCAGCTGCACCCCTTGCACCTATGGTAGTTACACCCTTGGCTACATCACTGGACACATGAGCAGATAGGACTGCAGGTTCTAAACCCAGAAGTCCTGTCATCACAAGGACAGCTCTTACCACAGGAGCTGCCCTTTGCTAATATCTTTATGCATATGATATTGATATGCACATGGAAAGGGGTGGGATGCATCATAAGCAAAGTGCTATGCTGGCTGCATCCTGCCCCTTGTATGCAGCAATAAAACAGTGGTATGGGTCATAGGGTCGACACTAATAAGGCTCGACGGTCAATAGGTCGACACATGAAAAAGTTTAACATACCTTGGGGCAGCATGTTCAAAAGGTCAACACAAGTAATAGGTTTACATGGAAATGGTCAACATCAGTTTTTCATGTTTTTGATGTCTATATTGACATACTGTAGGTCAACATGGACAACATATCAGTGTACCACGTCCCCTTGCTTCACTTCACTCATCATGCTTTAGGCACAGTAACATGCTATGCTTGCCAAACTATAGGAATGTAACTCTATGTCCACTTGGATGTATGAAAATACACCTCTTTAAAAATAAATAACATCGATTATTTTCATGTAGACCATGGGTGTCAAACACAAGGCCCGCGGGCCAAATCCGGGCCGCCAGACCTCGTCATGTGGCCCGCGCAAGGAGATAGCACACAGGGGCAGTGTGTCTAAAACAGGAGTGCTGCGGGCCGCGTCCACGTCCTGGCCGCCTTACCTGTTCCTCCACTGTCCGCGGCCATGTTCCTGTAGGCACATATATATGCGGCTACAGAAACATGGCCGCCAGCCTCCACGGCTACGTGGAGGAGGGCCCGGCCGCCTGTTCCCTCTGATGCCCGGCAGTGACAGACACTGGGTGGGGACATCATGACGATGACGCCGCCCGCCCATTCGTCTGTAGAGAAGTAGGAGGAGGCAGGGAAGCTGGACCGGGAGTCGGGGACAGTGTGGCCGCAGCAAGCAGTGAAGAAAAGCTGGAAGCCGCAGCAGCTGCAGGACAGACGGAGAAACAGTAAGTGAGGATGAGGATCACACTCACAATAAAAAAATATATATATATCTGCTGTTTCCTGAGGTGTCCCCGTGTATAATAATAATAATGCCATGACACCACAGGCTGCTCCTCCTGTATAATCATTTATGTGTCATGGCATTACTTTTATTATATTATACAGGGGGAGCAGTCTGTGGTGTCATGGCATTATTATTATACAGGGGGAGCAGCCTGTGGTGTCATGGCATTCATTTTATATTATACAGGGGGAGCAGCCTGTGGTGTCATGGCATTATAATTATACAGGGGGACCTACAGATACAACTGGCCCTTTGAGGGTGACCAAACTGCTGATGCGGCCCCCGATGAATTTGAGTTTGACACCCCTGATGTAGACCAATTGTTTGTGTGGATTTTTTGACCATGCCAACCTTTTCCATGTGACGACCTATGGCCTGTTGACCAGACGTGGTGGACATATTCACTGTTGGCCTTTTTAGTGTTCACCTGCCGACTGCATCCCTCTTATTAAAGATTACAAGTGTCTATGTTGGGAATTAAGAGTTCTCTTACTGCACCCTTAGGCTATGGTGGCTAATTAATAGAACTGGGACCTCTAGAATATATATTGTAGCTACTTTATGTCCATTTAAATAAAATAGTTGGTACTTGTGTTATAGCACAGCACCTGTTATGTAGTCCCTGTCAGAATCAGCGTAGTGTTCGTGCGGCCAGCGTAGTTGGCATAGTCAGTCAGAAGTAGCTTAGTGTTCCCGTGGCCACTTAGCATAGTTAGTGTAGTCAGCATCCCTATCAGAGTCAGCATAGTGTTTCCGCGGCCAGCATATTCTGTCAGCATTACGCAGTTCCTGAAACACCCCCACTAATCACGCCAGCCTGAAGCGTGGCAAGTGGACGCATTACACCTCCCCCTGACCTGTTCATACCCCCACTATCCACGTCAGCATGGAGTTGATTTTATAAAGTGTGGAGAGCGCAGCGAGCCACCGAGCCCGAAGCGTGGCGAGCAGATGTGGATTACTTTACATGTATTCCGCGTCCCCTCGCAGGGCTCGCTGCGATCGCCATGCTTTAGTCTCGGTGGCTTACTGCGCTCGCCACATTTTATAAAGTCAACACCACACTGTCAGTATGCTAAATAAGCTAGGCAGCCGTTAGGCTGCCGCGGAGTCACTATGCTAACTACGCTAGGCAGCCGTTGGGAAAGAAAAACTGTTTATTCTTACGAAAAAGCTATTTATATATATATGACTGCCTCCATCTCAATGCAAAAAGCATTTCTATATATAGTTAGAGACGTTTCTCATGTTATTTAAAGCTTTTATATGGTTATCACACTCAGGTGTATGTCATGGACAATTAGTCCTCAGGTACAAATAGTGAGCTGAGAACTCACATTGATACACTTGCTCCTGAAGAAGCCGGAGGTCACATCCGGGGAAACGCATTGAGCCTTGCTAATACACCTATACTGTGCTGCTGAGACCCGGTGCCTGAGACCCTGCATTTCCCTAAATGGGACGCATCCAAAATTTGGTCGTTTGAAATTTACTGCTGCATAAGGGACACAGCCATTCACCATCCATAGAAGTCCTCCCTGGAAATAACTGGAGTTCCAGCTTTTGGGATATCTGCATGATCCCTAATCCCAGTCTCCAAAGGGCAAAATTCAGGACTGTGATCCCAAATCAGGTATATGAATATCTTCCAGACTGACCAGGATGGTAATATAAATCTAACAGCACCTTATTACTCTCAGCTAGTACTTACACAATCGCTATCCCAGTGATACATACCCCTAAAAAGGACTCCAAGTCATTATATACAGTGTGATTTTATTTATGTGAATGTTTTTTAATAAATTGTTATAATTTTTTGAGAAACGTCTGATACAATTATTTGGAAGCAGCCAGCGCAGGCACAATTCTTTTTTATTCTTAAGCTGTTGTAGCTTAGCCTACGCTGAAAACGTAGCATAGCCGGGCGCTGTGCTATTACACAAGTACCAATTAGTTAAACAAATTAAGTATCAGTATAAATAAATGGCCTTGTACTGTATACATTGTGGTATACAGGTAAATGATTCATGAGGAATACATCGGATTAATTCTTAATTGCACTACTTAGTAACAATCAATATTTATACTCACATAAGGAATCTGAGCACGTTTCATTTCATCATACAGGTTAGCGATTTCAGCATCATTCTGGTATCCATAGCGGCACAGCTGAAATCCCAGAGCCCAGTAGGCTGGCATAACAGGGCGGCCAATAAGCTAAGGAAAATAAATAGGAATATCATGAATTTAGGTATTATAAGACAAATATAAATGCAAATGTTCTAATTATAAGCATTTTACTTTTGTGTACTGCTGAACAACTTCTTCCGGTTTGGGACCCATAACAACATAAAAGTCCAAAATCCCACCAATGGTACGGTAAGTTAATGCTGGTGTCTCCTGTAAGGTAATATCTGAAAATATGTGTTACACATGAAAACAACTGATTAGTAATGCAATCTTACCAGGATGATATGAGATCATTAAACAATTAAATCACACATTCTTATGTCACATTATCTTGCAAATAAATTAGTTTAATGGAGATACATTTCTCTTTTATATGTTATGTGTACGTGGTACCACAATGCTTATCTTTTACAATATATTTTGATAAATTGATAAGACCTTGTGAATTGTCTACAGCAAAGGTTCCAGGATTTAAATATATCCACAGGTAACTTGATTAATACCTCAGTCAATTTAAATTAATAATCTGTCCTGAGCCATGGGTATACTTAAAACCTGGGCCATTGGGGTGCCTTGATGATAATATTTGGGAACCTCTGATCAGTAACAATGTCTACGAGTATTATGTAGACAGGAGAAAGCTAGAGCTACTGTAGGGTGCTGACACAGGTGAAAAGCTACTTAAAACATTTCAATCAGGTTGGCATTATAACTGTAAATAATGCTCAATCATGGGCATGATTCAAGTTATAATAGCAGCTTGGTTATAATGTCTTAAAGTAGCATTTCTGATTCGTCGGAATTCTGGTGACAGCTTTCTTATGTGCACATAGTTTTTTTTATTAACACAGTGGCTGCATACCTGACCACTACATTCAATATACTGTACAATATATTGCAGCCCAATCACCTGTTATATGTAGTAAACTTTTCTGAACATCAAGAACCAATCCCAATGAACTGTTTATTTTTCCACAATGGCCTGTTGCCAGGAAATCGAAGTTGTGATGGTCGCAATGTTCCATCCATCAATGCTCATGATATTCTGACCATTGACGTAGGAACCAATTTTAATTCATTTTTTTTTTTAAATAACATTGCATTGAATATACATTCTAAACCTAATTAAATCTTTTAAAATAAATATTTAAGTGGCTAATAGTAAAAATAGTCAAATAAATTCATAGTGTAATATATTATACAATATAAAACATACACCATATAATCTGCCCAAAATATCAAATAACATGTAGTTAGACAGCAAGCACAGAACGAATTTTGTTCTTCTGATTATGCAAATTAAAATTTTAGGAGGTACTGCTAAGGGATAACACTCATTAGCTAGAATGAATAATTTGGTAAGATGAGTTAGGCAATCAAGACTACACTGTATGCAATCATTTCTGGTCATGCTGATCTGGTCATACATGTGCTTGGTCACCTGTGGCAGCTGCACTAAGGAGCCTGTGTGGCACTGGTCCTGTTGCTCAGCCTGTCCTGTATTGTACAGTACATTCTGTTAGGAAACAGATCCAGATTTCATACCATAAAACCAGATGTACTGTATTGCAGTGTGTGTCTGGCGGCAAGTTCTATTCTGCCCATGCTTCATAACACATTCAAAGCTCAAAAAAATTTAAAATACCAGTTTACCCATAGCATTGCTGTTCATCAGAAGTACTCCATGAGCATTACCAGCCTCATCCAACCCCATATAGAATGGATGAACACCATATGAATTCAGATGATCCTGGAAGAATGTAGCAAATAACATTTATATGAGTAATTTCTCATAGTGTTAGATTACTAATGTTGATCATTATTCTAACATACTAGTTATTACTGTATTTAGGATAAGAGAAAACCATTTGAAAATATTGCAATATACAGATGCAGCCCATGGATGATGCTGAGCTTGCTTGCAGAGCATATGTTACATGTATTTGCACTACACATGCTCCAAAACTGGGAGGATGAAGGCACTGACAATATGGTTACTCGTGTTTCAAGAGCTTCTACACTGATGACCAAATTGGTGTATCTGGACTGTAACGAGTAGGCAAAATCCGGAGGCCACATTCAACTGAGCTACAGTATACAGAGCTGGACATAGGGGTAATAAATGTATCCACATGTGTTCTTATTGCAAGCGTGGGCTACTGATGATGACTAGTAGCAAATCGGGCATACCCAGAGGGGGGGGTTCAATGCTATAATGACACATATATGTATTTTCTTCATGTAACCACTTCTCAAACAACTGTAGTTAAGGACCTACTCTGCTTATTAGAGGATAATAATCATTAAAATGATTATTTAAGAGAACTTTTGTTTGTCATCTGTCTATTTGTTTGATATTGTACCTGGGAAGTGGATGGGAATATGATTATTATGGGAAATATTAATATTTTCATTGAGCTGGGCAGATATCAGGGTTTCATTAAAAAATAAATACTGGGTGAGATAGTGTGCACCATTAACAGCATGCTAGTTTTAGGCCCTTATTAAGATCTGATCACAGTACAAATTTGTTCTCAAAATGGGCAAAACCATGTGCACTGCAGGTGGGGCAGATGTAACATGTATATAGTTAGATTTGTGAGTTATTTTGTTTCTGTGCAGGGTAAATACTGGCTGCATTATCTTTACAATGCAATTTATATGTCAGTTTCAACACACCCCAGCCAAATGTAACTCTCTCTGCACATGTTACATGTTATGTGCACATGGTTTTGACCATTTTGAGAACAAATTTGTACTGCGATCAGATCTGAATAAGGGCCTTAGTCTCTGAGCCTTCAAAATTGTGATAAAGTGTTAGGGGGCTCCTATATTTACCATAGATGGTGGCAGTAGAGAGGTCAAACTAATAGAATATTCATTTTATTTTAGTATATTTGGCTCTACCATCCATTCATCAGGCTTTACGGTACTCTAGTGTAGGGTGATAAAAATTGTGAATCTGATCATAGTCAGTGCAAACTCTGAGATACCTACTAGGGTCCCTAACAGTTATGTTCATGCATACATGTTTTACTCAGTATATACTTACTCCTGGAGGCTGATCTTTAGCAAATAGGCCTATAGGTCTCCGTCCCATTTCATGCCGGAAGGTTTTATGTTCAGTTTCCCCTATACCAAAAACATAATCTGAGGGAAGTCGGGTGGAAATCTGAAGAAACATATCTTCAAATGTCATTCCAGGTAGATAGGAATCCCAGCTAATAAAAACAAAATAAATACATATAAAATACACATTGTTTTAAAAAAATAAGCAAAATTCCATCTACAGTAATGATGTACTCTAATATAAGGGAATTTAATGAGATTGAGTGGGCACACATGTACCCATTCGCATCCATTCTATCCCATTTGCGGTCCGAATTTACACATCTGCAAATTACACATTTAGCAGGAAACCCCCGCTTTGAAGGGTCTGGCAAAATGTGAGGACAATCATTGCGACAGGAGAAGGGTATGTGTAGGGGAGGGGGTAGGGGGGCTTGAAAATAGTTCTGTGTGATAAGCATTTTTCTGCCAAAATAACTACTTCTGTATGACAGACATGATAGTCAGTTATTAAGCAGCCAGAAACCCAGTGTGTCCAGTCAGGCCACTTGATTGTGGACTCCTAAACGTCATAATGTACAGTATGCAAATGTTTTCTGAAAAATAAAACAAAACAGTTTGGTATCTCCTCATATGAGATTACACTGGAACCAGAAAAAGTGCTAATGAAAAAGAGGAAAACTGATTATGTGGAGCTTCCAGTTGGTGAACATCCATTTTTTCTTTTGGTATAAGCATGCAATAGGCTCTATCTACACTCTTTGCCATTTCCACCCTTAATCTACTTTGTGCACTTTACCACCAGCCACATAGATTCTAAGGGCCAGATGAAATTACTTTTGAATTTGCCGGAGGTGCAGGTTCCCAGCTGAATTTGAACATATTTTAAAGTGGCAATCATTTACAAGGCACAACCATGCTTTGTAAATGGAAAAAAAGTCCAAGTTCAGACAGGAACCCACACCTCCAGCCAGCTCGGGTGTCACTACATATGGTACCATATTATACCTCCCAACATTTGAAAATAACAATGCTGCACAGCTGCGCTCTCCCAAAGGGGGCATGGCTTTGTACAATGTCATAAACACAATGCACACCCTCGTTTTTAATCACTTTGGGGGAATGGGCAGCGCTCTGTGAGCTGCTGGCCATGCCCCAGTCCCTCTGTCTCCATGGTTAGATTCTGTGCACATGCATATAGCATCTAATCACGGCTACTCTGCTAAGAAGAGCAGCCAGTTACAGTTGGGTTTCAAAATTTGCCCCCACACCACCACCACCACAGGACACTGCTGCCTGTGGGTGGAACGTGAGTCAGTCCCCAAAAATATGGGATCATTGGGAAGAATGCCCATTTGGTAAAAGCTGTGCTGGACTTAAAGGGGCAATCATTTAAATTACAAAACTAGACATGTTTTGTATAGAATAGTATTGCCCATTTAAATCCAAATGGACAAATCCATCAATGTCGTGAGCACTTTGGATAGATAATTTACCGCCATGACTACAGCCTCTTAACTAACTGTATTTATAAATTCACTGGTGCCTTGCATGACAAGTAGCTTTGAAGTAGTGACTGTTATGGAGAAGATTCCACTTACATGTACCCTGCATTTGACACAACTACTTATTGTATAAGCACTTGGTACTTAAATACAATACTGAGATTGAAGGCTGTCCTTCACTTAAGAGCTTAAAAGCAGAGACCTCAAACAGTGCACTGAACCCTCCCTAATCTTTGAAACTGTGAGAATAGTTATTTATAAGATACCACTTAAATGTACCATGCATTTATCACCACTACTTATCATTGTATAGGCACTTGGTGCTTAATATGCAATACTAAGTTTAAAGGTTGTCCTTCACTTAAGAGTTTAAAAGGAAGGAGTTTAAAAGGAAGAACACAAACAGTGCACTGAAGCCCCCCTCATTCCAAGGTAAATAGATTGCTGCAGAAATGCAATAAGAAACCAGGACTGATAAAAATATTAAGGTGGATTAAGTAGTAATATGGGAATTTCTTTCTGCTTGTTCTTGCCAGTTTTGCTGACAAGAAAAAAAAAATCTCAGTTTGCTACTTCCATCCATTTTATACCACAGACACAAATGTCGTTCATAGCCTGCATATGATTCATCTGCTTAGACTCTGCTAAAAAGACGATTTCTTAAAGTATATCAGCTTTAAGCATTTCCATCAACATCTCTAATCCGAGTGTCTCAAACATTCCAGACTCAAAGGACAGATGATACAAGCAATAATCCCCCTGGACGGAAGTCTAATTTCTTTTTGTTCTGAATTTGATTAGAAGAGAGAGCCTGACATTTTACGGAGGAATCAATTGCTTTCAAAGCACAAATGAGTTTCTGAGGAAGTGCTTGAAGATATTCCCTCTGGCTCGCTAATGGTCCCCTAAAATAACAGACCTCTCCAAAAAGTAGTTGCTTAATTAATTTACTTAACAAAATACGTTTACCTGACTGTGAGTATTTTGATTTCTAACCTCCAAAATATGTGACCATACCACAGTGTCACTTATGCTATGTAATGTTCAGTACTGGTCTATATTACATGAAACATCGAACCTTTACGTACATTTTGATTATTTTTGTCACGGATTCCAAAACCGAATACACTCACCATTAGATAGTAAAGCATGTGCATTAATGGGTGAACAGTCATTGAGGAAATTTACTAAGAATACAAATACGAAAATTCGTATTTGTATTCTTAATATGCCTGAATACGAATGCATTCGGCTGTTATAGCCGTATGCAAATTTGTATTCTGGAGGGTAATTTACAAAGCAGTCAAATACGACTGCTTTGTATTTACCGATGGCGTATGGATTCGTATCAGCGGCCGTATCCTGCTAATTAGCGGCCGTATATTTAATACGGCTTAGTAAATTAGGAATCACTATTCTTTTGAATGGGGATTCCTTTTCGTATTCTATCGATGGTCTATACATATGTATTTGTAAATACAAATACAAATGTGCCATGATTACGAATTAACGTATTTTCAGGATAGTAAATCCTGAAAATATGAATACTCCTAAAAAAATTGTATTTTGCAGTACAAATAATATTTTTTTAGCCGTATTTGCCTTAGTAAATTTCCATCCGTTAACACATATCCATGTTTTAACTTTTTCTTTTTCCTTTTTTTTTTTTTTTTACTGTGACTGGTGATGTTGAGACTTATGTACAGTATATATATAAAACAATCGATATGCCGGCACTCACGCTCCTAATGTTCTGTGGCGGGGTGCTGTGTCAGGAAACAGATCCTTACAAACACACAATAGGACCGGCATTCCCCGGGCGCTTCTCCCGTAGTCTGGTAGTAACAACACATGCCACTTATTCTCATGCAAGGTTTCGGGCCTTTAGTCAGCCCGTCGTCAGGCAGATACATAAGCCCATGTTGCCCGTCAGTGGTCAACCCAATGCATGTCAACCTTAGTTCTGTCGACCCTATTATCCATACCCATGTGGACCTTCAGTGGTCGACCCAATGCATGTGGACCTTAGTTCTGTCAACCCTATTATCCATACCCTGCGGAGGACTGCCTGAAATATTGTGAGTCTCTTTACACTTGTGACAAGCAGGCTAATATGGTCCAACTGTACATACACCCCTCAATGCCAATAAACTGTACTCACATGAGGCTGTAATGTTTGTGCTACATACATATATGATATGTAGATAGATACATAGGGACTTATTCTAGTTCACTCTTTCTGACAAAATCCTTCTTAGATGGACAAAACCATGTGCACTGCAGGGGGGCAGATGTAACATGTGCAGAGAGAGTAACATTTGGTTGAGTTATTTTGTTTCTGTGCAGGGTAAATACTGGCTGCTTTATATTTACACTGCAATATAGATCTCACTTTGAAGTAAAACCCCACCCAAATCTAATTCTCTCTGCACAAGTAACATCTGCCCCACCTGCAGTGCACATGGTTTTGTCCATCTAAGAAGGATTTTGTCAGAAAGAGTGAACTAGAATAACCCCCATAGTCACACTCATTTTTACTGTGATGAATCCCTCACACAGCGCTGCGGTAAGAAGCCCATAGGCTTCTGTGCTGACACTGCAGAAGGGGGGTTAGAGAATACAGAAATGCGGTATAAAAAAACATATCGGGGTTTTACCGCATTTCTGGTTTAGAGAATCCTGCCCCTTGTCTGAAACCACACCCTGCTCTCTGGCATAATGCAGTCTATTGCACTGTGTAGAGGAGGGGGCCACCTGAAGGCTGCCCACAGATCCCCTCCACTGTTAAAATGACCATGTTTTAAAGTAGAAAATGGTGAGTTTAAAAACTACAAGAACTAATAATATATAATAGTGTAAATGCAGTTTAATAATCTGTTAGAGGAAAATGTAGTTAAATATGAACTTTGTGAAATTTGTTGATAGCAAAATGTTCTTGAAAATAGTTTTATCCCTGGGAAATTGGGACATATGAGGCTTGGTCACCATTATTACTTACACAACAGCACGATTGCTTTTCCGGATAATACGTAGTCCAAACTTCCCATCTTTTACAACAACAACTTCATAAAGCCGCTCTTGCTCTGTACTTGTTGGACTGCTGGGTTTATTCAATTGTACAGGAACTTCATATCTATTGTTGTTAGGATCAACGATCTATGTAAAAAAAATGTTTAAATCAGAACTCACACTTTCTTCTTTTACAATAGAAACACCAGAATAGAAAACTATGAAATAAAGAGATAAGATGGACATCTTTCTATGTAATAGTTAAGGGGAGACACGCTGGTCATTTAGATCTTCAACAAAAATCCTCGGGGGTATCTTTAAAATAATAGTAGAAATTAATGTTTTTTGATATTTCAGTTGAAAACTTAGGTGGAGTTGTATCAAGCACTGTCTCACTGACACATCCCTCATCTCCTGATATACTCTGTGCTTCTGGGAATCCTACTATGTAACTCTGTCTGTGGCTTCCTGATTCCTCCATTCCCCTTCTCACATAATGTCACTGCCACGGTCACATGCAGCCATGTACTCCCTACACATCCCTCAGCTTCTGCAATACCCTGTGCTTATGGGGACCCTACTCCTCCCACAAGTCTCAGGGGGATATTCAATCTCCGGCGAGCACCTCCCACCCAGCATTGAGCAGGGTATCTCGGCAGAACGAGCTCGACATCACAAGCTGTCGGGCTCGTTCTGCCGAGAACAGCTGGGAAGTGACGAGCTGCCGGCTGCAGCTCACCTCTTCCCGGTCGCAACTCGCGGCCACACCCCCTTTTCGCTCCCCGGCAGGCGGGACATTGAATCCTGCCTGCGTGTTCTCGGTCGAGCTGACCGAAAACGGGACTGGGTCACGGCGGTCGAGCAAGCTCGACTGCCGTGACCCTGACATTGAATACCGCCCTCAGTCTGTGGCTTTCTACTTCCATTTCCCTCCTCACATCATGTCACTGCCCCTTTCACATGCAGTCCTTTCCTCACTAAAGCATGCTTCGTCTCCTGATATACTCTGTGCTGCGAAGGGACCCTGCTCCTCCCACTATATAACTCTCAGTGTGTGGCTTCCTGCTACCTTCATTCCCCTCCTCTGTGTTCCTCGGGTTTGTATCTTGCTTCCCTGACCAACTTTGTGAATTGGCCAGACCCCTTTTTGAGCCCTCAAGAATGCCACTGGGTCAGGATTGGGGGGTTTTAGTGTTCATGAACCTAATCTGGACCCAATAAAGCCACCTTGCATTGGTTTTTGGGCAAATCGGTCCAACAGTGTCTTAATGCATATCGGACAAACAAACAAATAACAGGTGACAAATATGTAAGATATATATATATATATATATATATATATATATACACTTTCTGGATGGACTGGCACTCACTCCTGCCACTTTTTGGCTTGCTCCGGTGCCTCCAGCTGGTATTAGTAAGTGCATAGAAATCAGTGGCACTCTGGGCCTTATTCTAGTTCACTCTTTCTGACAAAATCCTTCTTAGATGGACAAAACCATGTGCACTGCAGGTGGGGGCAGATGTAACTTGTGCAGAGGCCCCCTGAGACTTGAAACTTGTGCAATAACAACAAATCTGACGTTTCAGGGGTATGGCGCCCCCGTTCTCAAGGTGCAGAACGAGTGTGTACCTTGAAAACAGGGGCGCCATACCCCCGAAACGTCGGATTTGTTCTTTGTATCATGATTGGGTTAAGTTGTTGTTATCGACAAGTTTCAAGTCTCCGAGTGTCGATATATATATTCTTTTAAAGCCAGCATATGCAGGCCAGACATGTACACTGCAGTCACAGACTGGGAGAAATGTGTTGTATTATGATGTGACTGCCCAGACTAAATGGAGCAGTTAATGTTGCCCCATCTCCTGTCTTTGAAAATGAGAAGTAGTTGGGGTTGAGGACACCGTTTCTGAGGATGAATGCTATTTAAGGAGCTAACACTTCTTTCATTGGCCCTGGATGCTTAGAAAATAGAAGTTACTCCTTGTATCGTTTATGGTGTGAAAAACTATAAATAAAAAAAGGCATGTGAAATGCTGTACTTTATATTCTGTTATGTAAATTAACCAGGATTTGTTGATAATTGCAGGAAATTAAAATGTTCATTCAGCAGTTACTGTATGGGACAGATATACAGAATGATATAAACACTGGTGAAAGCTATCTTGTACACTCAGCAATGGGACAGCTGAACTGAAGCCTCTAAATCCATCCCATTCCCCTTTTTCTAGTTACCTTGAACTGGAGCATATGGTTTTCATGGAATGTTACTTCCACCCGCAGCTTGTTGATAGTGGTGGCTTTACTGTAATGTCGTACCATTCTGGGACCCAAGGATATATCCACAGTGATACTTGTAGGTGTTGAAACTTCATTATCAACAACATAGCCATAATCTTCTGGATAGTAGCAATATGGTATGCCGGCAACACTAGCAACCTGGAATTAATACGTGTTAAATATAGTAAGAGTATAGAAACTTCCCAAGTAAACAAATTTTTAATACAATTTAACTTTAAAGAGCACAAGTTTAACTTTAAAGATTTAAATTGGTGGGATGCGTCAAGCATTGCATTTTGCATGCGATGCATCCCAACCCTGATTGCATGCATAAATGTGTGTCCTGCTATTACAGCCTTGCAGCACATTCTCCTGTGATGAGTAGGCATTGTGGGAAGTTTTGATCCATTTGCAGTGGGGATTTTCCATAGACACAGAGGGTGTTTGCATACACTTGAACTCACAGATAATGGGAGTCATGCTGCATGCGCTATGCAGCAAATCTGTAGAAGACAGGACACATCTGTAACAATGTTTAGTAATGTTCAATTCAGAGCTGGCACAACACACTCAGCAAGGGTATGCAGTACAGGGAGGTGCTGTGCTAAAGAAGCGCGCTCTCTGCTCTGCTACCCTGCTGTCGTTGCAAGCTGCGCCTGTCACACTTTATACCAGATAGCAGTGAGAGCAGTAGGTAACACAGGGAGATGGGTTACTCAGAGGATCCTATGGATGGAAATTGGTAGGTCTGGTCAGGGATTGGTAAATAATCAGCTGTGGAGAGGTCTAGTAGACTGGCAATTTCCAGGGAGAGGTTGGTCATTGGCAAACCTGATGCATTTCGCCAGTTAAACTGGCTTTTTCAACCCCTTTGAAAAACCCACGTCCCTGGGCTTCAAGATCCCCCTCTGTTTCAAAGAAATCTCCACTCCAGGAACTCCTTGCTCACAACAAGCACTCATCGAGTGAGAATCTACAAACAGTGAGTGTCTGAGATCTGCTTCTGAGGGAATACCATGTTGGCATTTGAGTTTTACCCACGCAGTCAGGATCACCTCTTGGACTAAGCTTCAATCATAAGGCACACATTGGAAAGGTCTTTGTGGCATGATTAGTTTTAAATAAACTGGAACTGGTCATAACATGAATTGGTAATGAGAACAAGGTAATGGGCCCCATACATCAGCAATCACAATTTATGGATTTCCAGATATAGGGATTTTTTGGCCAGATAAATGGATTTCACAATCTATCTGACTTTGCCCACACATTACAGATTTATTTCAGTGATCAGCAGATTTTTCCATCTTCTTATCTGGAAATTGCCCAATCGATTGTCATTTCAGCTGTTCATAATGTAAATAGATAAAGAAGACGAATTGGGAATGCCCACACATATAAAAAATATCTGCAGATAATACCAGATTATTAAACATGTTTAAAAACCTGATTAAGCAATCGATTGGCGATTTTGATTGGGATTGCCAAAAGGGGGAGCCCACACATCTAAAATTAATTGTGGCAATCATCTCCATATCTGAAAATTGTCACAATTAATTGCTGATGTATGGGGCCCTGTCACTTCATGCTGCATATATCCTTCATGTCACCTTCAGACACAGGAAAACAACAAATAAGTATATACATACATCACAGAAGGTAAAACACATAAACAAAAATATAACAGCACTCAAACTGCGGCCCTCCAGATGTTGTGAAACTACAAATCCCAGCATGCCTTGCCAAAGTTTTGCTATAAGGGAGTGTTAAAACTGTGGCAAGGCATGCTGGGATTTGTAGTTTCACAACATCTGGAGGGCCACAGTTTGAGGACCCATGATTTAATCTATTGGTCACCATAGGAACGAGACTTTGGTATCTTTTTCTTTCATACCACTGTGAGAGACTGGATTCACATTATGATACTATTTATATCAACCAAGTGCCACACAATTTGCTGCTATTAATGATGCCTTTCAAATGTTGATTTTTTAGCATAATTCTATTTTAATATCATCATGTCTATTATCATTAATTGAATAAATGTTTTTTTATTATCATCCCATGGTATTCAGTATAATTTAATTTCTCCTCAATTCAGCGCTGTGTTATTCTTTTGCCTGTTTTTTACCACTAATCTATGACTGAGACAGGCTGGAAGTGGTAACTGCTGATGTCATAGACTCATCTCAAAAATGCAGTGCACGCCTGAATTTTTTTAAAGACACCCATAAAACAGTGGGTTCCCACCCTAAACACCGGCTTCCTGCCAGCCAAACTGCTGCTCCATTCAATTTGCTATCCATTTGCTCTTTCAGTCGCTAAATCTCCTGGTACACATGCTCAGCTGTATGTTAATCATTCCATTTGCAAATTATCTAATTAGTGATCCATGCTGAATTAGGCCCTAAATGCAATGTACTGTGAATAAGATTATGCTACTGTGTAGTTTCATTTTAATTGGGGGTACTATTGTGTAGCCACACCCCTCCATGTGAGACAACACCTTCATGGTACACTGTCCCTTTATAACATATGGGATGGAGGGTGCAAATAGATAGATTACAGGGGGCATTGAACACACTAGCACTGGCCCTGGCTGGCAGCATGCTTGAACAATTGCAAGCAAATTCGCAAAGGACAGCTCTCCCAAGAAGAGCTGCCCTTTGCAATAATATAAGAACTTCTATAAATAAGGCTGAGTTGTCCTTTTGCACATGTGTGGTCATTGGCTGTTCTATGAAATATCTCTCAGACAACATTGCAATCAGAAGCCCATTGGCTATGGTCCAAACTTTGGACATCTCACTCTCCAGAACTTGCGGCATATGGGGAATGTAGTTAAACCTCAGATATCTGCCATTTTGTTTGACTGCATTGTTAAATGTGATGTTTTCTGCACTGTTTGTTTTGAAAATAGCAAAGGAGAAGTTTTAAACAGTAATTATATAGTCCATCTGTGTAACAAATTGACATTTTTAAATGTCAAATGAGCAGGGTTTGAGTCAGTCATGTACAATTACAGCATACAGTACTATTACATTTAGGCTTTTAATATCATTCATTTTTCCCTCCTAATGTACTCAACTGTTAGACCCTTAGCTGTTGGCGTATTCAAGAATCACAACCAGGAGGAGTCACCAGAGGAAACCCACATTCCCGCCAGCAATACGTAATAAGGGCTTTCTTTCCTCACAAAGCCATGCCCCATTTAGTGATGTCAGTGGTGCTCTCAGGAGGCTACACCTTCACGCCCATTTTTTCAGATACACAGGGTCTACTTGCCACACTAGGGGCCTGATTCTGGTTCACTTGCAAAAGCAAATTCTGGAGGATATTTAATAGGATGAGAGACTCAGAAAGTGAGAGATTTGGTAAAAAATCTCCAGGTTTTTATTTAAAGCAACAATCATTTACACTGCAAAACCAGTTTGATTTTGCAGTGTAAATGTTTGCCTCTTTAAAAAACTGGAGATTTCTTGCCAAATCTCTCACTTTCTGAGTCTCTCATCCTATTAAATATCCTCCAGAATTTGCTTTTGCAAGTGAACCAGTGAACCAATTTGCTTTCGGAATCTCTCATCATATTAAATTTCACCCTCTCTCTCTAATGGACAAAATCAAGTGCACTGCAGGGGGGGCAGATGCAACATGTGTAGAGAGTGTTAGTTTTGGGTGGGGTTTGTATGTCAAACTGATATCTTTATATTGCAGTGTAAAAATAAAGCAGGCAGTTTTTACTCTGCACAGAAACCAAAAACACCCAAATCTAACTCTCTCTCAGCACAGGTTACATCTTCCCCATCTGCAGTGCACATGGGCACTTATCCTGATCGGTGTGGCTGGATCCGAATATGCGGCCAGGACCGTGCGTGCGAAACCCCGCCTTCCATACGGATAGCCAACTCCGTACGTACGCGGTAAGAAGCTGGCCGAACGGACCGCACGTGTATTTTTCACGGAATACGCCGCCTCCATCTCAGGGAACCTCCCCCATCATTCGATGGTCGCAGACCATCGAATGCAGGACCGAGTGCTCCACCAGCTCCCGCAACCTCAGACCACATGGAAAAAAGCAGGGATCTGGGCGGGCAGCTGACATCCGGCGATGTCATATGTCCGCCCCCTACACGTGCGTCACGGCCGCATTACCATACGTACGCCCAGCGTTTTCATGGGAACGCCCATGAAACGCGGGGCGTATGCATATGGTAATGAGCCCAAATAGCCCTTCACGCCCCTCTCCACCCTCTGTTCGTAGTGTTCACATTTCATGCGGTATTTGGCCGTACGCCCCGCTCGCACATGCGCAGAGACGCCTCTGCACATGCGCAGACACAAAACATTGGCGGCACGAACGCACGCGGATATTACCGCACCGATCAGAATAAGGGCCATGGTTTTGTCCATTAGAGAGTGAATTTGCTTTTGCAAATGAAGCAAAGTAATGCCCTAGGTGTCATCACTAGTACTGTCACTGCATGTCTACCATGTGTATAATATATGAACATTTGTGCCTTCGTTGCTTGTAACTAGCTTAGCATTCCCACTCCCTGCATACACACCCATCAGGATACCTACTGTCAGCACCCTGACCACATCCCATATACATATAATGATTTGTATTATGAGTTTAAATTTAGACCTTAGGCCCCCCTGTCTTAACTACACTGGACACCCCAGAACATTAATCCAGCGCTACCTCCAGCACATGTAACATAATCCAGACCAGGACTAGAACATCGCTAGACTGCTCTCCAGGATACAGACACATTGCAAGCTATACAGAGATACAAATGGGGCAGAGATGTGATCCCAGTCTCAGCCTTGTTCACTGGGCCACAGAATAGCTTGGATATGGTACCACTAGTCCCCTCTGTCATTTGTTCTATCTAGCTTCATTTTAACAAGACTGTAAAATAAATCTTACAGAGAGAACATGGTACATCAATATTTACAAAAGTATAACTTGAATGTCCACAGCCAGAGCTGGGAGCCACTGTGCCAAGGATGCAGAGGAAAATGTAATATGTTTGTAACCCATAGTCTAAAGCAGAGTCTGTGAGAAAATAAGCTGTCTCTTGTGCAATTCACTGGTCTTCGTGCTCTACCGCCTGTAAGGTTCAGGCATCAATGCACATGTTCATACTTTCGCCAGCATGATTTCCCTTGAACAATTGTTTATGCGTTACTAACGATGTTTGTAGTCCGGTGGTTATTTATAGTATGTCATGTTTTGGTTCTAATCTGTCATCATGTAGTTGATTATAAAAGGATGTGACAATGTTTTAAAGATTTAACGTGTACAATAGATATAATAATGGATGACATATTTACCCTATAGCATCTTCTTTGAAAAAAAATAAATATATATTATCAGTGCTGAAAATAATAATGCTATGAATCAGTATGATATAATGTATGGGGCATTCCTTGCAAAGAAATAGTAAGATAAACATAATAGTGGGGGTCATTCGTTAGAGCTGCTGTATCATCAGTACTTTGCACATGAGGGGGACTCATTCTGTATATGTGCTGATGGGTCCTGTAATGATGAACGCAGGATGTCATTTGGCTGTCAGGGATTTATGCCACCTGGGGACAGGGAGAGGGGCGGCAATGGCCTCCGTTCCACCAGATGAAGGTGTGATGCCACTGTTGCAGGGGAGGCAAGGTGGCCGTATTTCCATCAGAGGAGAGACATTTCCTGGCCTCCCGGTAGCAGCTGCGTTGGCCGGCTAGTTGATGGTGTTGGAGAGGATCCAATAATGCATGATACGATGCAGTCCAGATCAGTAATGCAGCAGGATGTGTGATAGCTCCTGTTATATTACCATATTATCTCTATGAAGGCAGCAGTGATAGCAACTCCAACCACTGAATGATTCCCAGTGTGTACATTAACTATCTATATACTTATAAGAACTTGACATTCCTTTGGTATATGTTGCATCATTTTCCATGAACTTGTAGACTAATATAGCCAAAAGTCAAGATTATGCCTAATTGTAATTAAATATTGTGCCGATAATAATTTACGTTAAGGGAGCATTATTCAATATAATACTGTATTTCCTAAAGAACACTAAATGTATATGAATATACTAATATTAAGGAACTAAACCAGAGCTCATTAGCTATATACACATATAACTTACAGGAATTTCTACATACATTAGAATCGCTTGTACAGTGTATTAATGCATAGCTTCATCTTATTACACCCACCTTCCAGATGCAGCCACGCTCGATACACTTCTGTTCAGTCGCATCAGGTTGAGGGTGGCAATCAAACTTTTCTGAGTCATTCACAAAGGCTGGTGGGCCAAGCTGATCCCACTCTACAGAGTAAGATTCTCCCAATGTCAGCTGGAGGCCTGTTATGTGTAGAACCTACAGATACACATGATACAGCATTGATAACCTGCCCTTTGCAGTGTGCGCTATAGTTTGAACTGATAAGATTCCCCCTAATTTAGATAAGAAACAGCAGTGATACAGCTAGGCTCCGTAAGAGTTCAACATATTTGAATTCTGGTCTTTAATGGAAACAGCATGTATATAAAAAAATGCACATTTACAGGTATATGACCATTTACAACAGTAGAGTTGGGCCAAATGTACACCAGGTATGCAAGTACTGTATCTCTACTTACGCTCCATGAAAATGAAGAATTAACAGTATTGGTACAATAGTAAATGCTCAAATTAATTTTCCCTGTTTGTACATCGACAATATTTGATATACTGTAGAGTACAGTAATGCCGTTGAAGGTTTACATAAGGAGAGGTCAGTATGCATTCAGTTAGTCCAGGGAAGCACCTAGTGGTAGACCTTTTCATCATTGCATATTATTGTAGACCGTTATCGTCATGATTGTATATTATTACTGATAGCATTATCATTATTGCATATTACCAAACAAGGCATCTGGCAAGAGATATGTATTTTGAAACTGTGTATTTATGGGGTATGTGTGATTAATTGTGTCACAGTCACTGGTGGCTGAAACCCCTTGGTTGCATCGCTGACCATCTAGTGCAGGGGGGACTGCTTAGCACATATAAACATACTTGTTATCATATATCTGATGTATGTGCTGGATTTTGCCCCCAGTGATTGGCAGTGCTGAATAGAAAGGGTGCCATGCAGAGCCCTGGAATCAGCAAGAACAGATTTATTTGTGATCTAAATATAAAGTGAGTTTAATTTAAAATGTTGTGACTATCAAAACAAGTAGTTTTATACTGTAGATGTGTCACTAAAGTTTCATATTCCACCATAACCTTCTCGTTTCCACTCTGCAGTCCGGTGTAAGCCAGACATAGTGGCAAAAGTGCTTAACATGTATTTTTCGAATATACTGTATGTACTGTAGATGCATTTTGACAATAGCTGAAATAAGTTCACACTGTATTTGAATATTTGTATTTTGCAGAATTTATAGTCTATGGATATGTCCACATACATCTGTCCTAAAAACTTATGTTGACCATATGCAGTGTAAATCATTATCATGATGTCCTAATGACCAAGTCGACTTAAAGTACCTCGACCAAGAGTTGTCGACCTTTTGACTGACACTGTCTAACTAAAGTCTTGAACCCCTCCAGAGGCAGGGTGATCCCATGTTTATTTGGGAACACATAATGGCAGCATAGGGAACTGCCAACTATCTTCCTTCAGCCATATCATGCTAGAAATGTGAGCGATTCAGTGCTTACAGTTGCATCTGATAGCCCTACTGCTGGGTACACACATTAGATGATACGTATATCGAAAGAACCCAGTGCGCAACGGATCCCAGATTGTCACCACGATTGACTGTGTGGGAGGGGAGCATGTAAAGATGATGGCGAACATCACATATGACTTGCGGGAGCACACATCCCACATCATATAGTGTGATCACATTAGACAATAAGCACAAAGATATCATTAACGATGGTTGTTATCATGCATACTGCATCATTTATTTTATAGTCAAATGTGTTTACACCTTTTGTCATTTCCCGGACTCCAAGCATATATATTTTCCACTACATTGTATATCTTTCCGAAATTATATACAGAAGGAATTCTACTTGCAAGGTTAAAGAGGTTGAAAAAACAGGAAAAGAAAGTATTTTAACAAGAAGACAAATATAAGAAACTTTGATGTTTACTTACCTGGTAGATATCATGTCTAAATGAGTGAGGTGAGGATTGCACAACACCACCTTTCCTTACTGTCACATTTCTACTACCCATGGGTAGTCCAAGTATTTTAATTTCTTCAAATTTTAGATTGTTTGGGTCATTATATGCTGCTGTGATTGCTTCCATGTTTAGAATATTCTGAAATATAAACATAGCTCAATAATAATAATCCTCTAAAGCACTGAATATGACAGACAGTAAAATAAACATTTAATTGCATTTTTTATGGCTGCCGTGTTTTTTTCATATCTTTCCTTTTATCAAGCAAAGATTGCCATTTTAATGTTGTACTGTACAGTTAATGTACAGTTGGCAGAAATGTTGTAATGAAGTGACATGTAATTTATCTTTTGGCAGATGTATTAACCCTTTGAGTGGCAAGTGAATTTGTCAAAATTGGTGTGAAAATTGCCAAGCAAACATTTTTATTCATCATAATGACATGTAATGTTTACCATATATACAGTAGGAAATGTAATCTTTTTTTACACAGCATTTTTTATTTGAATTTATATAAGAAATGTGAGCGATGCTGGCATTTTTAGCAGATAGTTTGCACCTCTCTCCCAAAGATGTTTGCATTCAAAGGGTTAAGCCTGGATAAATGATACATTAGAAGAAGATAATGCACCGGCCAATGACATTCAGCCCCCGACTGTCATTTTTCAAACCATGCCTGTAACTTGACAGTTACTAGCTGGCTATATCAGAATCTACTTCCAC
This sequence comes from Crinia signifera, assembly GCF_055691185.1. Lineage (NCBI taxonomy): Eukaryota > Metazoa > Chordata > Amphibia > Anura > Myobatrachidae > Crinia > Crinia signifera. The sequence continues at coordinate 248,907,617 of NC_139219.1, read as the reverse complement.
TTTATCATTTAACTTGATTAAGTTCAATTTAATACGTTATTGGCCACAAACAATTTCATTGAATCTCAAATTTAATTCTGACATTGATACAGCTGGAATCTCTCCCATCCATACTTTGAATAGAATTACATGGCAAATACTTACATTGGAAACAGAGAAATGATATAAGGTATAGTTGCCAGATTCTATGGTGCCTAGAAACATAAGAAAAACTAAATAAAAAACTACCCTCTAAAGACTAAAACAATATTATTTAATATCATGTTAATATATTTGATCATCCATGTACTGATTAACATTTGACTTATATTTATGTCTATAAAAATCCTGTTGGTTTTCAATATTCTAATGTAGCTGTTGAGTTTTATTGTTTGTTTTCTCAAAATGATCACCAGTGAATCTTAAAAAGAAGCTTTTGGGTCTCTAAAACTCTGCAGTGATAAAGAACATGCCACCACCAAGTAACATTTGTTATCATTGAAGAAAATCAATTTCATTATTCTTCTCTGTAGTGTGAAAAGAGCAACACTGAATATATACATAAACAGGACTAAACACAGGCCCTAGAAGTCTGACCTTTTGTCGTTAAGTATGTTCCAATTATTGCTGCACTTTCAACAGTCAGAATGTAATCAGTCACAAATGTCCAATCAAAACTAAATAAAAGACCTAGCAAATAGACAATACTTATTTTTTATTGATTTGTTTAATTTTTACGTTTCTTTTTTTATTTTGTCAACGAGAATCAGTGAAAAGTTTTTTGGTTACATCACATAACACCAGGTATATGCTGCTGCCAAACGAACTGTAGAGTCTTGGAAACCCAAAAGCCTTTGTTTAAAGATTCACCTGTGACTTTCTTTATGAATACCTTATTTATAATCCTGCACTTTGTAAATGCAAAAAAAACTAAATATGAAACATTGAAATGCAAACAAGAAGGTTAACATTAAAGTATACAGCATTTAAGGAATTTAAGAAAATTGTAAAATGTTTTCATTAGTGGAGACAAGAGAAAACAAGCAATTAAGCATTTGACCCCTTAACTGATCTAAAGGGGAAAAGAGATGGTAGAGCAGGTGAATATTACCCAGGTCTGGAACTGCAAGGTACATGTAACCACGCCCTCTGTGATGCTGCATTCATGTGTCCTGTTTGCCCCCTACACATAGCTGTAGCATACACAATAGCTACTGTGTGTATACATTAGGAAACATAGGGGTAATTCAGTCTTGATCGCTGCTAAGAGAATTAGCAGTGTCCAGATATCATGGAGACTCTGCCCTGCTAGAGTGAAACCACACTTGTGAATTAATGTAATCACTGCACAAATGATTTTTCCACCCGGCACCAGTCATTGCTAGCTAGAAGTAGCTAGAGACTTATTTGGTGGCTGCGATAAATACATGCATATCCGGACTGGAGCTGATGTCACGCCCCCGTCCCTAAAATGCTTGGGCACGCCTGCATTTTCCTAGGCGTGCCTAGCGATTTTCTTGCACGCCTGGATTTTTCTTAGCACTCCTACTGAATGGCCGGTTACTACCCCCAGACACCTACTTCCTGTCAATCACCTTGTGACCGGCTAGCAAAGGAAAAAGTAGCAATATTTCTTCACTAGCAGAGCCTTACGCAGTGTATCAATTATCAGCCGCTGTGCAAATGCGCACAACAGCGATCAGGACTGAATCGTGCACATAGTCAGTGATCATGCTACTATTACCAAGCTGTTTATAAAGAACTATTATGTTATGTTGACAGTCTATAGTATAGTTCATAATTGCTTAATCTACATTGCTCAGATCACTCAACAACATCTCCCCATGCGCAGGCCCCTTAAGAGAGATAAAGGGGAGAGAGATAAAGGGGGAAATTTACTAAAGGAAATGTGTAAAAAATAGGTGTAAAAATAGGTGTATTTGTATCCAGAAATACACTTATTTTTGACATTTTCTATCCCGAAAATACGGCAATTCGTATTGATAGCACATCAATACGAATTGCCGTATTTTCGGGATAGAAAATGTCAAAAATAAGTGTATTTCTGGATACAAATACACCTATTTTTACACCTATTTTTTACACATTTCCTTTAGTAAATTTCCCCCAAAGTATCAACCAATCAGCTCCTAACTGTGGCCGTGTTTGAAAAATTTCAGGAGCTGGTTGTTTGGTGGGTTATCTGTCTCCAATTTCTGACTCTTCAAGGCTTAGTACATTTGCTCCATAGACCGGTGGCCTATTAGTTTAGCTAGCTTGAGTAAATGCAGATCATTCTGCTCTAATCACTGACACTGATTAATGCTAATAATGTAAAGTATGTTGTATATACCCGAGCGTTGTACACACGGCCTCAATCCTGGCAAATTGGATGATGCCCCATGTGTATTCAAGATGTAGTTAGCCGTCAGAGATTATACTGCTAACTATAGCCTTCCTTCCCCAGCTTGCGGCCAAATACACAGTGCATGCGGCATCTAGCAAAAATATTATTGCCTTAACTGTCTATTTGGCTGGGTGATAGCGATGCTGCAGGGCTGCTCATCACTATCGCCCGCTGTGTACACACGGGGCAATTCTGCCTAATCTTCTAGGAGATTTTGACAATGTAGTCAAAATTGCCTGTAAGCATGCCCAGTGTGTACATGGCTTTAAACCCCGTACACACTGGGCGACGGGTATTGAGAGGCTGAGCAATGTGTTTAAGCACAATTGCTCAGCACACATCACGGTACACCCACAATGCACACCGCAATCTGTGCTGAGCGATCTGTGTAGAGTAGGGCTTGGTATATTATTTATAGACAAAACTCCGCAATCTAGTACTGTCTTCCCCTGCGGGTGATGACGACCAGGAAACAAGCACACAGTCTAGCTATAATGTGTTAGCAGTTGCCAGGTTCTTGAGAGACTGGTTGTTAGAGTAGGACTTTCAGTGAAGTGGGGTCCCTTGGTGATGGGCTGGAAGCTTAAATGCATTGCTCAATTCATTATTCATTCACCATCATTCATTTGATTATTTGTGTATTATTGCGAGTTAGTTTATTATGGTAAGTGTTGAGCCCCCTGTTTCTAAATATAAATATATATCATTTTTGGTACTCTTTACTTATCACGGCGCCCGCGATTCTGATCGCGGTCATCGCGGGTAAAAAATCGCGGGCATCACATGCACTAAAAAAACGGGTGCGATGCGACCGACGCGATGCCCGCGATTTCCCATAGGGAACAATGTTAAATGTCTCAATTGACCCGTTTTTACTGTTCAATGCCTCAATGGTCACGATTTTTCCATAGGAAACAATGTTAAATGGGCCACAGAGCCCAAATAGGCACCCAGAAGTGTGAAATGGCCCCCACAATTGTTAACGCCACCCCACGATCAACGTGAACCCGAAGCATAGTGAGCCCGCGAGGGGCGGCAGTACGCGTCCTCCGACCTTTTCATACCCCCACTATCCACGTCGGCATGGAGTTGAGAATAGAATAGTGTGGCGAGCGCAGCGAGCCACCGAACCCGAAGCGTGGCGAGCGCAGCGAGCCCCGCGAGGGGACGCGGATACCTGTGAAGCCCGCGAAGGGACGCGTTTACCTGTGAAGGTATCCGCGTCCCCTCGCCACGCTTCGGGCTCGGTGGCTCGCTGCGCTCGCCACACTATTCTATTCTCAACTCCACGCCGACGTGGATAGTGGGGGTATGAAAAGGTCGGAGGACGCGTACCGCCGCTGCGCTCGCCACGCTTCGGGTTCACGTTGATCGTGGGGTGGCGTCAACAATTGTGGGGGCCATTTCACACTTCAGGGTGCCTATTTGGGCTCTGTGACCCATTTAACATTGTTTCCTATGGAAAAATCGCGACCATTGAGGCATTGAACAGTAAAAACGGGTCAATTGAGACATTTAACATTGTTCCCTATGGGAAATCGCACCCATCGCGTCGGTCGCATCACACCCGTTTTTTTAGTGCATGCGATGCCCGCGATGGCCGCGATGGGCTCTGTTATAAGTCAAGAGTACCTTTTTTTTTTATTAAGTGCACTTGTTTTTTTTGTTTTGCTCAAATGTGTTGCCTATATTGTATGTCTATTTACCTATTTTGTAAAAATTGAACTCATAACAATAATGCTGAGTGTTTTAATACATAGAAAGATGTATGCAATCACGTATACTGTTAACTAGCAGGATCTTTTACTCAAATATACATTGCATAATAGTTTTTTTGTGTGTGTTAACTGCATCTTCAAGGTACTTATACAGAATTTCTAACCATTGCCATCTGGCCATCTTGATTAACAGTATGGGTATGCAAATTAAAAACTCATTAAGGTGCCATTATGGAGATGTATGGTCAATAGATGAAGCTAAATGTAGGATGAAAATTGTCAGAATTCTCATATAAAAAAAAGTTTTCAACATACAGTATTGCTCTGCATTTTACAAGTACAGCATGTTTACCAGACTATTAGTTTGTAAGTAACTATATATTAAAATTACTGCTGAAACATCCAATACATGTATACATTAATATATTAATTATATTGGAACATCTCTTACTGCACTGGAATAAAAACATACAAACTTTATTGCTGCTATAAGATTATACATCAACAATTATTTGTACATACCTCTCGATTCAAGATCATCCCAGAAGAATTCTCCTTTGGCAGACATTGAATCATCCAAAGCAATTATAAGTCCAAGAGGATTTTGCCGACTAAAACATATTGATGGTAAAATAGTATTTATATAATTTGTAAATTAAACCAAAGTGCAAGTTAGCCAGTTTAAAATATCACAATGAACATATTTAGTTTTGAACTCAAGTGATCTAGCTTATTTGAATTCATTATGTTTAGCTATACTGGTTAAATCAGTTTTACAATTGACAATAAAAGGTTCTAACTCTGCACAATATAAGGCAAATGGTCACATACAAAATAATATCACATAAAATCAGTGGTTCCCAACACTGGTCCTCAAGTACCCCCAACAGTACGCCCAACAGTACATAATTTAAAAGATATGCAGGTGGAGCTAATTATTTCACTTGTGATTCTGTGTGGAGACCTGGAAAACATTAACTGTTGAGGGTACTTGAGGACTACGGTTGGGAACCACTGACATAAAACAAAGTACAGGAAATCTTAAATCATCTTATTAAATAGAGTGTAGTAGAGCACAGGTTCTCAAACACGGTCCTCAGGACCTCACACAGTGCATGTTTTGCAGGCCTCCTCACAGAATCAAAAGTGAAGTAATTAGCTCCACCTTTGGATCTTTTCAAATGTTTCAGTGAGTAATGAATACAACTGTGCACCTGCCAAGTGACCTGGAAAATGTAAACTGTGTGGGGTCCTGAGGACCGAGTTTGAGAACCATTGTAGTAGAATATATTAGCTATGCATGTGTCAATAGCATGGTGGTCAATAGCATGGTCTCAATGGAGTTAAGTTGAACAGGTCTGTGTCCCTTTGTGGCACAGTAACAAGACAGTGCTACCCATGTGAAGAAGTACAGATGGCAGCAAACTTGGTTAAGGATTTAAACCTCCATAAAGGAGCCATTATGGAGTATGCACAGTAAACCAATCTAGCTTCAACATTTCCATAATTTTATGTACAGTGACTAATGAAAAATACATCAATAGCCTTCAGAGAGAGAAAATACATATTTGCCTACCCTCTGGGAAAGGCCCAGAGACTCACAAAAATCGGGAGAGGTGCAAGAAAATGTGGGTAGGTATCAATGATGGTTGGGGCTTTCAATGATGAAAGAAGCTCAAACATGTTATTTAATGGGGAAGAATAGCTCAGTTGAAGTTAGCATGGAAATCAGCAAAAATCGTTATCAGCTATGGTCAAATGGGGATACAAGAATGTGTATTACAGAGCAGTTCCTGAGACATTGTTTTCAAGCACCATTACAAATGCTGAGCTCATAGATCTTCTAAGTAACACAAGCAACAAGGCGCCAACATCTGAGAAATGACACGGCCTCCTGCGGTAGCATATTAACACAATCCCTCGGCAGCAAAGGTGTTAAGAACACTTTACGTCAGTGTTTTTCTTATTTTAGTTAGGTGACCTGGATATGCCTATGCGGTGATACTACACAACATTTTAGTACTTTTAAAATGAACTCTTGATCTATTATGGCTTACACAAAGTACATTTTGATGATACTGTAGCTCTAAGTATTCTGTTGTTATTTTTCCCATCCCTTGTGCAATCTTTGTGCTTTACATTATATCTCAGTTTTTCAGGTAAGATGAACCCACATTATTGTTACAAAATACCATTTACCGGGGTTGCTCATATAAAACAGTGTTAGATGCCTGCAATGGCTTCCAAATCTTCCTATTACTAAAACAATGTATCACAGGATTGCAATTTAATTCTTATCCTTTCATGAACTTCAGATAGTTTTCCACTATAGCTATGACAGGATAATGAAACTGTACACCTTTCGCAAAGTCATTTAACTCTGACCAAATGTTAGGCTTGAAGCGTAACTTTCCTTTTATTGGTGGTGTGTTTTGGGATTATGTGGGATCAAGTTCAGTTGTGCAAGCAACACCAGCATCAAGATTCTTTTCTTTCATCTCAGCAAAACTTTTTTTTTTTTCATTTTCATTTTGTAGCTCTTCGTATTTACAGATGCCTAACAGACCTCTTGGGATGAATAATGCCAGGCTGCTTGAAAATCAGCTTTTGCAAGAAAACCAGTATTTAATGTTGACATAATGCATAATGTTATGTCCATCTGAATACTTAAAGCAATATTTTATACAACTGTAAGGGAATAATCCTCTTATCATAATTACTGATGAGATGCAATTATCCTTCAGCTAACTACTGAGAAGTGAATTTGTAATAAGTCTGAATCATCATTTGTTACAATTTCTTTTACACGCTACCATTTAGCTTTTTGTGAGAAATAGTATATAATGGTATTTTTGTTATGTTGTACGCTGATTTTCATAGAGAAAGGGCAATTTTCAGGGTGGTCTTCACGCTAATAATCAAATACACCAATACAGTCAGTGGCGTAGCTAAGTTTTTGCCCATACCCACCCCCCGCCGCCGCCCCGTCAAGCACCCCCCCCCGCCGCCCATGCTAACCCCCTGCCCCTCCCAATCCCCCGCAGTCTTACCTATCGCGCTGGTCCCGGCGGCTCCGTTCTTCTACTGAGGACCACCACAAAATGGCCACCCCCATACAGCAGACAGTTTCAGAGAGCTGTGTGCTATATGGGGTGGCCATTTTGTAGTGGTCCTCATCAGAAGAACGGAGCTGCCGGGACCAGCGAGATACGTAAGTCTGCGGGGGATTGGGGGGGGGGTGTAACTATAGCACCGCAGCCCCCGGCGCCCCCACATGCACAGCGCCCCCCAGCGGTGGTGGGGGCTGTGGTGCTCTAGTTACGCCGCTGAATACAGTATACTGTACAATCCACTGGCAGGAGCTTTCCTGTTTCTAGATCAGCCCATTGGTGCTCATCCCTCCTTTCCCTGGTACCTAATGCCCTCTATGACATTTTTTCCCCTATTTATGTCCACTGTGGCTTATTTGGTGGATAATGAGTAGAGATGTGCAGGTCCTGATTTACTCTGATTTCAAACCAGAATCTTATTGGCTATCAGCTGTCATGTGATTTGGGATAGCCAATCAGATCCTGCTTTGAAATCAGAGTAAATTAGAACCTGCACATCTCTAATAATGAGATATTTCACATGATGAGTGGTAGTTGTCAGCTCTCTTTTGATCTTGCTTCCATGGTCACAAGTAAAGTGGACAAATGCTTAATTTAATAACACTTATTACTGCTTACATTATTTCTTTTACTACAGTGGGTAGTATTCAATGCGGCCGGCTAGGGGATTAAACAGTGAGGATTGCAGAAAACCAGCGATCCTCGCTTTTTAACCCCCTCGCCAGCGGCTCACCCTATTCAATGTTCTGGGGAAATCCTCGCCGTCACAGGAAGGCGAGAATTCCCCAAAACAGCAACACCTGCGGCTAATGCAGAAAACTCGCTGTTTTAAGCCGCGAGTCTCGCTGGTTCTGGAGCCGCATACGCCAATTCCCCCTCCCTCAAAAAACGGAGCGAGGGGGAATTGACATATGAGGGGGATGCATTGAATACTGACAGGGTGAGTGGTGACAGCGAGCAGGAAGCCCTGCTCATTGTCGCCGCTCGCCCATGGCATTAAATACACCCCAGTGTTTCTAAAACGTAGCTCTCCTAACAGATCACGTTTTTAAGATCTCCTAGATGCTTTGCATGTCTATCTTTTGCTGGGTCATATTTTATTAGATCCATAGGTGGTCTGGAAAACATGAACTGTTAAACATAGTCCCCATTTAGGCTGGTACATGTTTTGATGCTTTTTATCTGCTGCTCTAATATTGCCACTTTAATGCCTCTAAATGACACTTTTGAATTACTTTAGTAGTTCAGTAGAGCTGTGAGTACTGTATATCTCTCTGGGACTTTATGGTTTTAATGTAGAATCTTGTTAAAGAAATATGATTTTGTGATGGAATTTGACTGTCTCATTAATACATAGTAACATAGTTGATGTAGTTGAAAAAAGACAACAGTCCATCAAGTTCAACCTATATTGGATCTCCTGCAGTCCAAAGATTATATTTGTAAAGACCCAGATGAAGTAACTACCAATCTATTTAAACCAGAATCCCTAAAGCGCCAAAATTGCAGTCCTGATTCTTTCTGGGTCCACTATTATACATTGAAATTAATGGTTATAACCCTGGATACTCTTTTCAGCTGGACAATTGTCTAACTCAGTGGTTCCCAATCTTTTTTGAAACATGGCAACCTATAGTATCAGAATTTTTTCCACGGCACCCCTAGGCCAAACATTTTCTTATTGAGATAAATATATTTTGTTTAAGATGTCATTGTTAGGTTTAATTGCGGTGAGGGACAGAAATTTTAATGATTGCCAGCGAAAAGCACTGGTTTATCCCAATACATTTACCATAATTAATTTAAATTTGTCCTGGACAGCAACTCGAGGCACCCCTGCAGGGGTCCCAAGGCACCCCTGGGTGCCACGGTACACAGTTTGGGAACCACTGGTCTAACCCTTTTTTAAACATATCAATGGAGTCTGCCATCACATCCTTCTCTGTCAGAGTATTCCATATCTTAACTTCCGTTACTGTAAAGAAACCTTTCCTTCACTAGTTGTGAAATTTCTTCTACTCTCACCTTAGGGAATGAGCACGTGTCCTGTTTAAAGACTTCAGAGCTATCCTACTGCAAAGCTACAGTATCACTAAATCATTGACTAAAATTATACTAAAATGTTAGTCAGGACACACTGACTAAATCTTGTTTAGACGAAAATAATAAAGTGACTAAAATTACATTTTGTAATTACGTATAGTACTGTCTAGGTTTTTAGGTGTGAGCCCACACCGGGACTGCTGTTTAGAATGGCCACGACACACCCTGCTCTGACTCTATTGGCAACCTCTGACAGATGACAGACCCCTGCAAATGCTAGGCTTCATCTTTAGTCGCCGCATTCGAAGGAGCAAGTTAAGCACGCTCCAACCCCGTTGCAACCAGATCTTGGGAGGTGACAAAGAGCTTGCAATCGCCAGAGGTAGGACCAAGAGGATTTCAACTACCGGGCCTGACTGGGAGAAACACCCTAACTTCCGGCACCACGCCAAGGATGGGAGGGCGACCCAGTCGCTAGCACAGTAGCCATGAACCTTGGGTATCTCCAGAAAACAGAGCGAAGGTGTGGAGACTAAAGCCACGACACCCCCCACCCAAAAAAAAACACAACTGACCCTCTGAACACCTCCCCACCTCAGAGAGGTTTCAGGAAAACATGAGGAAATTGGGAAACCAAGGTTATAGACTGACCGCCAGACTAAAGATAAAAAGTAACAACTGAAATGGACGGCAAGCTGCCAGAGAACTGAAATATAAGACAAACTGCCAAATAAGAAAAATACAAAGCAAACTGCCAAAACAGAAATGAAGTTAGAAAAACAGGGCTCCAAAGGAGCACTTACGTGACCTCAGAGGGGGACCAGCAGATGAATGCACTTCCAGCAGCTGAAGGTGGAATAGCCGACTGGAGAAGGACAGATCACTGACTAAACCTGAACAAGCAAACCAGGGAGGACCAGACAGGGTCGGGAAAGTCCAAGCAAAAGCTACTGTATAACCGGCAGGGCTGAACTCAGCCGGATCCCATAAAAGGAATGCAATGGCCAATCAACCACCGTCGCTGCCGGCCCCGGCCCCCTGTTTATTACCCTCAGGTGCCCGCTCGCACTTCACTCAGTGTCCCCTGTCACCTAGCAACCGTCAAAAGACAGGAGCCGTGTCACCTGGATGAGCTGAAGTGATGCGTGGGCACTCTGCATCACTGAGCGGAGGTGCCGTGTGCACCCTTCGGGCACCGGCATTCCGCCACTGAGAGTTCGCTGTCCAGCTGGGGCTGACACATTTAATTTAGTCAAATTTTAAGAAAATTACTAAGACTAAATTCATGGCAAAATGAACAATGTTTAATGGAGTGATGCCCAGAACTGTACGCTGTATTTTAGATGAGGCCGTAGCAACGATTTATATAGTAGCAAAATTACACTTGCATCTATTTATTGGCCTATGCTGCTGATTGACATTGAGCACTGTTGATATGTTTACTGTGAAAAAGCACCTCCCCAAAAAAATCTATCTCCATTAACAAGTCCCTTACATTTACCCCATTTAATTTATAGATTGCATGCTTGTTTTTGGCTTTTAAATGTATAACCTTACATTTTCCGAAATTATCTGTTCTTTGTGTGATAAATTGTACTGTCCCTGCTTATATTGTCACCTACCTGGCTGCTGCAATGACCAGTGGCGTTGCTGATGGCTGCCTAGGTGCTGTGTAGCTTGGCGGCGAATAATTTTCCCTGTGTGATAACTGTACTGTCCCTGCTTATATTGTTACCTACCTGGCTGCTGCAATGACCAGTGGTGCTGCTGATGGCTGCCTAGGCGCTGTGCAGCTTGGCGAGCATGTGTTCCCCGCATGTAATGTCTTAACAAATGGATGTAATGCCATGTAATGTAATCTCTGCTCGGTGCTGCACTGTAATCCACAAAAAAATCCTAGTGTGCGCAAGCACACATGGGCAATAAAGTTGATTTTGATTCTGATCACAAGCTCGCTGCCTAGTTGTCATTCAATCTGTTTTGAAATCATACAACGATCATCTAAAAAACATATTCAAAATACATCCACACCACATCCACACAAAACACAGCTAAAACTCTAATCCATGCTCCCATCATCTCCTGTGTTGATTATTGTAATAGTCTCCTTACTGGTCTTCCCCAATACAGACTCTCACCTACAATCCATCATGAATGAAGCTGTGAGGCTAATCTTCCTTGCCAGACATTGATCATCTGCAAAGCTACTCTACCAGTCCCTCCATTGGCGACCTGTATTATACACCAACATACCAACATGCCTTTTACCTCTAAAGATCCTCACAAGATCTATGTCTCTTATTCCCATGCATTACTAGCTCCCATTCATAATTGCAGGACCTTATTTGGGCTGCACCCACTCTGTGGAATACCCTCCCATGCACAATTAGACTTTCTCCTGTCTCCAATCCTTCAAGCGTTCCCAGAAAACTCACTTCTTCGGGCAAGCTTATCAAATTCCAGATGCCACCTCTCCTATCCAATCCCACCACCACTGTACATGCCACGCATATCCTCTCTCTTTCACACTTTCATCCTCCTGACCCCTGGCCACACTGGGTCACCGTACCATATAGACCATAAAGAACCTTTGTATTCGTTATGCAATAAACGACACCAATACTTGTGTATCATGCCTATTTCCCCATAGATTGCTAGCTTGCGAGCAGGGCCCTCCTACCTTTTTGACTATCTGTAAATTCCCATTTTGTTGCATAACTGTCTCCAATTGTAAAGCGCAATGGAATATGCTACAATTTACAAGAAACTGTTAATAAATAGTAAAGTTAATGGCTATGCCTCCTGAATTTTTCCATGTCCCCTTACTGCAGGCATTCCCAACCGCGGTCCTCAAGGCACACCAACAGTGCAGGTTTTAGTGATATCCAGGCTTCAGAACAGATGGTTTAATCAGAATCCCTTAGATACTAATTAAGTCACCTGTGCTCAAGCCTGGATATCTACAAAACCTGCACTGTTTGTGTGCCTTGAGGACCGTGGTTGGAAATGCCTGCCTTAGTGTAACCCAGGTTAACCATATACAACCTTCACAGTTTCTAAATGGTAATGGTGATCAGAGAGTCAATTTATACTTTTGTTTTTATGACAGCATGCTGGATAATACTGCTTCACTGGATGTAAAGGTGAAGTTGTGTAAAAACAATATGCTATCTGGATGGACCATATACAGCAGTCCACATAGTTCCCTGCAGCCCTGAAAGTGAGCTAAACCTTTAACAGAGCAGACACAAAGGTTAAAAAGCCTTTCTAATCAGATACCAGTGGTTTGTAAAGTACAGTAAAACTTAATCCACTTCCAAGTACTCTAATATACATATGCTGTATCTATATGTAAATAGCATCATAGTGTACATATGAATTATGTTCCCTGTTAGGCAGGTAATCCAATTCTACCAAGCCTTCTCTTTTAGCTGCTAGCTCAGACTGAATACCCACAACATGTTAAAAACAGATGGTATGACCTGGACTTTACAAAAGTAAGAACTTAAAAAGAGACATAATTTCATCTCACATTTTTGCATTTTCTTTTTAAACGGTAATCATAAAGTAAATGGATTCAGCCACAACATCACAACAATTGTCTGTGATTATAACGATTGAATGAGTCAAAAGAGAAGTTACATGAGGATAGAAACAGCAAATCTGGCATAGGAAGCTGGTCTACATCCTTCATCCTGCAGGTGCACAATTAGAACAAATAATGATGGCATAGTACAAACATTGGGTTAGGTGATAGGAGTGCTGTTGCTTACATACGTTGCCAATATTTGCTACCGTTTGAAATGCCAATCAAGCTTGTTATTCATACCTGTAATCAGTAGTGCGAGCTGGTTTCTGAGTGGGAAATATGCATCCTCCCCTGAGATGAAGTCCAAGTTTGTCCTCTGGTAGGTTCATAGAAATATGCTGCTTTCTAGCTGATGATTTTTCTCCCTGTGCAGTGGATAAGCGTTACTTACTTTATGACAATATTAAGAATTTAGCATCAAATTTCTGATGACATTCAAATGTCTCATGATTTGAGTTTAGAATTAACGTACAAAGCACTGCTATATTATGCAAAATAGCTGTGTTATATGAAATATAGTAGCTATTACATATGGTTCTTCTCACCAACGGCTCTATTTTCTTTGATACCTAGACCCATAGTGCCAAATTAAATAGGGTGGGAGAATCAGAAAGTGAGAGATTTGGGAGAGTTTTCCCATTTTTTTTAAATGCGGCAATCCATTACACTGCAAACCCAGGTTGACTTTGCCATGTAAATGATTGCCGCTTTAAAAAAAAAAAAAAAGGATAGGAAAACTCTCCACATATCTCTCACTTTCTGATTCTCACACTCTATTATATTTGGCCCATAGTTTTCACAAAATACAACATATAATGGACTATCTTATAACAGACTATGGTCATACTCAAACATGAGTCCATTAAATGTAACAGCCATTTTGCACACCAATATAAGTTAGTATATACTGTATATATATATATATATATATATATATATATATATATATATATATACGACCAGGAATCGGCACTCCCAATAAGATGCAGTAATGTTGAGCCGGTGCCTTCACAATGGGTAGGTATGTAGGTAGGAATGGTGCGGCACTCCCAGCATAATAAAGAAACTCTTACACACCAATAGTGGTCAATTTTTATAGAAAATTTTTCATGTAAAAATTGAAACGTTGACCACTATTGGTGTGTAAGAGTTTCTTTATTATGCTGGGAGTGCCGCACCGTTCCTACATACTACTATATATATATATATATAAACAAAACACAAAATTCCCAGATTTGCGCTAATTTCACAATTCTATAGTCAGTCGCTAATAACACTTAGCCCCCTACTAGAGAGGCTATATCAACCAATACCACCACAATAGTGTTAAACAGCGCCCAATATCTCTTTTGTCTTTCCTTAAATTAAATCATCCATGAACCAACAAATTTTGCAAATATATAAAACATTTATTAAAAATACATTTTTTTATATAAAACAGTAGCAGTAAATTCTTGTCAGAGGATTTTCTTTTTTATACAATGGATGAGAGTAATAGCCCGACGCGTTTCATCTCACTAGAAGACTTCCTCAGGGGTGCTTTACAAATATCTACAAAGGGTAGAATATATTGGTAAGCATATATAGACAGGAAAGACATTTACATGACAATATGTACAACTTCATTTTGATACATAGTTTATAAAGAAAGAGGAAAATCAGAAAAGAGAACAGATGGAAGTTTTCTTGGATACCTTTTGGAGGTTATATTTATTAGTTTATACTATATAAAATAATAAAATGGTGAACTTTAAAAATTAATAAAAATGAATTAAATAAAAAATTCTAAAAATTCATTGTGTAATATCGAATGAGGAGGAAAAGTGGAAGAGGAGGTTCAGGTTTTAAACATAATATGAACATATTGTATGGAGAGTGCTTCATACCTTAATTGGTCTGAATGAGAATTTTCTCTTTGTTTCAAAGATTTATAGTTCTCTATGTCGATTACTTGTAGTACCAAATGTGTGGATTTTTCCTACTACCAATAAAAAAATATAATTTAAGACCACTATGATCCAAATATTTTTATTTTAGTTGTATAAGGTTTAATTTATTTTTGTTACCTTTTATAAAGAGTATTTTAGCAAGATCTTAAGATGCTTTTCTTTTAGGCAGCAGCCTATAGGAATATCTGTTGGATATACAGGGATAAGTATCTCTGCTTCACCTGGAGCTTAATTAATATAAATCATTATTATTATTATTGGAATTAGCATATACATACCAAATGGTTCAGGACTCAAAGGTTTAAGATTTCAAAAATTGAGGACTTAATATTGGCCGGATGACCATATAATCGATAGAACCATTCTATTCTAGATCTGAACAGAAATTCCAACTTTATTCTATAAAGAGGAAGGGGGAGGGGTTAAAGTTGTATAGCAAACTTCTTTTGTTTTCACATTATATTATTTTTTGATCTTTTTACATACCTCCAATGAGCATACAATAGAATAATCTCTTTGGGATTAAACTTCAATTTTTCAAAGTAGTAGTAATCCCTAATGGGTAATATACAGAGTAATGTATTACAAGCATGTCAACATTAGCAGACACCATTCCCAATAAGGGATCCCAAATAGCCTAAGTGGTCAATAGTTACCTGGTTATCACCAGTGGTAGTGAGCTCCTCTGTGTCCAATGTGCAAGTGAATAGTGTGTGTCCTGGTGTCTCTATTTATAGGGAGTGACCAGTGACATCACTTCCTGTGTTCTTAAAATAAAATGTTTTATATAAATTATAAGTGTTAACTTTAATTAATTTAGTTTCCGTGTCTATGTGTTATTATATTTAATTTAAATTCTTATATTTTTATATTTTTAGCCTTCCTACTTTAAAATAAGTGGTGTTACAATATTCTACATTAATGTGTTTCTAGTTTCAATTTTTAAACAATTCTGCTTTATTAGCTACCTATTTCTAACAGAACTTTACTTGTGTATAATAATATTTAGTGTTTTAAGTAGTGAAAACATGTAAAAAAGCCTTAATAGGCTTGTTTGCGTTCCACCATCGTGTAGGTGGAACGCACCTCCATTTTGGTCATGCTTCTAATGTTAAAATTACCGCTTTATTGATTTCCGCGTTCCACCGTATATCAGGTGGAACGCATACATGGTGTTATCAGGCCGCTGTGTGCTTAACCCATTCATCGGGTGGAACGCACCGCCATTAATTGTCGGAGATTTACTTTCCGGCTCAGATGGAACGCCTACATGCTGTCATCAGGCCTCTGATTCATAGCGCTATGCGCTTCACCCATTTAGCTGGTGAAACGCACCGCCATTAGTAGCCGGAGACTTACTTCCTGGCTATAACGCTATGCGCTCCACCCCTTCTCTAGGTGGAACGCACCGCCATTGTCCTTATCCCCATCTATCAGAGATAAGTATTAGAGCCACAGCGCTGGATGCTATAGCGCTTCATTTCGGGACACAAAATCCTAAATTCCCCATTGGGTATTTTAACTTTCGAACTCCTGGGTATAGCATATTATAATTTAAAAGTATTTTCCTGTTATTAGAATATTATATTTAGTAGTTATCTATATAATAAGTTGAAGAGTCTGTGTGCGTGTGTGTGTGTGTGTGCGTGTCCGGTGCATTGCGGACACACCGTGGCACTCAGAGCCCCCAAATTTGGCAACAAGGTACCTCTATACCCTCTGGTGTGCACCTCGAAGCCGTTTTTGGGAAATTTCACTCAGAAATGTAAAAAACACCAAGATTCAATTTGCCTTGAATCAGGATCTGGAAAAAAAGATTAACGATCTGGGAAACAGATGATGACGGAACAACACCACACCTGAATTCATTGCTCCCATTGAAAAATAATGCAAACACATTCCAACATTATGGTGGAGGATTTCAACAATAAGGAATATTTGGGGATATACATATACCACACACACACACACACACACACACACACACACACACACACACACACACACACACACACACACTATACTTGCCTACCTCACCCTCTCCCTGGTAATGTGTGAACCTGTGGTGAAATACCCTTCTTATCAATTAACCAGCTCACAACAGGTGACAGTACTCAGACATTACCAGGGAAGTCCAGGAACAGAGCATTTTCACCCTGAAAGAGAGAGTCAGGTAGGCAAGTTTCACACACACATAACACACACAGTACACCACATACGCACTCACAGCTAGGGTGACCAACTCATCCCTTTAATCCGGGACACATATTAATTACTCAGGTTCTGTGGCTGGCTTTCACCTGGTTTTAAACTGCCACACTTCAAGACTCCATTTCACCTGGTTTTAAACTGTCACAGAACCTGTGTAATTAATATGTGTCCCGGATTAAAGGGATGAGTTGCTCACCCTACACACAGCACACCACACACATAGATACATAGCGCTCTACACACACTTATACATTAGTTAGATACACACAACACACCACATGCAGTACAACATAAACCCACAAACACTGCAACACACACCCTAAAAGAGTACAACACTCACAAATACATGCACACACACTTAAATATTGCACATATACAGAAACACACAGAACACACACTTGCGCAGATACACACTGCACACTACACACACATATATACATAGTGCATACATGCTGCACACATCCATTCACCTCCTCCCTGACTCTGCTGCAGTCTGCAGAGTACAACAGCGGAGGCGGTGTATAGGGTTGCCACCTCATCCCTTTAAAACTGGAGACATATTAATTACACAGGTTCTGTGGCTGGCTCACTTCAAGACTCAATGTCAACTGTTTTTTTTTTTAAACAGCCATCAGACTTCATTCCAACTGTATTTTTTTTAATCAGCCACAGAACCTGTGTAATTAATATGTCTCCAGTTTTAAAGGGATGAGGTGGCAACCCTAGCGGTGTGTGACCCCCATCCAACCTCCATACTGACCACAGGATGCTGCGGTCTGGAGGTTGGGCTTCCCCCATTGATGTAAACAGGAGTCGGGTCAGATGAATGTGACAGGTAGCAGGTGGGATGAATGTGACATGTAGTGTGACATAGAGGTGCATGTCCCTGCATCACCCCACCATCTCTGTCCCTGCATTAAAACCGCCATCTCTGCCCTGCATCACCCAGCCATCTCTGTCCCTGCATCACCCAGCCATCTCTGTCCCTGCATCACCCAGCCATCTCTGTCCCTGCATCACCCCTCCATCTCTGTCCCTGCATCACCCCTCCATCTCTGTCCCTGCATCACCCCGTCATCTCTGTCCCTGCATCACCACGCCATCTCTGTCCCTGCATCACCCGCCGTCTCTGTCGCCGCATCACCCCACCATCTCTGCCCCTGTATCACCCCACCGTCTCTGTCCATGCGTCACCCCGCCATGTGGCATAATGTGAATTTTGGCTCAATCAGGTGGCATAATGTGAATTTTGGCTCAATCAGGTGGCATAATGTGATTTTTTTGCTTAATCCGTGCGGCATAAAGTGAATTTTGCCACTTTCTATGTCGCATAATGTGAATTTTGGCTCAATCCAGGTGGCCTGATGTCAATTTTGCCTCAATCCATGTTGCATAACGTGAATTTTGGCTCAATTTATGTAGCATAATGGGAATTTTGGCTCTTTCCGGGTGGTATAATGTGATTTTTTTTGCTCATTCTGTGTCGCATAAGGGGAATTTTGTCTATTTCTGCATGGCATAATAATTAAGGGGCAAGTGTAAGGGAGTCTACTACTGTTTTGCATAATGTGTATAAGGGGCATACAGCATGGTACACTACACTCAAGGACTTGCCCCCTTTTGAGAGGCGGCAACCTCTTTTTCTGGAGTGTGCACATAACTTCAGCCTTTAATTTCCCATACCTTACCATACCCCCACTTCAAAATTTCCACTTTGACTATTGCACACACATATTTATACGTAGCACACCTCACACACTTACACATTGGACAGATGCAACACAACACACCACACCACAGTACACACACCCACATACACTACAACACATACAAAAACAGTACAACGCACACAAACACACAAAAATAAATGCATCATAGGTGCTAAATCTCAGGAGTGGATGGGGAATTCATCAACACACACCAGCTATCAAGTCAGGAGTGGTGCGTTTCAAACAACAACAATACCACCCCTGATTTCATTGCTAGCATTGAGTATCAATGCAAACACATTCTAACATTATGGTGGAGGCTTTAATAAATTACAATCTTGAGCAATAAATGCAGCATAAGACAACATTTTACAGCAATTTTGGAAATGTAATAAAACCAAGGTTGTCCCGGGCAACGCCGGGCGGGTCAGCTAGTTATAGAATAATTGTGCAATATAGCTCCATCTATAGGAATAAACTCATTAGATCAGATTAATTACACCCATAAATTTGTGTGCTATAATTTATTTTATGAATCCTTATCCTAAGAGTATTTTAAATGATAATTCTTTAGTAACTCTATTGTCCAACTGTCCCCTTATTTAATTCTGACGTGTTATTATTGCTATGGCTTTTCGGATATTAAGTTGGGAATAGTGTCTACTTTACAATTTCAACTTATGACAGAATTCCTTCAAATATATCTGTATTATACGTTCCAGACCAAGTATAACTTACAATGGCAAAAAAGATTACATTGTATAAAAAATATATCTTACATGTAGCAATAGAGCAAGGATACATTGTATGGCAGCATATGATGGTAACAAAATTTTTTTTTTTTTTTTTGTGTTTGTCTTATACATAGCCAATCATCTATATTTGCTTTATACATAATCATACACTTCTTACATTTTTACATAGTTAAATGAACATTATGTAGGATAGTGGCATCTACAAAAATAATTTTTGCCAAACATATTTATAATACACAATTACTGTATGAGGTTCATGCGGATGAAATGTATCAGATGTGGTAGTTCAAAGGAATGGTGTGATCTCTATGGTTTCATTAAGACCATTCGGAGATATAGTATCCAAGGAATAGATCCAAAAGGATTCTCTCATAATTAACAGTTTGTCTTTATCACCTCTCCTTGGATCATCTTTAATCTGCTCCAAGACCGAAAACTTGAAAGAGCTAATCTCAGAATTGTGTTTATGTTCAAAATGTCTGGGAAGACTGTGTGTCTGCACCTTTCTCTTTATATTTCGAAGATGCTCTTGGATTCTTATTTTTAAATTTCTCTTTGTTTTGCCCACATAAGATAGATTACATCCGCATTTTACAATATACACCACATATGTGGAATTGCATGTCACCACGCTATGCATCCTATAGTCTCTTTTTAAATCTTCAGGGATATTAGGGCCTTTCCTATCAACATGTTTGCAACAAATGCATTTATTGCATGGATATAAACCCTTCCTATTAAACAAACTATTTGTCTGTGGTGGAGGATCTGAATTTTTTATCTGTTTTAGTTTGCTAGGGGCAAGTATACTTTTGAGGTTTTTGGCCTTTCTAAAGACTATATCGGGTCTATTTGGAAGGTGCGGCCCTAAGACGGGATCCATTTTTAACAAGTACCAATGTTTTTCCAGACATTTTGAAATTAGTTTGTTTTCCTGGCTATATTGCGTGATAAATGGTCTTAATTTTTTGGGGGGACTTTTTACTTTTATTTGGAGGAGATCTTGTCTGTTTAGTTTAGAAGCTCTTTCTTGATCTTTTTGGATATTCGATTGTTTATATCCCCTTTCCAGGAAATTTTTTGCAAGTACATCAGATTGCTCCCAATATGTGCTTATATTGGTGCAATTCTTTCGGATTCTAACAAACTGAGCATAGGGAACGTTATTTTTCCATCTTTCTAGATGACAGCTATTAGCGGGAATGTAACTATTAGCGTCTGTTTTTTTAAAAAATGTCCTGGTGTTAATTTTATTTTCAGGATCAATAGTGAGTACTACATCCAGAAAATCAATTTCTGTCTCATGTTCCTTATGAGTAAATTTTAAATTATAATTATTACTCTGTAGACTTAAAATGAAACTGTCTAGACTCGTTTTGTCACCCTCCCAAATCAGAATTAAATCGTCTATATATCTCCTATAAAATTTGATGTTGTTATTTTTATAATTTTCGCCTTCATAGATAATTTCTTGTTCCCAACTGTCCATAAATATGTTTGCGTATGACGGGGCAAACTTTGTGCCCATAGCCGTCCCTTGCTTTTGGACATAATAGATGTTATTGAACTCAAAATGGTTATGAGTGAGAACATAATGTATACCTTCTAATATGAAGGTTCTTTCATTTTCAGTGATGAGCCCATCATTTATCAGTGTATTTTTCACTGCTTCAATACCCTTGGAGTGAGGTATGCAGGTATAGAGGGCCTGAACATCAATCGTGGCCCATCTGAATGAGGGCTCCCAAGTGATGCCCTCCAGCTCTCTTAATACCTGTGTCGAGTCTTTCAAGTATGATTTTTGTGCTTTTACATATGGCTGTAATTTTAAATCTAGGTAGTGGGAAAGATTGGCCGTAAGTGACTCCACTCCTGCCACTATAGGCCGGCCAGGTGGGTTGGTTTTATTTTTATGAATTTTTGGTATATGGTATAATAATGCGGTTTTTGGCTTATCCACATAAAGGTAATCCCATTCTTTTTTACAGATTACTTTCTCCCTAAGTGCTTTATTGAGTAAGCTTAGGAGTTCCTCCTTATATAGTTCCATTGGATTCTGGGAACAGAATCCAATGGAACTATATAAGGAGGAACTCCTAAGCTTACTCAATAAAGCACTTAGGGAGAAAGTAATCTGTAAAAAAGAATGGGATTACCTTTATGTGGATAAGCCAAAAACCGCATTATTATACCATATACCAAAAATTCATAAAAATAAAACCAACCCACCTGGCCGGCCTATAGTGGCAGGAGTGGAGTCACTTACAGCCAATATTTCCCACTACCTAGATTTAAAATTACAGCCATATGTAAAAGCACAAAAATCATACTTGAAAGACTCGACACAGGTATTAAGAGAGCTGGAGGGCATCACTTGGGAGCCCTCATTCAGATGGGCCACGATTGATGTTCAGGCCCTCTATACCTGCATACCTCACTCCAAGGGTATTGAAGCAGTGAAAAATACACTGATAAATGATGGGCTCATCACTGAAAATGAAAGAACCTTCATATTAGAAGGTATACATTATGTTCTCACTCATAACCATTTTGAGTTCAATAACATCTATTATGTCCAAAAGCAAGGGACGGCTATGGGCACAAAGTTTGCCCCGTCATACGCAAACATATTTATGGACAGTTGGGAACAAGAAATTATCTATGAAGGCGAAAATTATAAAAATAACAACATCAAATTTTATAGGAGATATAAAGACGATTTAATTCTGATTTGGGAGGGTGACAAAACGAGTCTAGACAGTTTAATTTTAAGTCTACAGAGTAATAATTATAATTTAAAATTTACTCATAAGGAACATGAGACAGAAATTGATTTTCTGGATGTAGTACTCACTATTGATCCTGAAAATAAAATTAACACCAGGACATTTTTAAAAAAAACAGACGCTAATAGTTACATTCCCGCTAATAGCTGTCATCTAGAAAGATGGAAAAATAACGTTCCCTATGCTCAGTTTGTTAGAATCCGAAAGAATTGCACCAATATAAGCACATATTGGGAGCAATCTGATGTACTTGCAAAAAAATTCCTGGAAAGGGGATATAAACAATCGAATATCCAAAAAGATCAAGAAAGAGCTTCTTAACTAAACAGACAAGATCTCCTCCAAATAAAAGTAAAAAGTCCCCCCAAAAAATTAAGACCATTTATCACGCAATATAGCCAGGAAAACAAACTAATTTCAAAATGTCTGGAAAAACATTGGTACTTGTTAAAAATGGATCCCGTCTTAGGGCCGCACCTTCCAAATAGACCCGATATAGTCTTTAGAAAGGCCCAAAACCTCAAAAGTATACTTGCCCCTAGCAAACTAAAACAGATAAAAAATTCAGATCCTCCACCACAGACAAATAGTTTGTTTAATAGGAAGGGTTTATATCCATGCAATAAATGCATTTGTTACAAACATGTTGATAGGAAAGGCCCTAATATCCCTGAAGATTTAAAAAGAGACTATAGGATGCATAGCGTGGTGACATGCAATTCCACATATGTGGTGTATATTGTAAAATGCGGATGTAATCTATCTTATGTGGGCAAAACAAAGAGAAATTTAAAAATAAGAATCCAAGAGCATCTTCGAAATATAAAGAGAAAGGTGCAGACACACAGTCTTCCCAGACATTTTGAACATAAACACAATTCTGAGATTAGCTCTTTCAAGTTTTCGGTCTTGGAGCAGATTAAAGATGATCCAAGGGGAGGTGATAAAGACAAACTGTTAATTATGAGAGAATCCTTTTGGATCTATTCCTTGGATACTATATCTCCGAATGGTCTTAATGAAACCATAGAGATCACACCATTCCTTTGAACTACCACATCTGATACATTTCATCCGCATGAACCTCATACTGTAATTGTGTATTATAAATATGTTTGGCAAAAATTATTTTTGTAGATGCCACTATCCTACATAATGTTCATTTAACTATGTAAAAATGTAAGAAGTGTATGATTATGTATAAAGCAAATATAGATGATTGGCTATGTATAAGACAAACACAAAAAAAAAAAAAAAAATTTTTTTGTTACCATCATATGCTGCCATACAATGTATCCTTGCTCTATTGCTACATGTAAGATATATTTTTTTATACAATGTAATCTTTTTTGCCATTGTAAGTTATACTTGGTCTGGAACGTATAATACAGATATATTTGAAGGAATTCTGTCATAAGTTGAAATTGTAAAGTAGACACTATTCCCAACTTAATATCCGAAAAGCCATAGCAATAATAACACGTCAGAATTAAATAAGGGGACAGTTGGACAATAGAGTTACTAAAGAATTATCATTTAAAATACTCTTAGGATAAGAATTCATAAAATAAATTATAGCACACAAATTTATGGGTGTAATTAATCTGATCTAATGAGTTTATTCCTATAGATGGAGCTATATTGCACAATTATTCTATAATAACTACTAAATATAATATTCTAATAACAGGAAAATACTTTTAAATTATAATATGCTATACCCAGGAGTTCGAAAGTTAAAATACCCAATGGGGAATTTAGGATTTTGTGTCCCGAAATGAAGCGCTATAGCATCCAGCGCTGTGGCTCTAATACTTATCTCTGATAGATGGGGATAAGGACAATGGCGGTGCGTTCCACCTAGAGAAGGGGTGGAGCGCATAGCGTTATAGCCAGGAAGTAAGTCTCCGGCTACTAATGGCGGTGCGTTCCACCAGCTAAATGGGTGAAGCGCATAGCGCTATGAATCAGAGGCCTGATGACAGCATGTAGGCGTTCCATCTGAGCCGGAAAGTAAATCTCCGACAATTAATGGCGGTGCGTTCCACCCGATGAATGGGTGAAGCGCACAGCGGCCTGATAACACCATGTATGCGTTCCACCTGATATACGGTGGAACGCGGAAATCAATAAAGCGGTAATTTTAACATTAGAAGCATGACCAAAATGGAGGTGCGTTCCACCTACACGATGGTGGAACGCAAACAAGCCTATTAAGGCTTTTTTACATGTTTTCACTACTTAAAACACTAAATATTATTATACACAAGTAAAGTTCTGTTAGAAATAGGTAGCTAATAAAGCAGAATTGTTTAAAAATTGAAACTAGAAACACATTAATGTAGAATATTGTAACACCACTTATTTTAAAGTAGGAAGGCTAAAAATATAAAAATATAAGAATTTAAATTAAATATAATAACACATAGACACGGAAACTAAATTAATAAAAGTTAACACTTATAATTTATATAAAACATTTTAAGAACACAGGAAGTGATGTCACTGGTCACTCCCTATAAATAGAGACACCAGGACACACACTATTCACTTGCACATTGGACACAGAGGAGCTCACTACCACTGGTGATAACCAGGTAACTATTGACCACTTAGGCTATTTGGGATCCCTTATTGGGAATGGTGTCTGCTAATGTTGACATGCTTGTAATACATTACTCTGTATATTACCCATTAGGGATTACTACTACTTTGAAAAATTGAAGTTTAATCCCAAAGAGATTATTCTATTGTATGCTCATTGGAGGTATGTAAAAAGATCAAAAAATAATATAATGTGAAAACAAAAGAAGTTTGCTATACAACTTTAACCCCTCCCCCTTCCTCTTTATAGAATAAAGTTGGAATTTCTGTTCAGATCTAGAATAGAATGGTTCTATCGATTATATGGTCATCCGGCCAATATTAAGTCCTCAATTTTTGAAATCTTAAACCTTTGAGTCCTGAACCGTTTGGTATGTATATGCTAATTCCAATAATAATAATAATGATTTATATTAATTAAGCTCCAGGTGAAGCAGAGATACTTATCCCTGTATATCCAACAGGTATTCCTATAGGCTGCTGCCTAAAAGAAAAGCATCTTAAGATCTTGCTAAAATACTCTTTATAAAAGGTAACAAAAATAAATTAAACCTTATACAACTAAAATAAAAATATTTGGATCATAGTGGTCTTAAATTATATTTTTTTATTGGTAGTAGGAAAAATCCACACATTTGGTACTACAAGTAATCGACATAGAGAACTATAAATCTTTGAAACAAAGAGAAAATTCTCATTCAGACCAATTAAGGTATGAAGCACTCTCCATACAATATGTTCATATTATGTTTAAAACCTGAACCTCCTCTTCCACTTTTCCTCCTCATTCGATATTACACAATGAATTTTTAGAATTTTTTATTTAATTAATTTTTATTAATTTTTAAAGTTCACCATTTTATTATTTTATATAGTATAAACTAATAAATATAACCTCCAAAAGGTATCCAAGAAAACTTCCATCTGTTCTCTTTTCTGATTTTCCTCTTTCTTTATAAACTATGTATCAAAATGAAGTTGTACATATTGTCATGTAAATGTCTTTCCTGTCTATATATGCTTACCAATATATTCTACCCTTTGTAGATATTTGTAAAGCACCCCTGATGAAGTCTCCTAGTGAGACGAAACGCGTCGGGCTATTACTCTCATCCATTGTATAAAAAAAGAAAATCCTCTGACAAGAATTTACTGCTACTGTTTTATATAAAAAAATGTATTTTTAATAAATGTTTTATATATTTGCAAAATTTGTTGGTTCATGGATGATTTAATTTAAGGAAAGACAAAAGAGATATTGGGCGCTGTTTAACACTATTGTGGTGATATATATATATATATATATATATATATATATATACTGCATATGTATATCAAACTGATTTTGCAGTGTAAATGATTGCCGCTTAAAAAAAACTGGAGATTTCTTACCAAATCTCTCTATCTATCTATCTATCTATCTAATCATGCTAAATTAGTTCATAATTAGTGTATAGAGACCAAGGTCAGAGAGTCATGGTCTGAAAATATCCACTTACGTTTTCATATTCATACCACACGGCATCAGGAATGTATGCATTGACCAATACAGTATTCTAGAATTGTAAAGAAACAGAGACATTTTTATTACAGTTATTATTTTTATTTTCCATATTGCTCAATATGGAGACTGAAAGTGGTTACATGAGACCAAAGTGTTAAACACATATAGGATCTGATTGGTTGCCCATAGCAACATCCCATCTTTAATTAAACTTCCATCTCAGTGAATAACCCCCAAAGTATTTAAGCAGTCTATGTCTCAGGTCAGTCTGCGAGGAAGAATGTGTAATAAACCCTGTAAAGAGAAGTGATCAAGTGGATAAGTTGCCCTTAAGGTGGCCATACATCAGAAAAGATATTGTACCCAATCATACAATCTCAATTGATTGTAAGATGGATTGTATGCAGATTGTGTGCACATCTTGTGTACACAATCATGCAGCAGATGTATTGTATGACTGATTGTATGATGGATTGTGAGTAGATTGTGTGTCCAAAAACCACCAAGGAATGCCGGGGATTTCAAGGGAAATTGTACACAATCATGAGCGCAATTGATCATAAGATCGATCTTTCTGATGTATGGCCAGCTTTAGCAACAATCAGCTTCTACCTTTCATTTTATAGAATACACTTGATAAAGCAAGAAGCAGCTTGATGGCTATAGGTGAGAACTCCATGTGTTTACTTCTCCACTCTTTATAAAGGTAAAGAAGTGACCCCCCCATGTTTACTAGCCTAATAGCCTAATAACCCTTACTATGTTTACTAGCCAATATCACAATATATCACAATATAAGTCGCTGTTTGGCACTTGTGCATGATTCTTGCATGATCTACCAATTTGTAAAGTTAATGAGGTTGATTTAGAAATGTACCCAAGCTGGCAGGAAATGCAGCCAAATTGTATGATTGGATTTAAATGCGATCTTTGCCTACATTCCGAGTTGGTTTCGTCAATGCAGCAGAACTAACTCTATTCATCCACTTTTGAAAGTATCACCTATCACCATGCAAATATGCCAGCCCTTTTTGTGGTGCAGGAGATTAATCCGAAGTCAGATAGACGTCTTTGCTAATGCTCACAATAGAAAAGCCCACAATTCTATTTATTGTATATGCCCATTATATGCCCATTGGTCTGCTTGTAAACATTCAGTTGCTGCCTAGTTACAATCACTCAGCTGCAAGTGGAGATGCGTTAGGTGCATACAACTTTGCAACTCCAGTAGTTGCATATACTTGACTACAAAGTGTGCTCAATGCTAGAAGCCACAGGACCAGTCTGTAAAATGGCTTGTGTGCAACTTTGAACCAATCTGAATGTCATTACCAAGTTTGGAATGCTCTTAAAAACAATAATTCTGATTACCCCATGTTATATAAGCTCTCTGGACTACTATTCTGGTTGTTAGATTGTGTTTACGAAAATATCTAAGGCCACATGTAAAAAAAAAACAATCACAATACATAAAGTGGCATAAAAATGAATGTGATCACCATGTATGTAATTATGTTTTGAGGCATGTTGATAAACCCATTTCTCCAGTAATATGGTCTACACAAGTATAATAGTAACCAATCAGTGACTGCTACAATGTCAAACCAACAGATTAAAGTGTGAGTTTTAGTATAAAACAAGTTTACTTACCGGATCAAGAACAGGTGTAATTAGAAGACCGGATCCCCATAGAAATTGCCGGTCAATTGACCATGTTGCGTTATCGGAATAGAATCTACCAATGTGAACAAAGGAATTAGGCTATTTCAGTAGAAGTGAATGGTGAACGGATCAGACATTTTTTAAATATTATATCTATATAACTGTTACAAGGTATTTTCTCATACACAACACACTAAACAAAGGTAATTTAGATTTAGCAATCGTAGATTATTTAGTTCTCTAATATCTGCCTAAAAATAAAAATCATTTGTTTCAAAAATTCCTTTATATGAAGCACTGTCATTGTCATATGTTTTTAAAACCCTCATTATTATGACGGTATTTTTAGGAATTATAACGATGAATCCATTTGTAAAGACTTACTCATGAACTAGAGGCCTCACCACAGTTTCCCCTCTAGTGTGTGCTTTGTAGAACAGAGTATAAAGATACGGCAGCAGGGTATAACGGATGTTTAAATAATGCCTTGCCGAATTCACAAGAAGGGATTCTGCACCATAGGAAGCTGGATCTTGTGGCTGAAATGAAATGTTTAGCAGTGCTTAGTTAATTGTGTGTACAGCAGATATTCAAGCTTTTAAGAGTTCTTCCTTCTCTGGTATTTACTGAGAAATGCTCTAAAAAAAACGTATCTCTCAAAAGATTCACTTGAGAAATGATCTGTTCAAATAGAAAAGTATCACTACATACATACACATATATCGCAGGTCTATTGTCCTATTAAATGTTATGTGATTGTGTTATAATATAGTATATATAGGTAGCAGTACTTTTTGGCAATCTACCATATACTGTAGAATGGTGCCACTACCTTGATTGCTTTTGTTTTAAGTAGAAAATGTTTTTGCGTAGTAAATAATCAATGTGAACAAACATCACCTTGTAGTTCTCAGCATTGTGGTTCCTGGCAAATGGATAAAAGGCCCCAACTTGCATCCATCTCCTGCACAGATCTTCAGAGCAGTCATCAAAAAAGCCACAGATGTCTGCACCAATCTAAAGAGCAAACAATTATAGCAAAAGTGTTATTGCCTGCTTGAATAGTGCACTACATGATATACAGTACTGTATAATATATTCTTATGGGGCTGATGCTGCCATCTTTATAAACAGATGTGCCTTATGCAACACGCATCTAAGTCATATGGCTCGGGGTGCCTGAAACTACTGAGCTGCTGAGAGTTTTAATGTACCATCTGCTGAGAGGGTTAATGTACCATCTACTTTTTTAGATTTTGCATCATAATTGCATGAGAGACACAGTGAAACAACGCTCACAGTGTGCTAGAAATGCTGGGCTGTAACTTTAAACGCACAGGAGTTAGTATTCATACAGATGGGTCCATTCTGTTTGTTGCCGCCAGATCGCCAATCGCAGGTTTCTGGCAGATGGCGATCTGGCAGACAGGGATGGAATGTGGACGAACGAGCATCTCACATGCTCGCTCGTCCACTGCTGAGAATGGGGGACGTGAGTCTCTCGAGGTGCATGTGCCCTATTCTGGTGGATGGCGCAGGGTGGTGGACATTGGTAGTCACGATGGGAGCTGCTCAGGTGAGAGCAGCCCCATCTGTATGCACAAACTTGCTGATGTAGCAGAATGGAACTTGGCACGAGAAAAAGCCACAACTGCATTTATCATAGGATTGCGTATACAGATATATAAATGTTGCACTTCAAATTGACTAATGTAATCCAGAAGAGTCGTTTTCTTGTTTCCAGTTGTTTTAGTCATGTGAATGAGATGCACATTTTGAGTAATACAACTGCATGGTGTGGCCGAGTCACCTGGGATCTCATACACTGAGAAGGGATGTTTGGCGTGACTGAAGCCAAAGTGTATAAGGACACATCTGTGTTTTAAAAAAGACTAATTTATATTGTGCATGCTCACACAAAATGCTGTATACAGATGTGACAAACATAGAATTCAAGGGTACCCTGATTATTGGCATTTCATGTACTTTTATGGCATACTTTCCTACTCTCCTGCAAGTGTAAGGAAACTGATTTTTCGGGCAGTACTCCGCACTCATAGAAGAGTGGCCATATCCCCCACATCCCACCAGCTGGGCAGGATAAGGAGATTAACAGGAGAATCCCAGAGCTGAAAGGAGGGAGGGGGTGGGGCTTAACAACGCAAATGTGTATATTTTAGCCCCACCCTACTCATGGTCCCACAAATCATTATCCCCTCTTATGATTCACCCAGCTGACTTTCTTTTATGAATGCATTTGGTGCCAGTATTTATTTCTTTACATGTGCTATACACAGCTTCAGCCCCCATGTGCTTACAATGGTTATGGGTCATACTGTCGACAAGATTAAGGTCAACATTCAATAGTTTGACCGCTATTAGTCAACATGAAAAAGTAAACACATGGAAAGGGTAAACAAGCATTAGGTTGACATGGTCAGAACACAAACAAATGGTCAACATGGTTTTTGGTGTCTATGTCGACCCATGGTACACCGTATAAATTTACCATACCCTCATACATGGCTCACTGCGCTTGGCACACTATTATAGTCTCCCTCCATGTCCATTCTCATTCACTATTATATTCTCCCTCCACGAACAAGTCATTTTTTAAAAAACATGAAAAACTTTTTCATGTCAACCTTTTGCTTGTGTCAACCTTTTACACATGTCGACCTTTTGATTTTCAACCTAGATACTCTTGACCTAATGACCGCATCCCATTACAATTACACAGGACAGTCCAACTTTTACATTTACATGTATTCATTAGTATTATTAAGTCACTTATCTCTGCAGAGAAAGTTTTGCTACAATAATTGTGGGCCTTATTCTAGTTCACTCTTTCTGACAAAATCTTTCTTATGCTGTGTACACACGGGGGAGATATATTGCTCAATTTCTACTTTACATCAGCGACCAGAGATGGTCGCTGATGAAAAAGAAACTGCCGGGGGGAGCCCGGCAGTGGTAATCAGCTGGTCGCAGGAGCATGTTCCTGCGACCAGCGATCACCACAGGGGCAAAAACGGGAGCGCGCATCCGGCGACATATCGCCGGTGCACATTCCCATTGCGGGCAATATGGTCGCTCAGCGACCATATTTCCCGCGATTTTGCACTAAATCGCCCCGTGTGTACGCACCTTAAGATGGACAAAACCATGTGCACTGCAGGTGGGGCACATGTTTCTTGTGCAGAGAGAATTAGATTTGGGTGGGGTTTTACTTCAAAGTGAGATCTGTATTGCAGTGTAAAAATAAAGCAGTCAGTATTTACCCTGCACAGAAACAAAATAACTCACCCAAATCTAATTATCTCTGCACATTTTACATCTGCCCCCCTGCAGTGCACATGGTTTTGTCCATCTAAGAAGGATTTTGTCAGAAAGAGTGAACTAGAATAAGGCCCTGTATGTTTTCATAATCATTGCAAGGGGCATGAAATAAACAGATGACGTTTGCAGTAATATCCATTACCAGTAACAGTGATATATTTTGTCAAAATATTTATGCCCCATTTAAGTCATTGTTGTTCTTTATTGCTATTCCTATCCCATAGCTGTGTGCAGTGGTTTCAGCCCCAGTCCTACTAGTGACTCCACTCTGCCTACAGAGCAGTTAAAGTACGGAAATATTTAACTGTAATCTTTGACTATTTTCCTGCTGTTCTCAGTGTTGACTGTCACAGAAACATCCAACTGGCAATAAAAGGAATCATGTTGTTCTACAGATATAAACACAATTTACAGCTAATTCCCATGGATGGCCATTTGTTTTGCAGGCTTATTTATGTAATCTGCTTACATAAGGTATTCCAAAAAGATTGAACTCGAGCATTCCTGGTATAGCCCATTTAATATCATTCCAATTGGCAGCATTATCTCCCAGCCAATGTCCTGAGTATTTGCCTGATCCAGCAAAAGTAGATCGGGAAAAAATGATGCTTCTTTTTCCGGGGAAAACAGCTTTTATGGCTCTGAAATTGAAAGCCATTAGAACAGCATTATTGCTTTCCACTGCTTGCCTAATTATATTTATGCTACTAAGCTACCTTAGCTCTCTGCATAGGCAGTTCTAAGTGTGCAAAAATATCACTCAGTACTATATTTACTTACAGATTTAGGAATAAAATGTAATCTATTCTATTTATACAGTATACATCATCAAATGCTTCCTAGATGCCTATAAGACAACGTTGAATATTCCAGAATTAATTATACAATACTATCTATACTGTAGGTAATTAAAATTCTGAAATACGGAATATCCTGAAGTACAATATTTTGAGTAAAATTGAGACACCTTTTCTTTCCTAGTGTTCAGTGTACACAAACTTTGTTTCAAAACTATTATATACATTGACCTTTAGGCTATGTGTATGTAGTATATATAAAACATAAATACATTCTGTGTTTATACTTGGGTTCCAATCCCTAGAGATAAACCATTATGGTATGCATATATTCCCGAAAAAATAGCAACTATCCAATATGCAAAATACCTCAGGTCCCAAGCATTTTGGACATGGGAGACATTATATAAGCGGCTTAAATTATATCCACACAGTTGTGAACTTCAGACAGTACTGATGCCGTGCCTCCTAATTCCCTTCACAGCTCTCATCAATGGCTGTCAAGACACAGCCTGCATCCCCCCAATATAAGTGTGTCTGCCCAATTCAAGACCTGCTACATTCCCAGCCTCCTCCATAAGCCTCCTAGGCCTACCACGTTACTGCATCTCCTGCTGTGTAAGCTCTGGTGTCCAGTAATTTTTTCTGCTCAACCTGACTCATTTCATTTCTTCTAACATCTCTCAGCCACATAAGACTGCAACATCTTTCTCTCCATGGACACCGCAGAAGTAAGTGCAGTGCTGTATATGTGCATGCACTTGTTTAGTCATAGAATACATTTTGATCTATCCATAATCATACACTGTGTATATATCTGGATACTAACAGATGTTATAATAACTGTATAATAACTGTAGTAGGGATATTTAATTACAGTACTAACTACAGTTTAAGAGTTCCATGCATTTTAATAATATTTAATGTATATCATGGAAGCAGATACTATTATCAATGAAAAACTGAATACAAAGGAGTATACAGTATCTGTATAGGTACTGTATACGAAGATTTTATTTGGAAGATACAGTATATACTCTACTATAAAGGATTCCAATGTAATAGCCTGCCGGTGTGTTGTAGGCATGGGTGTGATTCCGGTGAGGTAGCTGTATTTTAAAAGTGACAATAATTTAAAAGGCAAAAGCCACTTGGATTTACTGTACATTTTTTATTATTATTTTTCCTTTCAATTACATACAGTCTCACTGGATCCATGCTCAAATCTGCATCTTGCTGTCTGTTACTTAATACCCTATGGGGAATATGCAATTCAGGATCAAGGCTGTTGATCCCCGCCGACTGCCGTGATCCTGGCCCGTTTGCGGTCTGATTGAGTGTAGAACGACGGGATTCAATGTCCCGTCTGCAGCTCGGCAAAAAAATTATCACCCAACTGGGTGGTTGAGTTAGGAGGTTGAGTGGATTTCTTTATTGTTTTATTGGAATTTTACAATTATAATGTGCAATTTAGGCCAAATCAACATGCAATGCATGTTGTTTGATGTTAATATGCATTTTAAATAAATGCAGAGTTTGTCCATTCTTTGTGCCATCACAATTTAATTTAATGAATAATTTTGTTTTGCCAAATCTATATCTCTATATCTTAATTTATTAATTTCAATTATAATTATTAAGTGACACACTTTGTCTAGTAGAAAGTTTTAATTTGAAGATTTTAGAATTAAGATTTACTATACGTGTTATTTATTTTCTATAAATGTTCAAACAAATTTGTATATCGCTATAGAGATTAATAATACTATCATGAACAAGTCAAACTGTGTTTTCTTCTATAAGCCAGTATTCAAATATGTGGTAATTATTCACAGAAAATTGATTAGCCAGTGGCTATACAAGTAGCCCCAAAACCTAGCAGTTATCAGGGGTTATGCTTCTGGAGCCTTAAGCTGGTAAAGCATACTTAATGATAAATCAGCCTTTAGAGCCGCAAAAACACATTCATCTGAATATTTATCCCAGATCCCATGTGTTATAGTACAAAAATGTAAAATTTTTCTCCCCCCTAAAAAGTCTGTTATTTGCATAGCCCAATAATGGGTCCAAAATTGGGCTACTGTAGAAAACTGATAAGGGCTAATTGAATACTGGCCATAGACTCCAATGTGGTCAAACCACTGTAGAAAATGGAAGGCTTGAAAACATTTTTCAAGATAGGATGATTTACAGTAACTTTCACCACACCCTTTTTCAATCAATATAGTGAAACCTTAATAAACAACATATTGTGTATAAAAGGACAATTAATGTATAATTTCCCACTTTTCATCCACAATTTAATAGGTATATATCATACATTAAGAAAAAAAAAATCTTACTCTTCTGTTGAAAGACACATTGAATATCCATACAAACTATGCACGTCATAGTGCTTTCCCCAAGCTTGTTGTGCATCCATACAGAGAGTCTTGGAATACATCACTCGTTCAAAAATTGCTTTAAAAAAAAGACAAAAATATATTTAATGTAGAAATCTTCAGGAACATTTAGCATTTTCTAAATCTGATAAATATTCTTTTCTCAGATGACTCAATTACAAATGTGTTAATTCATTGATATGTTCAGTTGCAGCTTTCACTAAGGCTGTTAAATGAACATCATATGTAGTCACAGTGATCAATAAGTCAAGCTGTAGACAAACTCCGTCATTAACCTTTACATCTACGATTACAAATATTTTGGAAACACTTTGGAGGTGACAGGATAATAAGTGTCTAGTTTCTATGTTGTCTACTAGATTTACAAACACATATCAGTTCAAGAATCTAGAGTGAGATAATAAGATCAGTTTGTATCTTACTATAATTCAGTTTTGAACTATGTAAAATATATTTTGTATTATTTTGTCAAGTCAGGGGCATTAAAACACTGTTATATTCCTTTCACACTACCTTCAAAATATTGTTTTTTTCTTGTGTGAAACAACCTTGGATTTTGGTAGGTCTAAATGTAAACTACCTTGGACTAAGGGCCTAATTCAGACCTGATCGCAGGACAAATTTGTTCTCAAAATGGGAAAAACCATGTGCACTGCAGGGGGCAGATGTTCTTTGTGAAGAGAGAGTTAGATTGGGGTGTGTTATATTATTTCTGTGCAGGGTAAATACTGGCTGCTTTATTTTTACACTGCAATTTAGATTTCAGTTTGAACACACACCACCCAAACCTAAAACCCCTTTAGTCCTGCGACCCAGCAATTACCAGGGTCATTTTGCCGGGTGCAGTCTGACCCCCTTTTACAGTGAGCAGCCAATGTCAACCCAGTAATTTTCTTAATTTCAATGGTATTTCTTCAGTTTAAAAGGGTGCAGCAGGGTTGGTGACCCAGGATTTAAGTCCCGGGTTGACACGTTTACACTGAACAAATTACTGGGTAGAAATGCTTCACCTGGTAATTTGATATTTGGTGTAAATGGGATACTCTCTCTGCACATGTTACATCTGCCTCTCTACAGTGCACATGGTTTTGTCTATTTTGACAACAAATTTGTTCTTCTATCAGGTCCGATTTAGGCCCCATATGCATTGAAGGTGGTGCAAATGTAACATGTGCAGAGAGAGTTAGATTTGGGTAAGTTATTTTGTTTCTGTGCAGGGTAAATGCTGGCTGTTTTATTTTTAAACTGCAATTTACCATTCAGTTTGAGCACCCCCCCAAAAAAATAATCTAGCTATCTCTCTCTCTGCACATGCTACCTATTCCCAACCTGCAGTGCATATGAATTTGACCATTTTAAGAAAAAACATTGTTGATCAAGTCTGAATTAGGCTCTAAGTCCCGGGCAACTACGCTGCCAGGATTGGGGCTGAGACCTGGAAAATTGACAGCTTTTAGACCCGGCATAAGCCTGGCTTGTATATCTGAAAGGGCAGATAGTGAGATTATACTTATACCTACTTATTTCTTTTAATTTTCAGTTACCCAACGCTAGCCAAATAGAAGACTTCAGTTGTAAACATACAGTAATACATAAACTTGTATTTTATACTGCTTTCACATTGCAAAAATGGGTAATGACACGGTATTCTTCAATGGGACTTAAAAACGGGTCTGAGCCTTGAGACCTTTCACATTGCAGGTGAAAACCGTTTTAAAAATCATTTAATACCATTCAAACATTCAACCCGTTTAACCACCAAGGGACACGTTTCAAGCCATTGAAATAGAGCTGTTCAAACTGCCAAAAAAAACGACTTTAAAACGTGTAGGACTCTGCTTTTTAACCGTGTTGAAATACCGGTTAACTTTAACCGGTAAATCAACTCTGGCACTTTCACATTGCAGCATTAAACATTTTAAAATGGAAAAAAAACGGCAATATACCGTTTTAAAAGTGCGATGTGAAAGGGGTATTAGACGTTCATAGACGTTAACAACACACCCTCACTTAGTTATGAAATATGACTTTGCTTCCTGTTCAGTTCTTGGTTGTTAATTAACTTAAAGTTTGTTATATTACTCTTTAGACCAGTATGGAAGCTTGGTATGTCTGTTAAAGATCCAACTCACTAAGGCTCTCGAGACAACCCGGCAGACCCTATTACTGTTGTGGGAATGCGGGTGTATTCCAAGTTGGGGGCAAATATGTTAACAGTACCAAATTAAAGTTGTGTTATGTTAACTTTTATCCGGTACTGTAGTAGCTGAAATGAAGACTCTGTCCTACATTAAGTAGAGAGCAAAGCATACCACATGGAAGGGTGTTAAATTTTAGTTTTAGGATTTAATATTTCTCTAACCTACAGTATTTTCCACAATGTGATTATGGCATATGCTTCTATTTTTTGGGTATATATAGTTTATTGCATTCCTTAATACTGTTCTGTAATCTCCAGTGTCCCTTACTCTATATTTGAACTACTCAGAAAACAGTGAAAAGCCCTTGATCTCTCACCTCTTGTGCTTTTCACTGCTTTGATTAATAGAAAAAATGGGTTACAGTGGGTAAATCTCAGATTTGCTAGGCAGTGCCCACTCATTTTGTATAATCATTTAAATATTGCTTATTAATAGAGTAGTATGGTTCAAGAAAATAAAGAAAAGGTTAGATTTCAGTTTCTCTTTTACATATAATTAGGCAATCTTTGGATCTGTTAGTAAATATATTTTAACAGATCAGGTCTTTGTTTCTGTAACTTTTAAGATCCATGCCAGCATGGTATGAACAGGTCTGTGCATATTTTGTGCTACGACAGGAGCCGATTGGTCACTTGTTTATCACTCTCCATTTGATCACTTTTGAAGCTTAGTGCATCTGGCCCTTAGTACCCATGACCCAGCCCGATCTGACATCACAGTGGGCGCAACTGAAGTGCAGCATGGGAGCTGCAGTAGAGTGCTGGTCAAGCTGGTCACTGGGTGTTTGGTGAAGGCTTTATAAAGGTAAGATAGTTTTTGTATACTTGACTCCTGATGAAAATTCGGATAAAGAATTGAAATGTTGCGTGAAACGTTAAGCCTACAGGTCATCTGTTTCACTTGCTAAAGAACTGCGAGTACTGCCATTCCCATTACAATGTTTATTTCACCTATCGTGGAGGGCACCAAGACTATTTATTCTACTGAGAGCAGAGTGCTGGGTTTATTTCGACAATGTCGGTAAAAACCAATAAAGAGAAGACCAACACAAGTCCAGTAATCAAAAATCAGCAGGTTTTAATGAATGTGAACTTCGGAGATAAAACCTTCATGTAATGTATGCCTAATGGGTTGTTCAATTTGCTGTTAGCTGTCTATGCTGTAATTTTATGGAAGCTAAGTTGCTGGTTTTTGGTTACTGGACTTGTGCTGGTTATCTCTTTATTGTTTTTTTAACAAGACTGGGACATTGCCTTGTTTATTTAACTTGACTGTGCATGGTCATTATACAGACTAATAAGCATTTTGCATTTCTGCTCTACAACATATACCCCGGATGAAACGCGTAGGTTATTATGCTTCCATGAGATAAGACATTTTAACTAATCCTTTTACATATCAGTTAATCTTTTTTATTAGTCATTCTTTAATTGTACAAAACAATTTTTTTATTATATCTGTATTCATTTTTTCTCATTAAATTATTTATACTAATTATTACACTCTATGGTGTTATCAATCACCTTATTGACATAAAGGTATTTATATTTGAAATACACACCGTCATTGAAACCTTATAAAAATAATGCCTCTATTTTTTTGTAACTGTGAAATGCATAATGGATTTCACATGAATTCAAAAACTGAGAATTTATCAAATATCTAGATTTCGTAAAAAGATTATAAAAATAAATTAGAAGTTACTAATGGCAAAATAAATCCTTAGCATTTCAATTAATTATAGCTAATAAGAATTCCATACATGCCTACAGAAAAATCTACAGCAAGCCACGGATTAATTAAGGGTCTACAGTTATCACATGTTAATAAAAGACAGAAAAAACTTGTTTATGATGTTTAATTAAGTCATATAATACACAGGATTAATACAGCAATGGAGACTGTATCAATAAAACAAAATTTTAATTGTCTTTTTCATGATTTAATTATTATTATTAAATGTGTTTTACTATTGTTTTTACATGTCCTTACCTGGTGTGTATGGTGGATAGTTTAAATTGTTATCAACACAGCCTTTGTTTGACCCTTTCACAAAGTTGGAAACTTCATTCATATCCTGTTCAAAAAATATAAATATAGTAATTTTTAAGGCTCCCCAAGAAACGTCTTCCCCGAAGTAAAACAAAGGTGATGTATATATGCAAGTAAGAAACATATTCATACAGTAGCTATAAGGAATATATTTACTAAAGCTTAAAAATGAAAAGTGGTGGTACTGTATATCTCATGACAACCAAACCTATTTTATCTGTAGCCTATGATAGAAAAAGTTAAATCAGTTGCTATGGATAACCTCGCTATTCTTCAGTTTTAATACCTCTATCCCTAAGTGTACTCTAGGTTGCCATATTCTCCACACATATGGGCAGTTTTCCCTCTCTTAATTTTATTGTAAATCCATTAGTGTATACCAAAAGCGAATGATAAAATTGGCCTTATTTTGGTGTAAAAAATTAAAAAAATTACTGTATGAACAATATCATATGCCAAGAAACTCTTTTAACAAGGGACACCATGGTTCTAGTTACACTTTTGGCTGGAGAACCACCTCTGAGTCTTTGAAGGTCATTGAACAGAAGAGAGCAGTGCAATTTTTGCAACTCTTAAACACTCTTTAAGGTTCAAGCCCTTAAACTAGATCAAATATCCATTTGCTCAATGGTTCTCTTTTTTACACTCCGCTGTGTCATTTTTGTTAGGGGATGAGGTAGTAAAATGAGGTAGTTTATTTTACTTACAATCCATATGCCATCATACTTCACTTGCTTGTAAAATTCCAAGCATTCATCAACCCACCACTTTGTACAAACTTCATTAGTATAATCAGGATATACTGTAACTCCAGGCCAGACCTGTACAATACAAAATTATGTTATTTGATGCCCTCAATATTGTATTTGCATCCTCTTTCCCTGCAATGACCGCTTCACTTCCCATTCATGCTATACTCCTTGTTAAGATTACCTCATTATCTTTTAGGACAATGCAGGATTATCATAAGTTGGTGGTTCAGGACAAAATGAAAATATATGAAGTCAATAGAAAAACCAGAGCTGATGGATACCAATCAAGAAACATTTGGACAAAACAGAAATGCAATCCTGTCCTCCACCACATATCTGAACCTTTGGGTGGCAGGTAGGTACATTTTACTGAATTTAATATTTTGTTCTGAATGTCTCAATAAGACACTTTTGGTCTAGGGATGCCAAGAAAAAAATGCTGTTATGGTGAATACACACGGATAAATTCGGCAAAATACCTGGGCATTCCCAATCGATTAAAATGACCAATCGCTCAAATCATTCCATGTGTATGAATGATATTAATGCCGATGTGCGTACTGAGCTGGTCTGAATCAGCCTCATTGTGAGACGCAGAAGAGCAGTGTCCATTGCTGTGTGGGTGTGTTCAGTGTTGTTGTGTACACCCTCTACACCATCAGCCCAAATATCTCCCTTTATAGTAGAAATAATTTTAATACCTATGATTTATGGTTAGCCATGTGGCTAGTTTGCTGGCTGGTCATCATTATGCAATTATGATGGTAGGTCTATTTTTTATGTGTGAGTCTGGTGCTATAGTCTTGTTAGTCTGGCATTGGCCATTGTTTAATATTGTTGCCATTAAGAGGTGTACATTGGACGGGTTTCTCTAATATCCGCGCTGCACATCGCCTGCTACAGCTGACATAATTATCGCATACAGATGGGTCTTCTCCCATCTTGGCAGGGGATGGCGCTGGCGTCGCCAGCCGCCATCCCCCGCCAGCGCCATGGCGATGGTGAGAAGGGGACGCGCACGCACGAGAGGCGCGCGCGTCCCCTTCCGACGGCGCTTCCATACGTTTCCCCGGGTCCCCGCCGGCTTGCCGGCGGTAACCCGGGGTCCCCGCCGCCTGCCCGCACCCCCCCTAACCCCCCCCCTAACCCTGTCCGTCTCCCTGAGGTGGAGACGGACAAGGGTTTCCGTCGCGCTAGCGACGGAGACTGAGACGCGCGTGCGCGTGAGACGCACGCGCGTCTCAGTCTCCTCGCTGGCGTGGCTGCTGGCGGGTCGCCAGCGCGTACGTTCTGGCGACCCGCCAGCAAGGATGGGACCTGCCCCATCTGTATGCTCTAACATATGCAATAAGTATGGCAAAGGAAAGAGCTGTCCTTTGTAGTGAGCCAGCGATGTGCAGTGGTTCCCGCCGGCTCCCCCCTCCCTCCCTTACCGGGCTTACACTGTGCTGCTGCTCGGGTGGCCTTCCTCCTCCCTGTACCTGGAAGAGGATTTTTAGTGCAGGGAGGAGGTGGTCACAGGTCTGGACAGCACAGCGCTGTGCTGCCCGGACACAGTGGAGTCGAGGTCAGCGGGGGTTTGTGCAGGGCGGCAGGGGTCAGTTCATGTCAAAGGTGGGTCGTAGTAGAAGCTTTTGCTGGCAATGCCCCCCTTCGCAGTAACCCTGTGGGAGGACTTTAGAGCATCCCAAAATGTGGTAAAAACCCAGATAACAGGGTTTTTACTGTATTTTTAGTTTAGAGAATCCCACCTATTGTCTGCAACAAAATTTAGGTAGGTATTACATGCCAAATTCAAATCCAGAACCTAATTTTCCCAGCAGAATATCACACTGCCTCTGCCAGCTTTCCTTCTTCCAATAGCGAATCCTGGTGCCATCTCTTCCCCAGGTAAATGATGCACATTAATTCATCAGACCAGGCCACCATATTCCATTGTTCCATTGTCCAGTTTTGATGCTCACATGCCCATTATAAGCAGTTTTAGCAGTGAATGGGGTCAGCATGGGCAATATGGCAAGTCTGCAGCTATACAGCCTAATATACAGCAAACTGTGATACCCTAACATTGTTCTATCCTAACTAACATTAACTTTTTTAGCTATTTGTGCTATAGTAGTAGTTCTTATATGGGATAGGATCATATGGGCTAGCCTCTGTTCCCAACGCTCCATTGTCCTTTCTTTGACCACTTTTGTCAGGTACTAACCGCTGCATACTGGGAGCACCCTACAAGGCCTGATAGTCATCTAACCATGGCCTTTGTCAAAGAACCACTGGTGAACAAGCCTAAAGGGCGAAACCCCCAAGGAGACCCAGAATCCAGTGCATGGACCTGG
This sequence comes from Crinia signifera, assembly GCF_055691185.1. NCBI lineage: Eukaryota > Metazoa > Chordata > Amphibia > Anura > Myobatrachidae > Crinia > Crinia signifera. The sequence continues at coordinate 248,865,709 of NC_139219.1, read as the reverse complement.
ACCCCCCAGCATACCTAACTGTTAAGCACTAACTTTACTATCCACATGTAAACTTTTGCTTTACTGTTCAATTCTGTGTAATACAAAGCTATAGCTGGATTCAACTATTGCCTTAAAATCGAATCTTGTATATTATACTAGCTGAGAGTACATGTAACATTGCCCTAAAATCTAGGGATGCGGTCATCTATTAGAATGAACTTAGGTCTACAGTCATTAGGTCTACCCCACTAGGTCGACTGGCAGGAAGGTCGACCTGACTTAAGGTCGACATGGGCCAAGGTCGACATGACTTAAGGTCGAATTTGCATAAAGGTCGACATGAGGAAGGTCGACTGGTCATAAGGTCGACATGGGTTTTTCACTGTTTTTTGAGCCGACATGTGCCGACAGGCGGTATTTCATGCCCTACCATCCACTAGGGCGTGGTGGGAGAATAAAATAGTGTGCCCGAAGCATCGCGAGCGAAGCGAGCGATGCGAGGGTCCGATTCTCATTGCCAACTGTGTCCATGTCGACTGTGTCGACATTCGGATAAAAAACAGTGAAAAACCCATGTCGACCTTATGACCAGTCGACCTTCCTCATGTCGACCTTTATGCAAATTCGACCTTACGTCATGTCAACCTTGGCCCATGTCGACCTTAAGTCAGGTCGACCTTCCTGCCAGTCGACCTAGTGGGGTAGACCTAATGACTGTAGACCTAAATGTAGTCTGACGAATGATCCCATTCCAAAATCTAACCCTGGAAACTATATACAGTATCAGCTAAACTAAGCTAAGCAGATTGTTACTCAATTAGAGTTATCTCTGTCTATTTACATTTAGTATTATCCTTAGACAGGTACTACAGCTTTTTACACAGTACTCTCATTGTGTGGGATCATCAGATCTCCTCTGCAATGGCATACCAACAAGGGGAATGTTGAGACCCACAACACAACAGCAGATCCTGTGACTATTTTCTATCATTTTCCATCACCTCTGATCACTAAGCCCTGTGCTCTTATCCAACTGGTTCACTGCACACAACAGCACACCAGTGGGAATTAGAAAGAGGCAGGGAGACAAGTGAGTCTATACCAGTGGTAGCCACTCCAGTCCTCGAGAGCTACCAACAGTTCACATTTTCCAGCTCACCTTGCAGTTGCACATGTGCATTGATTACTCACTGGCATTTTAAAAGATCCACAGGTGGAGCTAATTATTTCACTTGTGATTCTGAGATCCGGAAAACATTAACTCTTCCCAAGAAATCAGGCACACTGCGATGATGCTCGTTCTTACACCGATGTTCCCTTTTCTCCCGCAATTTATTTGGAGAAGAAAAAGTACATCTATACTTTAGATCATACTTTAATGGATATATGATGGGCTTGGAAATGCGTACCCTCACTCACATAGAGAGGAATAAAAACCTGTGCATAGCCTGGATCACACTGTGGTAACAGCAGTGGTTCCCTCCACCAGACGGTATTAGATGGACGTACCATACTCACATAGTATATACTTGAATGACTCTCATAAAGGTATCTTTTTTTGATCACTGGTATGGCTCCTATGGGACGTACTCTTATTCCGTGCACATACACTCCAAAGTGTGTTTTTCAGAAAACAAAGAGAGAATCTCTCTTAATTTCAAAACATTTATTTACAGTGCATAAGAATGGCTGGAAGTTGGAAACAAAAGGGTGGTACCTGGAGACACGCATTGGCCACATGTGCAGAAATTGCACCACCCAGAAAGTCACAGTCCACAGTGGTAGGCACCCCTCTCCACCGACGCGTTTCGATAGGTCCTCCTATCTTTGTCAAGGTTGGGGAGAGGTTCTGACTGGTAGGGGTATTTATACAGGCCTTGATGGTTAATTGAATATCCGGTCACTTCCGCCGGAAGTGTGTTACATTATTGCTGTTTATATGGCTGACTAATGTATAACATCATTTACTATATAAGTAGTACAGTTAGTGGCTAAGCACATACTGCACTTTGTCTGCCCATTAAATACCAATTGCCAAGGTCTTTTTGGCGATAAATGCGGCTAGTATGTTTGGAACGAATTCCAAGATGGCGGTGGAACGCATGACGCATTTCCGCCCGTCCTCATCTTCCCACTAGTCACCGTGGATGCTGCCCCATTAACGGTGATCGTGTAGTTGGTTAAGAAGCAGTGATTCATTAACTGTTGGTAGCTCTCGAGGACTGGAGTTGACTACCCCAGTTCTATAATATCTGAACCAGCTAAAATCCAGCGCTCTGTACACTGTTGACCATTTATGGTGAGGACTAATATAAAATGGTTCCATACCCTCCTCATATATAATAAAATCAATTGCAATTATTTTCTTGATTTCACATTACTTCACTAGATATTTATATGGGATAATCCCGTGACTACAACTGTTTTTTCTTTTAAAAACATTCTTAACATATTAAATGTACTCTACATAGTGTGCTGTATTATATGTATATTTTGCCTCTCTTCTTTTTGTGATACAAGCATTGCATGAATTACACTGGGTCAATAATACTCAGCAGTAATAACCTGTGACTTACAGGATAGGTCCCTATACACAGTTGCCAGCCACATGCATTATCTGCTGATACAGCTATATACTTTTCAGACATATCTCTTCAAGTATACATATACTGTACATCTATGATTATTGATATCAGTATCTAGCTGATCATTGTACTTCTGTTTATCTTTATTCTTGTCCACAAAACCATTGCACTAAGCACCTTTAATGCTATATGTTGCTCCTTTGATGTAACTCTTTGTATCACTTTATCAATACACTGTATTACACATCTTTCTGATGTTATGTCATGTTTTATACATTTTAAACAGACTAATTATTTACAAAGCAGTGCCCCAGCAAAGAGAGTCTTCTTTCCCCCTTCTATACCCTTATAAACAGTTCTTCTAAGACTCATAGGAGCACCACCAACCTGGCTATTACATAGGGAATTTGAACTCATATATATGCTCCTCAGAGTTGGATAACTACTATCAAACTTAACACTCTTCTTAGGCCAAGGCCTGTGCAGAATCAAACCTACCCCTTGTCCTTTGTCAAAGAAGAAAGAAAAAGATTTCATTTTAATTTCATAATAAATGTCTACGTAAAAAAAAAATGAAAAATGACTTTATTCTGTAAATTGTGATTATTCTAGATATACAGTATTTAAATTGTCATGTGTGTTTGGACTTTGGTTTTATTAAAGGGATACAGTACTGTACCTCTCCTATAACTGGGGTTTTTCCATCTGACTCATTGACCCAAACTCCTAGTTGTTGTCCTCTCTCATATGCTTCATAAGGGCCATTTATTAGTGGTGCAATGGCAATAGCTGGATCCTGCAAGAATAAAATAAAGCATGTACTAACATTTATTCTGTAAATTTGGGTGAATTAAGTCTTTATAATAATACATAAAACTCCGGAAACATGTTCAATGTTCTCCAATGTATATACAGGGCCTCCTGATTCAGTGCTAGCAAATGTTGGTTTGGGTACTGTGACATTAGAAATAATGGTTTTTAGAATCACATTATACCATGCAGGGACTGCAGGGAGGGTGGAGTTTTTTATTTATTTTTAGCATATAAATGTAACTGAAATTGGAACATAATGTTTCAACAAAAAATCAGAAGAGGCACTGTAACCATGAAATAAGGTAAGTAGCATTGCAACTTACTGTAAGCAGGAAACATAAGCACAAGTATTTCACATTGTAAATATAAGCACATGAATGTTTTATCACAAACTTCAGAATGAAACATATAAACCAGACTTGCATCACATCATGAAACCATCAGGGGGGTGGCCTACTCTAATTGACAAAACATAAAGGCTGTAAATGATTTAAATCGGGGAGCCAATGGTGAGAAGACCCACTAAGACAGGGCTGGGCAATTGCGGCCCTCCAGATGTTGATGAACTACACATCCCAGCATGCCTTGCATCAGTTTCAGCATGGCCACATAGCAAAACTAATGCAAAGCATCCTGGGATGTGTAGTTCATCAACATCTGGAGGGCCGCAATTGCCCAGCCCTGCACTAAGAGAATCACAATGGATTGTGTGTTAAGATGACAGAGCTATAATTAGACTTTTTAGTGCCCTGTACCAAAAATAGAAATGATCCTCAATCATTTCCCCCTATTATTCTACTAAGGACATAAGGCACATGCCTTTATATATATAATTATGACATGTTAGTGTGGTTGCTATATGAGTCACTTTGTTATTTTATCCAGAAGATGAGTGAATAAAGGCTTTGAAACATTGATTTTAATAATACTGTGTAGCTTCATTTTTTATTTGATTGCCCTCAAATTCTACAGATGTTGTGGACAGGCACCCAGGGCAGCCGAGAGGAATGCTGGGCCCCAGTAAAATTATTATTGTTTTTTTTTGGGGGGGGGGGTGGCCTAAGTGTGGGAGGTGTGGCCACCTCCTGCACTAAACTCAGCAGCAGCACACATCTACAGCATGTGCTGTGCTGACAGCAGGCTCAGCATGAGCATCTCACTGACAGTGTGAGAGCTAATGCTGAGCCTGCTGTCAGGACAGCACATGCCGTAGATGTGTGCTGCTGCTGAGTTTAGAGTTTTTAGAGTTTTCTTTCACCCCCTCTAAACATTTGGGGGCGTGGTCTAAGTGCAGGAGGTGGCCACGCCTCCCACACTTAGGCCACACCCCCCAAATTTTACCGGGGCCTGGCATTCTGTCAGTGAGACGCTCATGCTGAGCCTGCTGTCAGCACAGCGCATGCTGTAGAAGTGTGTGCTGTTGCTGCTGCCCAGGACGGACAGAGGGGGAAAGGAGGGGTCGGACCAAATTTGAAAAATAATCTGCTATGCCCTACAATGCAGCCTAGTGCTTTATCTGAGTCTAACTGGCTGTCAAAATGTAATGGATGTTACAAGTGTCTTGACTGCCTTACATGTCAAGCAATGCCCACTGGCAGTTTTTTTGCCATCAACACAGCGGTAAGAAAATATAAATCTTGCAGCGACTTCTACCATGGACCATGTGGTTACTATCTAATGTGCCCCTGTGGGCTAATATACTGTATGTTGACAAAACCATAAGAACATTTTGAGAATGTTAGAATCAACACTGATTCTCCTTCAGACTGGCACTAACCAACGGTAATTCTGACAATCCTTTGGCCATCCATTGTTTGGGAAAAGGACACCAGATATAATCAATACTGTGTATGATCATTGATTATGTCCCTTTACCTTTAAGGGGAGGGGATCAAGGCATAATGCTTTTAAAAAAAGAGGCGGAAAAGCTACATTACCTGAATATTAAATAATTTCTCTATCTATGATCATCTAATGTTTATTTCAATATATGTGAATCGGTATGTATATCACGGTGTTAGGAATGGCTAAACTTAAACTTAAAAGATTTCAGTCTTTTGTATAATAATTCATATAATAGTATGTTTGCGTAAGTGACCAGCTATACATTATAAAGTGTATAATGAATTATTTTTCATTTGTTGTGTCCATTACTCGCTTATGTTATGGTGGGTGATTGATAGAACTATTTACAGTGTATAGAAAATCTATTTAGAGGATTTTTTATTTACGAACGCACCGAGGCGTCACTTCCGGTGATGTGGCGAGGTATTTAAACACAGTATGGGCAATGGTGATATTACTTGCTTTTCCCCTCTGGGATGGACTATGTGTTTTAACAGAGGTCCAGGATTGGGACTGAAATGTCAATCAAATGATGTTTAAAGTGGTGAGATTAAAAGCAAAATTTTAAACTGAACAACTTTCAACCCAGCAACTGAATTTGATATATAAAGTCACATTGAAGCTAAATATATAGGCATAAGTATGCTGTACTGTCTGCTGCCATTAAAACACTGTATTCACCAGAAGACTGCTTACTGAATCGTTATTTCAAGTGCCCATTTTACAATTTACGGTATATATTATACACACATACATATATATTATATGTTGAGGCCATTTATTCAATCCCGAGATTTGGGATTGAAAAAATGTCGGTACTTGTGTATTTTGGAGGCGCCCATCGCATCGCATACCATAACGTATGCGATGGTATGCGATGCGACGCGATTTCGTGCGATAGTGTGCGATGGCATACAATTTTCAAATTGTATGCCATTGTACATGGCATACAATGCCATACGATGCAATGCGATTAAACATTGTATAAGCACCCCAATGGGTGCTTATACAATTTTAAGCACCCTAATGGGTGCTTACAATGTTAAATGCACCCCCCCCCACTATAAACTTGAACCCGAAGCGTGGCGAGCGGCGGCGATACGCGTCCTGCGACCTTTTCATACCCCCACTATCCACGTCGGCGTGGAGTTGAGAATAGAAAGTGTGGCGAGCACAGCGAGCCACTGAGCCCGAAGCGTGGCGAGCGCAGCGAGCCCCGCGAGGGGACGCGGATACCTTCACAGGTATCCACGTCCCCTGGCGGGCTTCACAGGTGTCCGCGTGGCGAGCCACGCGAGGGGACGCGGACACCTGTGATGCCCGCCAGGGGACGCGGATACCAGTGAAGGTATCCGCGGCCGCTCGCCATGCTTCGGGCTCGGTGTCTCGCTGCGCTCGCCACACTTTCTATTCTCAACTCCACGCCGACGTGGATAGTGGGGGTATGAAAAGGTCATAGGACGCGTACTGCCACCCCTCGCCACGCGTCGGGTTCACGTTTATAGTGGGGGGGGGGGTGGCGTGGGAGTGCATTTAACATTGTAAGCACCCATTAGGGTGCTCAAAAGCACCCTTTAGGGTGCTTATACGATTTTTCATCGCATAGGGGGTCAAAATCGCATTGCATGCCATCGGGTACGTGGCATGCGATGCGAAGCGTTCATCGCACGATGCTGAAATCGGGCGCCGCCAAAATACACAAGTACCAAACTGACAATCCTGAGATTTGAGGGATTGGCCTCCTGATATGCCCAATGCTGTATTTGTTACCTCTCTGGCCACAGGAGAGCAGGGATTTGCGGTGAGGTAAATGGCTGAGGAGTCCCTGGCAAGAGACAGATTTTCCCATAGTATTTGAGCCCAGGGGTACATGCTGGCATTGTACACCTGTGCAGCAGTATATAATGCTGGAGATTCGCTGAGTTTTGATACGAGATGTGCAGAAAAGGGCTCTGTACACGGCGGCCAGTGGGGGAGGAGGTGGGGTGATTTCCAGAGACTCTGCGGGCTGGGAAGGAGGTGGGTAACTCTGCAGTCTGGGTAGATGCGGCGGTGTGGGAACCACAGTGTGGCTGCGCAGCATGACCAGTAACATCATGCTGCGCAGCCACACAACCATGTTGCCAGGCAACACCTGAGCTGAGTTCTGTTTTTGCTCAGCACTACATGGGAAAAGGGGATCAAATTTGCATGTTCATTTCGATCCTGTTATCCCGGGATTGGAGACTCCAACCCCGAGATTCAAATCCAAGCCAAAAATGCCCTAACTTCCCTAAAATGCCCTACATTCCAGGATCCCCCTGATCCCAGGATTGGCATCCCTAATCACATTCACGTGATACAATCAAATCTATAAAACACTGAAAGAAAATTAATATGGACAAAATTCATCTTTATACCACATTCATGTACTTAACTTCAGAACTCTTTGTTATTAAGTTATAATGCACATTTCAATATACTGCTACTATGAGATTTCTAACTATATGAAGCCAATAATCAGCATTGCAATTCAGCAGATATTTTAGTCTTCTAGTGTAAAGCCACCCATGACATCCAGTGCAGCCACACACTACGTAGATCTGCCCATTAGCCACAAACACTATTTGTACTCATGTACAGAATTTATTTAGTGGAACATGTGCAAGTTCTATTTTATACTTACCAAAATGATTATATATTTCTGACCATTGGCATGTAGTTCATCAGCAAATTGAGGAAGATCAGAAAAATTTTGTCTGTCATAGGTGAAATCTTTTTTATTCTCCATGTAGTCAATGTCAGTGAATTGTACATCCTAAAAATAGCGGAATGTGTATGTCTTTGTTAAAGATTTTAGCAATAATTCAGATAACTTTTACACAATAACAAACAATACACTGATCAGTGGAAGATACTATATAGTATGAATTTAAGTATAGACAACTTCCTTTTACACAAAAATATATATAAAACTTTATATTCTTGACTTATAATTTATTATTGCTTTAAAATGTTTATAAATATAATAAAGCATTGTACAGTATAATATGGTTGAAATTATATTTTTATATGTGATATTTTTTGTGTGATGTTATATGGTCACTATTGTACTGTATGCATGTGACTTTTTATCGGGATCAAAGGGTCATCACTCACGGTCTTACTGAGTTATGGTAGCTAATTGAACTTAAATATTGAACTTTGTCAAAGTTAAATATAACTGGTGAAATTTTAGATTTGTTCATAAATAACAAATAAATATGTGTAGCAATTCAAAATAATGTCACATACTATGATTTATTTTTGTAGCAGATTTTTGCAAAATAACAGTAAATTGATTGGCCGCTTTGCATTCCAGTACTTTTCAGCCAGGTATAAATGCTAGTAATCATTCATACAGTACAAAATGTCATAAACGTAGCTCTTGAGAAGCAGATTATGTCCAAGTGCTTTATTTAAGTATGTTTGTATGCTTGATGCATTTATTGCACATTTGGCTCATCATAGTAAAACATTGTTTTCTGTTTTTGTTTTGTTTAATTTGCAGCTTTACTTGCAAAATACTTTGGGGCAGATGTATTAAGCTGGGTGCAGAGATAAAGTGGAGAAAAAATGGAAGAAGATAACGCACGAGCCAATCTGCTATGTTTGAATAATGACAGATGTTTGTTGATATGCTGGTGTGTTATATCCTTCCATTTTAGCTCCACTTTATCTCTTCAAAATGGTTAATATATCTGCCTCATTATCTTTTATGATAAGTGACAAAATGAATGAATATATCATTGTTTTTTTTTTTTTTTACTTGAGAGATATTGTTACCATAGAGCTATGTAGGAATGCTTATCAATGGTCATTGATGGTGGAGATACAATGGTTCTTCACCATTGTTGACTGTCAGGTGGCAAAGTTTTATTTTCTAGGAAACACAGGTATGGAGATTAGCCCCAATCTCCGATGGCCCATTAAGCCCCATCACACTTCTATGATTGGTCCTCTGCTTGATACTCCCCACAGCAGTAATGACCAATAATTGGTTGAAACCATGGCCAATTTCCAGTTAATGATTTTATGCCACCAATGGCCATGCAGAATTTACAGCACCAAAAAGGCATACAGTATGTGACCTATGCAATACATGTGTGGGTATGTACATGTCTGCCTGTGCATTCATACTGTATGTGCATGTGTTTTTGCATAGACTTGGGGTATGTTTCTTATTTAACTTACATATGGTATATTGATATCTCTGTTTCTTTGGACCACCTCTTTCACCTCAGTTAGATTTTTATATCCCCACCGGCTTAAATGAAAACCAAGAGTCCAGTATGCCGGCATGTATGGTCTTCCAATAAACTACAGTAGCACACACAAAAAAATATATACATATAGAAAATTACATTAGTTTATTATAGGCATAACAACTCAAATGACTTTTCAAAATGTATTACAAGATTAACATTGAGTAATTATTTTAATGACTATATACATAGTTTCAGTGTCAACCTATAGCATTTTTACTAGATCTTCACCTATAATTCCTTTACCATAGAGCACTACTGTATGTGTTACAGTACTGGTTACTCCAGGACTTGCATGCAAAGAAATAAAAGTTTAAAGGGAAGTGGTGCAAACCTTACAGCTATGGTATAGATGAGATAAGATAGCAATGTTAATAAATCAGCTAACAATAAAGTGTGACAGCACAGGAAATAGTGAACACTGGTACAAATGCAAGCACATAAAATAAAAGTCATGACAGAACTGAGTCAGAGCAGGCAGCTAACAAAATAACAGATCAAGCTAAAGCCAAGGAAAGCAGTTAAGGACTATAGGCCTGACTAAGACCTGGTGGCTGGGCTGGGAATCTTCGGAGTTAGCTTAGTTAGCTGCCACCCTGCCAGAGTGAAATCTTGCCAGTGCATGGCATCAAATGCGATCGCCATGCGAATAGGGGGAAATCCATTTGCAATCACTCACAATCAAATTGACCCCCCTCCCTGCCCCCCACCATGTTCTGTGGAGTTTGGGACCATAGCTGACACCAGAGGCCCTCCCTTTAAACGACCAGGTGCCGCCCCCAAATGACGGCCAGATGTCAATCATGTTGCCTACGGCCAGTGATGATAAGCAATCGCTGGTTTTCATCTCAGGATGGCCTTGTGCATGTGCACTACAAAGCATGTGCATGCGTGATCATTTGACAATCTTCAGGGATGCAAATTTGCACCCCTGCAAATGGGTCTGAATCAGGCGCTTTATCATTTATACAAGATTGTGTCAGGAATAACTGCAACTGAGTCAAGAAAAAGGGCAGGCCAATAAATGAGTCTCAATCTTAAGTTTTAGTAAGAAGCTTTGGGGTCTATTTATGAAGCAGAGACCAGTGGAGAAAAGTGCCAGTGGAGATGTTGCCCATGGAAACCAATCATCTGCTACTTATAATTTTCTAGAATGCACTCACTGCCTCACTTCTCAACTATTCTCACTGCTTCATGAATAGACCCCAGTTTAATTTTCTAATCTTAGTACAATCAAAGCAGTGGAATATTATAGAATTCTACTGCAGGGGAAATGTTTAATATATTTACAAAGGAACATACACAGAGAATCATCAGTTACTATAATGCTGACTAAGCAACAGCACATGTGATGGAAATAAGTCCTCCATACAACCCTTGGAAAGGGGTCCACCATTTCATATTGACGCAACACAGATACCTAGGAGAAGGTAGCAAGGGGTTGTGATTATTCCTCCTTTCACACCTGTGAAAGGAGTGCCCATACTTGCATACAGTCAAATAATGGAGCAGATGTATTGAGCCTGGTGAAGAGATAAAGCAGAGATAAAATAGGAGGTGATAATGCACCAGCCAATCAACTCCTAACTAACATTTTTCAAACTAATTGGCTGGTACCTTCTACTTTATCTCTACTTTTTCTCTTCATCAGGCTTAATACATCTGCCCCAATGTTAGGTTCTTCTGCCATTCCCCTACACTCCTTACATGCTCAAATACTCTGCAGAACAGGTCACATAGAAATTGTGGAAATTTGGAAGTGGGGATATGGAGTATAGAAGCACGTTATTCTTTGTGCGCCAAAGGCACTCACCTTCTGGGAAAGGGGGTCACTCAAAAGGGGGCGTGTCCTTACGTGTAATGTACCCAACATAAACCCCTTATACACCACAATAGTAGGATCCTTTATACTAGCTATCACTTGTGCTCCTTACACACCTAAATGCCCATGTAAAAGTTATGTCAAATATGTTATACCATGCTTATGTGTCCACACTGCAGCATAACATACAAATATAGATCATCAGTGTGTGTTGGGCTGCAACAGAGACACATAAGCACAGCCAGGCCAGAATTTAAGATTAAATTAAAATTGTGCTGCAGCAGCTGAGTGGACTTTTTTTCCCTCTACCTGACAATGTGGTAAGGTAGATATTAGAGGGGACTGCTACAACGGAGAGAAATGCCTGTGTTTGCCCCGCTCCTTCTTACCTCAAGCTGGCACTTTGAAACTGTAGGGAAGGTGAGGAGCTAAGAGGATGGGGAGAGCAGCCCCTGCTTCCCAATTGACTGCTGAGCTGAATAGCAGTGGCAGATTTACTGAGGGGGTTTGGCTGCGGGTATTGTCAGTGACAGTCACAAAATGTATAACATTTTGGGCACCGTCACTTACTTGCAGACTCTGCAGAGTCTAAGGGGCAAGACGGCAGCTGAAATATCAGATCCGTTGCTCCGAGTGGGAACAACCCTTACGGCAGGAGTAGAGTCCGGACCACAATGGCAGCATAAGTAGGAGGAGTGGCAGGACAAACAGTAGAGCGAGGAGCAGTAGCTTCCCCCCACAAGTGACCAGTGGCGCCACTGCCTACAGGGGAGGGGACACACAACACACAACCTATAACAGAGTACTCTTGTAATTGCAGCATGATGGCCACTCCCTTGCCTCCTGCTGCACAGGGACGGAAAGTGCCGGTATGCCATACCGTTAAATACTAGCCCACTTCAACCACTGGGTAAAATGCAATCAATTCTCTGAAAACTGACATTGTTCTAGGTTTCTCACAATTCTCATATTTAAGGAGCTCCAGAAAACATACAGATTGAATTGCCTATACAAGTCTATGGGTTTCTTCCTGCAGAATTTCCCCTGACCCACCCAATGCTGTAGCTTGCACATACACAATAGAACGCTCTGATCATAACTGGGAGTTTTCACAAGACAAAGGACAGCTGTTATTTTTATTGCTGGTTTTTGCATTTAAATGTATGATTGTTCTTGCATATAGCATTAATAAACACTACTAGGCAATTGATAAGTGCCAGGATGCATCATATCTACATATCTAAATTTTCTATAATTTGTGGGATCTCATACTTAAAGGTTACCTCTAGGTATTCCATAACCACTTCTTCTGGAGTATTACCAACAAAGACATAAAAATCCAGTATTCCTCCAATTGTTCTATACGTAATCGCAGGGGCAGGTTGAATTATCACTTCTGTAAAAATAAAAAGTACAATTAAGTTATTTAACTAACTATATGAAAGTGTCAAGATGTTTCGAATCGGGTCTAGATTTATCAAAGCTAGGATAGAGATAAAGTACCAGTGATGATATCTTTGTTTTACTATTGGGTATATTAATGAATTCACTGGTTAAAATATTTTATAGCACTAATACAAGGGCAAACCCAACATGTTCTACACTCAGTATTAGTGGAACTTTATATTTTGAGGCCAATCCCACGCAAAATCGTCCGCTGCTATATAAATAAACAACTGTGGGATACGTATACTAAGCATTGCAGCAAGATAACATGGACAGAGTTACCAACCTACCAGCTCCCAACTGTCATTATTCAAACACAGCCTCTACCATAACAGGAGATGATAGCTGGTACTTTATCTCTTTTCCATTTTGAAGATGGTATGTTGCCCAACCAATCAGATTCTATCTATTATCTTATAGACGGTGCTAAATAAATAAGAAGTAGAATCTGCTTCATTGCTATGGGCAACATTACATCTTCGATAGAACTCCCTTCTAGGCAAATTTACCCATATATAAAGATGGCGCCGTTTTCATTCATCCCCATAGTGGGCTGTGTCTTGCCATTCGCCGAGACATGGACGCCAGCGCATACTTTTCTCAGCTTTTGTGATGAATGAAAACGGCACCATCTGTATCTCTCCAAGGCTAAGTATATAGACCCCTATAACCCAAAACCCATGGGAAATGTAAATTGATAAGCATAGATAAATAATAAAGCACATTTTTGCAATGGTAAAACTTCAGTATGAATCAAAGAGATTATTTTTAATTAATAAAAGAAAAATTCTTAAAGAGTAAAAAAAAATATAGATGATATAGGAAATAACATATTTATGTAATAGCACTGATAATTAGGTAAAATACCTCTTAACATATAGATTTAATAAAATTGAATGAATAAAATGTACACTGCCAGTCATATATAAACTAATATATGAACTAATATATATCCACATTTTAACTCATGTAATATTATAATTTTCTAATAATGTTCAGTGTTTCTGTGTTGATTGTAATATTTATTGGCAAGACCTATGTTGATAGATGTCAGCAGTGTGTGATGGAGTTCAGTCTCCATGATGAATATGGTTTGGTTTATTAACCAGGTAGAAAATCAGGATGAGAGACAGCACAGGGCTAATGCAGCACAATACTGGAACATTGAATGGGAGAAAAATCCAGCCAGAAGCTGATTGATGCAGGCACTTGCTATGGTGGCAATGGTGATTCAGATGTGTTTGAAGTTGCTATCACTGCTGCACCTTGGGCTGGGACTAAGTAAAACCGGAACCGGACAAGACCCCAGATCGCCGGACCCGCATAATCAAATTCTGCATTCTGAACCTTGTAGTGCCTGTGATAGCTGTCACCAGGGACATGGGGAAGGGAAGATTACAGCCTCCCCGTGTGGTCCTGACAGTTTTGTTTTTTGCTATAGGCTCGGACAATACAGGCAGGCTTTATTATCTCCCTCCTCCTCCTCAACCTGGAAAGGCACTCCCCAGACCGGACACTACAAGCTCCATAATGACAGAATTTGATGAATGGTGAATGGAGCCTGTCCGGTATAGCGTTCCGGGGTCCTGTGCGGTTCCAGTTTTTACCCATATTCAAGTTGAGGTCTAACCAATGCTTTGTACAGAGGCATAATTACTTTTGAGTCACTAGATTCCATACCCCTTTTTAATCATGCTAGTATTCTGTTTCCCTTGTTTGTTGCTATATGACATTGAGCACTGCACCCCAATTTGTTATCTATTTGGACTCCTAGATCCTTTTCAAGTTATGAATTACCCAAAGCCTACCCGCTTAGGATATACAGTAACTAGCACATTGGTTGTGTCTCCCAAGATGCATAGCCTTGCATTTATCCACATTGAACCTCATTTTCCACTTGTTTGCCTTTCATCTAGTTTATTATTAGTAGTAGTTAGTTTATTTGAAAGGCACCACAAAGTATCCACAGTGCTGGAAATAGCAACAAAAAAACAAATTACAAGGTAACGTACAGGGTGTGATGATAAAATACAGCATAAATAGGGGTAAAGCTGGTAGAACTAAAATCAGCATCAATTCTGAAGTAGGTGTCAAAATTGTCGAGGAGACTGAAGATGAAGTAGAGGAAGGGAAGAACAGGGCAGAAGCGCTGGTGAAGTAAAGAGGTAGGGTGAGTACGTGAGGAAGGAGGACGCTACTCATAAGAGATAACAGACTAAAAGGAGGTGGGTGGAGGAACGAAAAACAATAGGAATAGTAGGAACGGATGGAGTGGTACGGTAGGCAGGATGGGAGGAGTGAAAGAGGTTAGGAGGAGGAGGGATAGGCTAGTCGGTAGAAGTCGGTTTTGAGGGAGCGCTTGAAGGAGGTAAGTGAATCAGAAGGCCTGATGGGTGGCGGGAGGTTGTTCCAGTGCAGGGGGGGCAGCGTGAGAGAAGTCTTGGACATGGGAGTGGGAGGATGTGATTAGGTGAGAGGTCAGGCAGCGGTCAGCGGCGGAATGAAGAGGACGGGAGGGAGTGTGGATAGAGATCAGTTTAGAGAGGTAAGGAGCGTTGGAGGAGGAGAGAGCCTTGTAAGTGGTGGTGAGGAGTTTAAAGAGAACTCAGAAAGGAATGGGGAGCCAGTGAAGAGATAGACAGAGGGGGGAGGCAGAGGTAGAGCAGCGAGAGAGAAAGATGAGCCTAGCAGCGGCGTTAAGAATGGATTAGAGAGGGGCGAGATGTAGCCCGGAGAGAAGGATGTTGCAGTAGTCAAGGCGGGAGATGACAAGAGAATGAATGAGAATTTTGGTCGCATCAGTGGAGAGGAAGGGTCTGATGCACGAGATGTTGCGGCAAGACTGTGAGTAAGCACAAATGTGGGGGGTGAAAGAGAGGGAGGAATCAATGATGACACCGAGGCAGCGCTTTTGGTCGGTGGAGGTGATCTCGGTTAACCCAATGCTGATGGAGATAGTGGGAGAAGAGGTGATGTTCAGGGGATGGAAGATTAGAAGTTCAGTTTTAGCCATGTTTAGTTTCAGGAAGCGTTGGATCATCCAGGCTGAGATATCCGTGAGGCAGTCGGAGACCTTGGACAGGAGTGATGGGGATAGGTCGGGGAAGGAGAGATAGATTAGGGTATCATCAGCATTAAGGTGGTAATGGAAGCCGTAGCAGCTGATGAGGGTGCCCAGAGAGGTGGTGTAGATGGAGAAGAGGAGAGGGCCAAGGACTGACCCTTGGGGAACACGACTGGCTGAGGGGTAGTAGGAGAGGAGGAGCTCGAAGTGGAGACAGAGAAGGAGCGATCGGAGAGGTATGAGGTGAACCAGGAGAAGACCGTTCCAGTGATGCCAAAGGAGCAGAGGGTGTTAAGCAGAAGAGGGTGGTCAACAGTGTCAAAGGCCGCCGACAGATCAAGCTGGATGAGAATAGAGAAGAGGCCTTTGTATTTAGCCGATAGTAGATCGTTAGTGACCTTGGTCGGGGCAGTTTCAGTGGAATGTAAAGGGCGGAACCCTGATTGGAGGGGATCTAGAATGGAGTTAGTGGTAAGGTGGCTTAGGAGACGATTATAGGCCAGATGTTCTAGGATCTTGGAGGCAAAAGGGAGGAGGAAGATGGGCCTGTAGTTGGACAGAGAGTTGGGGTTCAGATTTGGTTTTTTTGAGAATTGGGGAGACAAGAGCGTGTTTTGAAGGGGGAGGGGAAGATCCCAGAGGATAGAAAAAGATTAAAGAGGTGAGCCAGGTGAGTGCAGACCAACGGACTGAGATGATGGATAATATTGGAGGGGATAGGATTGAGCGGGCAGGTGGAGGGAGAAGCGGATTGAAGGATAGAATGGACTTCAGCAGCAGTGGTGGTGTAAAATGGGGACAGGGGTGGGAAGGAGGGGAGTGCAGATGTTGGAGAAGATGAGAGAGAGGGTGAGGTCAGGGCAGCAGTGATGGCAGTCCTGAGAGAGGTGATTTTGGTTGAAAAATAGGTAGCAAAACCAGCAGTTACGATGGAGGATGGAAGAGCTGGAGGAGGGGGGGGGCAAGGATTTGAAGGTGGCAAAGAGCCTGTGGGGGATGGATGATTGGGGAAGGATGAGGAACTTAAAGTAGGATTCCTTGGCCAGAGCAAAGGCAGAGCTGAAGGAGGAAAGAATGAATTTGAAATGGAGATAATCCGAGAGGGAGCGTGATTTCTTCCAGAAGCGCGCAGCAGTGTGAGAGCACTTTTTAAGGAATCGAGTGATAGGCGAGTGTCACGGTTGGGGGTTGGAGCATCGAAGGGGGATAGAAGAGGGAGGGCAGGGAGAGTCCAATGCTGAAGATAGGGTGTCGTTATAGATGGAGGCGGTGAGGTTCGGGCAGGACATGGTGGCGATTGGGGCGAGAAGAGGACACAGCATGTCCGAGAAGGCAGCAATATCAAGTGTGTTGACATTATGCCATGCAATGCGCTTGGAAGGGTGGGAGAGGGGGAAGCAGTGAGGGAGAAGGAGATGAGGTGATGGTCAGAAAGAGGAAAAGCCAAGATAGGGTAGTCTGTAAGGGAACAAGAGCGGGAGAAGATGAGATCGAGGGAGTGTCCTTGGATGTGGGTGGGAGAGGTAGTCCACTGAGATAGGCCAAGAGAGGAGCACAGAGAGAGGAGTTTGGAGGTGCTAGGATCAGCGGGGTTATCATAGAGGATATTAAAGTCACAAAGAATGACAGAAGGTAGGTCAGAGGAGAGGAAGTGTGGAAGCCAGGCGGCAAAGTTGTCAAGAAATTGGGAGATAGGGCCAGGGGGACAGTAGATTGCAGCAAAACGGAGGTGGTAGGGGCAGTACAGACAGATGGAGTGAGACTAAAAGGAGAAGAAGAATAGAGAGGGTTCAGTGTGAATGACTCTGCAGGAGACAGAGAGAAGAAAGCCTACGCCGCCACCTTGGTGACCATCAGGCCTGGGGGTGTGAGAGAATGAGAGGCCACTGTGGGAGTGTGCAGCTGGAGAGATGGAATCAGAGGTTGAGGGCCAGGTCTCAATGATAGCAAGGAGGTGTAATGCACTAGAGATGAATAGGACATGGATGGCAGGGAGTTTGTTGCAGATGGATCTAGCGTTCCATAGGGCAGAGGAGAGAGGGGGGTTGTGTATTTATGTGGATAAGGTTTTTGGGATTACAGAAGCAAGGGGGGGTACTTGGGAGGGTGGGGGAGTGGGGGAGAGGGGTCAGGATACTTATGGGATGGGAGGGGGAGGAGCGGTAGGAGAAAGTGAAGTTGAGAGATTATCAGCCATGAGGACCAGAGGTGGGAGGGTAGATTAGTGAAAGCAGACAGATTTGGGAAGACTTTACAAGCGCAAAGACATCCTCAGCTGATCTAATTACCCTACATCTGTCCTTGTGGGTAATAGGACATAGTGGGAATAATCTAGCAAATAAATTGGTTAAGTATTTTACTGTACATGATAAATATGTTTGCATTATTGATAGAGAATAGGACAGGTGGTGTCCTGCATGTTTTTTTTTTTTTTATTCTATTTTGGTAATACATATACATATGATGTTCCCAGAACAGAGAGTACTACCTTGATGGATAAAAATGAGGCACTCTCAAAGTGGTTACTTTAAGGATTGTATGACATTTATGGGCCAGTGCTTTGTGCATGACCCCCAATATAAATAGCAAATTACTGTCAGTTACAGTATTCTGGACTGTGTGCTGTGTCACAGGACCCTTTCTGCATGCCCTGTACTGATAATTATCACTTTCACATCCCATTGCAGATCCTTCAGTATCTAAATAACCCCCCTAGAGCAACCAGTGGTACCACACATGCTATATAAGGGTACCTGTATCTCTAAGGCATAGTCTTGTTAAGATAGGCACATCCTATTTGCGCAGAGAATAAAAGAAGAAGAAGGTGTGGTAAGGTATTCAGAGGTTATTTTGGCTGCCTGTCACATCTGAGGAGACAGCACATAAAGAGACCCTAAATGTGCATACTAATAATATCCTCCACTACACCTCTACAAGAAGCCTTTAATGAACAGATGATTCATTAAAGGCTTCTTGATGAAAAAAAAAATGATGATTATAATCTTTTGTTTCACAATACAAGGTACCACAAACCGTTTGTAGTACCACAAAATTACAATTACAGTAGAACAAACAATTCAATATAATAGGGGAAAAACAGATGCATGCAAAAAATACATATTTAAATTGTTGTATGAATTAATAAAAAGTTAGTAAACTATAACTATTACATTTGTATGATGTATTTAAGCAAATTCAAAAAAATACTTGCCCATTGCATTACTATTCATTAAGAATACCCCAAAGGATGATCCCTTTTCATCTTCCAAACACAAGAAAAATGTCTGTGCACCATATAAGTTACTTCCATCCTATAGAATAAATAACAGTAGTATCAGAAAATGCATAATTTTATTTCAAGTGCAAACATATGATTCTTTGCTACATCATATATTATTCTTCACTTTAGAACAAGATTCTCAATAAACAGTTAACTCCTCCCATGATACCAAATGTGCCAATTACATAGCAATGACATAAATATGCAGCACAGCCCACATTAAGCTACTGGGGTAGAGCTGGCAGTGAGAGGGAATAGAGACATTATGTACTTGTCTACTCTACTAAAATGTATTGAAGACTCAAGCATTTTGATGAGTAGACTTGTCTTCTACTTTTGCTCATATCACTATTTAAGTAGGTTGACCAGGTGCTTGATGATGATATTTGTATTGATATTGAGCCAATATGCATTGGTATATATTACACATGCTAAGCTGTTGTGAGCAGAAAATTATATACTCTCCAATAAGACAATGGCCCAAGTGTTACCAATCACACTCCAAACACAACTCAAAGCAAAAGCAATTGACCATTATCATCCCAGATCTAGTCAAAGACTATAAACTATGCAAACTCTCCATTTCTAAATAAAGTATCTTACCTATTTGACAAGGGCAATATTTTTGATCTTTCTAATCCCTTTCTGCTCATTATGGGCCTGCAGGAGAATGCGTTCTATGCCAATAGAAGTAGTATAGGGCAGTGTACCTCTTATTGCATCTATACTTTGATGGGTACTATTAGGCTGTATTGTCTATATGTCAGTGACAAGTGCACAGCTCAAGTTGGGGTAGATGCAATAAGCGTGGTAAATAGTGTAGTATAGCTGTGATAAAGTGGAAGATAATAAATCACCAGCCAATCATCTGTGTGTTGAAAAATCACAAGAGTTATTGGCTGAGGCTCTATCACCTTCCACTGTATAACCACATTATCACTTTACCAGGCTTAATACATCTGACCCATTGTATCATACCACTCTTCTATTAACAGGTTCCTTTGACACAATCTGGGGTTGTCTCTGATTACCTCAGATAATGGGGTATATTCCATGCCCTGACGGCAAACTATTGACTGCAAGAAGAGCCGATAGCTCGCCGTCAGTGTATTCAACTCCCTCCCCTTCACTCGCTGTTTCCACCTCGCCTGTTTCTAAATCGCTGCATTTGTGGTGAACCTCGCCATTTAAGGGGATCCTGGCCATCCTCTAATGGCGTGGATTTGGGCCATACATTGAATGTGGTGAGGGGATGGCATGGGGGTTTGAAGGTGAGGATGGCCATTATTGCTGTACAAACTCCCTCGCCGAAGACATTGACTAATGCCCATAGTGTAGTCTATTCAGTTTTACTTTCTTGTTCAATATTATTAAAACTAAAAGTTATTATTACATTTGTACTAACCCTACTGTAAAGAATACTGGGACCGTCTGCAGAAGAAGAACGCAATGAAATGGGCATGGTTATACTAACTTGTGGTTGTGATTATATCTCCCTAGTAAGTCTGGACAGCTGTCAGGCTTCCACATTTCCTCAAGGACTTTGTAAGCCACCCACCCCCACAAAAATATATTTTATACAGTATCATCATGTTTGTCTTGTGGTACACATGCTTTATTGTATTTAATGCTCTAGGTTAAGGGTTAACTTGTTAGTTCTTTACTGATGCTAATAAACATTTTACAGAGTATGAGAATGTTCTGTAATATTTTCATGCTACATATAATAGCAATACTTTTTCGGTTTTTCTTGCTTAGTGAAGGAATATGGGAAGCCAAACTTTCATTTTGCAACTGAAATGTTGGATAATTCAAAATAATCTATGTCTCTGCATGATACACTTTATTTAATTATGCATGCAGAATTATTTCTCTAAACTTTAGTGTATTAATTACAATATGTAGTAATTAGAAATATATATTTCATCCTATAATAGTTTAACAAGCTTTAAGGTACAGTAAGCCCTGCTTAGACTTGTTTATAATTGCTTATTGCAAGCAGCACATCTGCAGACTCATTCAGGTACATTGCTTTGCTTATAATTACTAACTGCAAGCTACATGTAAACCTGATACACTGTAAACACATTGTGTAATGAGCTTGTAATCATTAAATAAGGGATTACAAAAATAAGTACTTACTCCATTGGGAAACCAGTCTCTGGTGAATATAGGCCATGTTTTCCAGTATGTATCATGCTTATACTGCCGGTGTACATGTTCCCCCAAACCATATATATTGCTACTGGGTAGTTTAATGGACAGTTGTAGGAACTGGTTAGCATACAGAAGTGGTCCTATCGTAGTGTCAAATCTAGTGGAGCAGAATATAAACAATTTGTTACAGTATGTGTATGTAAAACAAATCGCCTGATCCCAACTTCATCATTTATAAAGCTAAAATACAACAATGTTAATCTAAGATACAGTAAATTAGGGTATTGCACCACAATTCCCAATTACATTACTGAAAAAAAAAATTAGAATTAAGTTAATTGAAATTCTATTCTTAGGCATCATACAGAATTATGTCCAAGATGGTGGTTTTGTGACTGATTTAGCGCTATATTGAATGTTATTACTTTCTGATAGCGCTAAATCAGTCAAAAAAGCCCCATCTTGCACATATTTATCTTCTAGTGGTTTGACAAACACTAATTGTGGTCTGATAGCTGCATGTCTGTTCATTTGTGCTCTTTTTTAGTTCATCCTTTTTTTGTGATATATCATACAAAATTAAACACAGTTTAAAAGGACAAAAACTAAAAGCAACAGTAGTACAGTAGTATGGGTATCCACGGGTATGAATAAGTAACAATCTGTCTTTAAAATATCAGAACATACTATACAACAAGGGATTAGCTACTATAAACATAGGTTGAACTAGATGGACGCAAGTTATTCAGCCTCACCTACTATGTAGTTATTTGAGAAACGGAATGATTAAATAAGAGAAGAGGTTGTACTAGGATGGGGGCTGGCATAGGTGTTGATCACACTATTTTTATAAGCCTATGGTAGTGTAAATGCAGAGTTCTGTTACTTGTCTATTTAATGAATATCTTATATTAATGTTGTGAGAAGGCACAGATTTCGTGTAGTATCCAATTTCTCCCAAAAAAAAACATAGGAAAAAAAAATGTATTTAGTTATTTTCCTAGATGTTTCATCAAGGTTTTTTTTTATCAGGCTGTCCTATTAGTCCAGTAAATAAAAAGCAAATTTGCAGGTTCAGTAAAACCTGTATGCTTTAGGCAACTGCAGCCCTGATTTCTCTGAAAATGGGGCTGCCTTCTGGGATTTTCCTTTGCCTGTGCCGGCTTATCAATGCTAATTGGATAGCACTCGGGAAACCAATCTCCCACAATCAGTGATCACAGGTAATTGGATATCCCTCCTTATTGTTCATTATTTTGCTTTTGAGACATGGGGCCATCTGTATTAGGATGTAAGAATCAGAAAGTGAGAGATTTTGGATAAGTTTGCCAATTATTTTATGCAATGATTTACCCTAAAAAAACAGGCTGATTTTGCCATGTAATTGATTGCTGCTTTAAAAAAAATGGAAAAGCTCTCCCAAAATCTCTCACTTTCGGATTCTTACAGCCTATTATATTTAGTGCATGATATTATCCACTGCCTGATTTCAAGATTTATATTTGTAAAAATATATTGCTTAGCCATTGCATATATCGATAATTTAATTGAATTAATATTTGCACTATATATAAACCCAGCAATATAGTAACTATTGTGCACATTTACTTTTTTTTTTGGAAGATTGTGCCATCTTATCTGTTCAAAGCAGCTATTATACTACCCTTATTAAAATGCCTAACTGTACTGGTGTTGCAGCATTGCCACTATGACTTAGTAGAAGTTGCCTGCAGGGTGGAGTGTTGGTTTGCTGCTTTGGGGTCTTGGCTGGTGTGGTATTCACATTCTCTTCCTTCACTCTATTGTATGTGTGACTGCGACTGGGGGTGGGCGGGTCATGAAGTAACGACATATGCCACAACCGCAGCCGCAGTGCACACTTGGGAGCAAATTGCATGGGAGCCAGAGTGGATTTTGTGGGGCCTATCTACTGACCCCTTAGTACTCGCCAGCGAGCACCTAGGTTGCCTTGTGGAAAAACCAGCTCTTGTGATTGAGGCTATATCTTTGGTAGCAGAGGATCTAAAAATGAATGGAAATTATGCAGGTGTTGTCTTTGGAGATGTAATGCCGACTTATGGCATGTGTATTAACATCAGGACCATCTGACAGCTAACAGACCCTATGTTGTGTGGATCTCCACCCAAAAATGTTGACACTACCAGTCCCTGCTTCCTATAATCCATACCCTCCCCATGTGCATTGCCTTGAACCTTGTAATTTTACCCAGTAGTGTCAGTAGTGCGACCCGTCACCACTGGAAGAGTGTGGAGTTTAGTGAGTCAGGGACAGACACGTTCTGTGCCGTTTGGCACCTCACTGCTTCTGAATACATAGCGAGGAGCAGCGTTCAGCTTTTATTATATAGGATGTTAGACTCCTATGCTGTATATGTCATGATATAGGGCCTTATTCTGGTTCACTCTCAGAGGCAAATTCCTTCTCAGATGGACAAAACCATGTGCACTGCAGGTGGGGCAGATATAACATTGTCAGATAGAATTACATTTGGGTAGGGTTTTTCTTCAAAGTGAGATCTATATTGCAGTGTAAAAATAAAACAGTCAGTATTTCACCAATATGTTTATACTGTAAATTTCAAGACACAATAACAATCAATTATTCCTCACACATATTGCTCATATAGGGCCAGATGCACCAAGCTTTAAAAACTGCAAAAGCCAATCAGCTCCTGTCATGTTAAAGGCTGGGTTTGAAAAATGGAAAGAAGGGGGGTAGTGACCATAAGCCACCCAAAAGCGCTGGTTAGATTAGGGCGATCAATTCGTATAGATGGGTATCAGGTGATCGATAGTGGCAATAATCCTTTTAACTTTGGGTAAAACTGCAGCCTCCTATCAAAGGTATTGTGAACCTTTGTGAATTTGAACAACCTGGGGAGTGATAGAAATCTACCACAAGGTGGCGCTGCTTTACCACAAAGTACAATTTTATACCATATTTTTGTGATATCACTTAGTTTTATTAAAAAAACATATTAAACAATTCATATGCATATACAATCAATACACTCAAATGGACAAACAAGACATACAACACTGAACATATATTGAGCAGAGCGATATATAAGAATGAGTTTGAAGAAACTCAGGGAGCCCGAGGTGTGCTCCCACCACCACCAGTGCTGTGCCTAAACACGTGCAAAGGGGGCAGCCGTACGAACGTTTGGACCCTCTCCCAAAGGAGAAAGGCCCCATGGTTCCCCTAACCCCCCTCAACCATAAGGCCGAGGAAGGGAAAAAAGGGATCGGTGGGTCCTCTTCGCCGAAGCTCAGAGAGACCCGCGTTTCCTCCACCCCCGGAAGGGTTTTGGACGGTGGGTCCTCCGCACCCGAAGGTTTGGAGAGACCCGCTTAGGCTTCCCTCCGCCTTGCGGCTCGGGGTTGCCCTCGAGGGGACCGGGACTCTCCCCAAAAGGTGAAGAGTCCCAGCCACGTTTGGGGAACGAAAGGCCCGTTAGGGACAGCCGCACTACCCAAATCAAAAAAACGTGACAAAACTAACGAAAAACGTGAAGTGCTCAAAAGTGCAAATCAAAGAAATAAATAAAAGAGGCCCTAGCCAGAAGGAAGCCGCCGACTACATACAAGGCGGAGAAACGCGTATTGGAAGCCCGATACAGCCCGTTGCCAGGATCCCGTTACGCTGCACTCACTAGCGTGTGTTACACCACTAAAAGTCGGGTGAGCAGATCTGACTGCATATTCATAAAGGAGCCCTAACCACAAGAACACTTGTCGCCTGGAGCTGGTCTAACTATATTATCTTAAAACGGACTGCTCGGATATAGGGAAAGTGACTGGGATCTCCATGATCCAAAGTAGGATCAAATATGCTACAAACTACTGAACGGGACTGGTAACTATCTTGCCATGATTTAAATGCCTCGAAATATATAAAGCCTCATTCTTATATATCGCTCTGCTCAATATATGTTCAGTGTTGTATGTCTTGTTTGTCCATTTGAGTGTATTGATTGTATATGCATATGAATTGTTTAATATGTTTTTTTAATAAAACTAAGTGATATCACAAAAATATGGTATAAAATTGTACTTTGTGGTAAAGCAGCGCCACCTTGTGGTAGATTTCTATCACTCCCCGGGTTTGAAAAATGACAGTAGAGCTGGTTGGCTGTTTGGTTCTCACTCTCCACTTTACCACTTTTTGCATCTTGGTGTATCTGGCCCACTGGGATGGCTTAGTCTTTATTAATTAAATAATAAAACCAAATGTCTAGTGACTTTAGATTTATTAATAATCAAGATTATTGAGGCATAAGATTGTTAATGTACATACATAAAACCGCAAAATATATGTTAAAGCAAAACAATATTGCTTACATGACTCTGGCATCGGGTGTTTTCCTCATCACCTTAATGCCAAAAGGCTTCTCTACCAAATCAACACTATAATTTGGGTTTTGTTCCGCTGTTCCAGTAAAATCTTTTACATGCTCATGAGGAACTTCAAATCTTTTAGTCTTAGGGTCTGTTATCTATAGAGAAAAAAATGTAATATTTATTTATATTAACAAGAGAACACATTTTTTTCTTAAAAATAAATTCTACTCACTGCATATGTGTCCATCTTATACAACTAGCTTCAATATGCCATGCAGCAGGAGATGCATGGCATCAGTGAGCTGACAGGTCCTGTGCACCTCCCTTAGCATCAGGCATGTTTTCGCATTTGTATATCTATGTGTGACTGAGTCCTTATATGAAAATCAACATAAACACTTCATAAGCAGATTCAGACTCAGACACAGATCAAATTAATTGACACAGTCTCCTGGTGAATCTTTGATGCCCTGTGTTGCGATTAAGACACAGTTTCGGCAATAAAGACACCCAATTTTAGCAGAGTATCACCAGACCTGGCATCCCGATAGGGGATGTTTGGTGTGACTTCAGCAATAATGTAAAGAACACATCTGTATTGGGTAACAGAATTAATTAAAACAGAGACATGATTCAAAGCTAATCTGCTGTTCCGACCAAAACCAATGGGATATATGGAATAATGTATCACAAATTCTAAAGAGTAGTGATTGCAGAGAGGTTTGCCATAATAACCAAGCTGCAGTAGTGTAGCTAGCATTTATGAAGTATATTCTATAAAATTAAAGGTAGAACCTGTTTAATTGTTATGGGCAATTTCACCATTTATAAACTTCACCGTTCTTTAGAAGTTTAGATACAATTCTCTAATATGGATCTATTTAGAAAAGTAATAAAAAGGTTTTCTCTTACATTGAAAAGGTTTGTTGTATTTTAAAAATAAAGAAGCAGTGGTTAAAATGTCATTTTACAGCTGCTTTACAGTACTGTAAATATAATGTCATGTGTAGAGAGCACCTGATAAGGGGGGAGTACAGTATGAATTGCAAGCCAAAGAAGAGCTGCCGGAAAGAGGGGGTGTGGCCTCACAGCCCAGACCCCATTTCTGTCATACCAGGGTCCAGGAGATATAGGCTATCCCTGGTGACATCTGCGGCTGCAGTGTCAGCTCTAATACTATGACAGGAGCCTTGCCGTGTGCTGCATGTAATGTTAAAGTGCAGCACCCAGCTTTTGTCTCTGTAAAGACATCATTACTTTGGTGTCACCTCTTGTGAGTGACACTTGGGTGTGGCCCACACATTCCACATCCCCCCTTGTGGCACCCTGATTTGTAATAACCCACTGGCATTGTGGATTGAAGCAGGGAAGAGAATGAGCTAATACACCTCTCTCCCACAATCCACTGGTTTATCACCAAGTGACATCACGCTAGGTATGTCACATGGCTGAAAAGAAAATAATTTTTACTGCGCTTTTGAGGAAGGACACAAATAATGTTGGTACTTGTGGAGTATCACGGCTCCAATCGCATGCCATCGAATGCCATATGTAGTTGCATGAGATGGCATGCGATTTTTACAGTTTTTTAGCTATTTTTAGCAAAAATCACATCGCATCGCATTGCATGCAATCAAATCGCATGCGATGCGATTGCATGCGTTTTTGCACTGAAATGCATCCAAATGCATTGAAATGTGTAGCAAACATGTTAAATGCCCCCAAATGTCATTTTTGAAAGTGTTTTGAAAATCACTAAAAACCATATCATAGATACTGTAAAATAGCATGGAATTGGTGCTGGATATATAGCTCCACTTTGATATTTTTATATGGGAAGTTTTTATAATCCGCAAAATGGAAAAGGAATGGGGCTGCTGAGCCTTTGAAAAAGCTGGGAGATACCCAGTGAAATGCATCAGTTAGCACCCCCATTCCTTTTACATATTGCGGTTTATAAAAACTTCTCAAAGGACCCTGAACCAGAACCCAAAAAGTGGACATCAGAAAGAACTGGGGCTATTCCAAGAGAACCAAAGGACAGCATTCTAACACCACGGGGACCACTTCAATTGCAGCTTACAGCAGTAGCAGATATCCCAGATATCTCAGATATGTGAGTGACATTGACTGTCCCCCCAAATTTCCGGTATCCATTGGAGTCCAATAGGAACAGGGCCCGCTTAAAGAAAGGATCAGCGGTGTGCATTTCCCAAAAGCTAACCTTATATATCAAAGTGGAGCTATATATCCAATCATGCTATTTTACATATCTATGATATGGTTTCTAGTGATTTTTAATATGTTAATCATTAATCAATAAATTGTTTAATTGTTTAATAAATTGGACTCTCACCAGACATATATCCCAATTTCATGTTTAATGTTTTTTAAACTTTGTGTCTTCATTAAAACGGTATTTCACCATATGGAGATATTTCTTTGTATATTCTCTACACACGGGATAAATATGGAGAAATAAGGAGGACCACATTTGAGGACCTGGTTTCCAGATTCACTAACCACATGCGCAGATTGTCTACTTGATTGGTGGACAATTTATTAGGGTACGGTTCCCATCTTAAAACACCACTTGGAATTTATTTCGTAGTTTTATGGTTTTACACTATATTATTGTCTTTTCCTTACATGTTATATGAGTAACCCTTTGAGATACATGTGAAGGAGAGACACAAAGAAGGAGCGCCTGAAAGAACTGTCGGTATTTTTTCTGTTGTGGTTCTATGTGTAGTGTGTTTGGTGACACACTTGCCATGCAGGTCAGGCTGCTCCGCAGCGCAGTATTTAATCTAAAAAAAAACATTGTATTGCTAGTAATGTTAAATAGTCCAATACTATGGGCATACAATAAAGTATAGGCCATTATAAGGCAAAACGTTTACATACATTGCACAGAGGTAGAGTATTTCTCATTAGGAAAGGGCCCATCAAAATGTTGTTAGGTCTTTCACAAAGTGCTAACTACCAATAACAAGTTGGGGGATGGTGCTTCATAGCCTAACATTTGTGGGAGAGTGCGCATTTAAAGATGGACAGGCGGCATTGGTAAGGGTTGGGAATCACTGATGTGATAATTGATTGATTGGGGAGGTCTCTTCCACTTTACTGTTTGGATTTCTATCATCCTACTCTATGTTAACTTTTTGGATAACACCACGACCAGACAGGGTTTACTATGGCATGGTCGCATCTCATGCAACCAGTAATAAGTGCCTACCCGATCACTGCTGGAAAATCATGTTACAGCAGCCACTGGTCTAATGGTGTGTACACATGGTGAGATTCCTTTGCTATTCGACTTGCTATGCAATCTTTGCTAACTCATGTGCTATTTACATACAATTCATGCTATCTGCATTAGATTTACACTATATAGTCATTGCTGCCCTATCTATCTGGGTTTCAATTTGTGCTGTCCCAGGAGCGTGCATCGGTATCGCAAGGTAAAAAAACTGTGCGATCTGTATGCAATCTGCATGCGATTTTGACTATATAGTGCTGGATTGTACCATGTGTACACACCATGAGAAAGATTCCCCAGCCCCTCTGAACCCACTGCAGTGTGTTCTGTTAACTGTGGCCATATTGATTGCGCAGCCGGGTGGCACCCCCAACCCCCACCCGTACCCTAGAGTAAAATGACTGCAGTGTACATGGAGCTCATCACTGTGGCAGGTGACTAAACCTATGTAGGCTACAACTCCAGGTAGGCATTGCTGCAGGTATAGGTACCCCAGGCATCTCCTTTGTAAACAAACTTGGTACAGTAGGTGTCTACTTAAAGTATAATTATTTCAGCTTTTTTAATAAACAAACCTTAAATCTAAACCGATTTTTGGTCTGTATTTCTGCAGTAAGGTGTAGCTCCTCTATTTCCGTCCCATACACTTTCGGTGTAGGCAACCTTTGAAGATGAGCATCAAATCCTGCACAAAAATAACACAATATTTTTTTATTCTTTTAGACAATGAAAATAATGGCCCTTATTCTGGTTCACTCGCAAAGGCAAATTCCTTCTCAAATGGACAAAACCATGTGCGCTGCAGGTGGGGCGGATGTAACATGTGCAGAAAGAGTTAGATTTGGGTGTGATTTTACTTCAAAGTGAGATCTATATTACAGTGTAAAAATAAAGCAGTCAGTATTTTCCCTGCACAGAAACAAAATATCTCACTCAAATCAAGGTTTTGTCCATTTGAGAAGGAATTTGCCTTTGTCAGTGAACTAGAATAAGGGCCAATGTGTTCTGTTCAAGCAGAAACTTTACTTCAATAAATGCTGCATCTCTATACACTCTTATTGTTTAATTCAGAGATACTCAAACTACTGTATTAACCACTATTTTTAATGCTATCTTTTAATGACAATATACTGTACAATAGCATTTCCACAATAACAAGAATTACTGTACAATTTCCAAAACAAAATTGATTTATCATAACTGAAATACAGAAGAATTGATCCCAAAACAGAAAGTTTCATGATTTGGTTTACACTCATCCGGCAGTATAATGTGTTACCTTTTGTGGTGCTAATCTTGCCACCAACAACGTCATAGCCATGGCTGTGCGTATAGAAACACCACGGTGCAAGGTATTCATTATAAGGCACCCAGCAACATCCCCGTTGTTTGCAGGCCATCTGTAAACATAAGCAACAGTTTTAAACAAGTTACACAAGAGGACATAAAAGAAAATATCACTATCATGGAAAATGCACAGAGTATTCTGCCAGAGAAAGGAATTAAAATCAAACCTGGTTACACATAAAAGACTATGTGGCTGATTTAGAATTGCACAAGAGTTTACATACTGTAATAGGTGGCTATCGCATTTTCTCGCTCAGTGTGTACCCACTATATCCTATATCAGTAACAATGCATGCTCCCACGCAGCATTAGCGTCCCTTCCTGCCTTGTCGTCTGTACATGTACTGTAGCTCAATCTGAAAATATTGTCAGAGTCTGCGTGTATGGTGGGACATCGCTGACCCATATGGTCATTGTGTATGCGTTATATAGTTAACAATGTCAGTGGTGCTGGGGGAGCAAAGTGTGTACCCAGCTTCAGTCAAGACAGTAAAGGGGAGAAGGGGAGTTGTGCTGAGCAAGCTGACTTAAGCACAGATCGCTCAGCATACATAGTGGCACACAAGTGACGTACACGCAATGTGTGCTGAGCAATCTGTGCTTAGTGGGGTTTTGCCTATTGACTAATCTAGCAGGATAGACAGTACAAGCAAGCAAGGAAAAACAGTGTCTATCTCTGCGGGCGGCAGCGATGCACGGAACCACGCATCCCTGTCACCAGGGACCATACTCACAGAGCAATCAGTGCTTCATTTGTAAGTGATCTAGTCAGATTGCTTAGAAATGGTTAAAATCACCCCCTGTGTACAGGTATGTCCCTTTAGTCTTCCCCAATGTAGTATTTTAACATACTGTTTGTAACATTCATATCCAATTGTTTACTCAATTACTATCTGATGTTCATTGAAACCAAATTTAAATGATATTCCAGGCAAATCATGTTTAATGGTGCACTCTCTAAAGCTGATGAAATTCCTGAGTTTAATGTCTAAATTCTTGGCCAAAGTTATATATTACACATTAATGGCTTTCAAGAACAGATTTTCCTTGTATGAAGAAACTAACGTTTTCTCGCCCGGAATGGTAACAAGTTGCTGCTCCAGGTGATTAGTGTAACAAAAGTATCTATTCCTAAGCTGTAGAATGTAGATGTTCTCCGTCCTCATCTGTACACTTTACCTATTATCTGACTGGACATAGCACTGCAGAGATCTGTAATGTAAGCTTTCTATGTCCTGCATTGTTTACTACAATACTGGAGCAATATTATCCCTATACTATGGAGCCCTGGCTCCTGAGAAAGCTGCTGTAAGTGATCTGGCAGGCTGTGTGTATCTACACTGACATGCTTACTGCTATTTGTCAGATCCTGTCACTTTCCTGAATGAGGCTGGTAATACAAAGGTTGCCTGTTTAGTTCTATGTAATGAAGGGTGCTCTACCACATACTAGTGCAATAGTTCTATGGGAGTTTTCAGCCTGTGATAATCTGCTAGGGTGTATACCCCAGCAGATTGTGGTGTAACAGTGCAGCTTATTAATGGGGCTCGCGGACCTCCCTCACGATGGACAACTTGCTGCTTGTCTGACTTGTTCAATGTTCCTTAGTCTCTTAGACTCCTTTCCATTAGCTGCTTGTCCCTGTTGGTGTGTCTGTTTCACTTAAGGGATCCCCTGCTTGTACTGCTGCTGCTGCTCCCGAGTACTTGATGGACAGATTTATTAAGCATGGTGAAGTGATAAAGCTGCAGCCAGTCTGATTGGCTGATGTGTTATCACCTTCCACTTTATCACTTCACCAGGCTTAATACATTGCCCATGAGGATTGAGGGACCGGTTTAGGAGCTGCACTGAAGTGCTCCTGTCCACCTCCATACTGCTCCAGGCTATTGGACAAGCTGTTTTTTCAAGAGACTCCAGCTGCACAGCGCTGCATGCCACCACTGCTTAGCACCACCTGTCACTCACTTCCAACTGCCACTGGCCTTACCACCTGACTAGTCATGTGACCTACTCCTGAACTCTTGATCAGTTGCTGGGAAACATCTGCCTTTGAGAGTACATACACGTGCAATGTAGCGCTCTGTCCAGTGTCAGGGATACTGCATAATGAGGTATTGCAGATAGCTGAAGATGTATAATAGGAGTGTTGTTGAAGTTATGGGTTTGCACCAATGTCATCTTACACAAAAATCTGTCTGGTTTCAGATGGGTCTCTTGCACAAAGGGCAGAGAGCTGGGGGCTGTGCGGCAGCATAGATGTGTGTGACTCTAAAGACAGGCGTTCATGTCTGAGTAATCAGTGAATCTGCATCTGCAACCAAAAGAGACTAAAGTGTAAAGAAAAATGCATTTAACAGGTAAAGACACGAAAGAAACCCAGCAGTGATCTAATCTTAATAATGTTTTTGTTTTTCCTTGATCGGAGTCTGTACTAAGCTTTGCCAGAGATAAAGTAGCAGCAATCTGCTCCTAACTGTCAGGTTACAGGCTTTGTTTGAAAAAAAAAACCCACACAGTTGGTTATCTTCATACACTTTACCTCTCTCCAAGGCCTATAAAATAGACCTCATATAATAGAAATATTTTTATTTATCATCAATTGCTCACAAAAAAATATAAACACTTAGCAAAAATCCAGGTGTAGACAAAACATAAAAGAAAAACAGCATCAAGAATACAGAACAATACTTCATCACAAAAGCTGCAACCAAATACTCCCATTAATTATGTAAAATGTGTATTGCCTTTGTGAAGAAAAATTCCTCTAAAGCAACTGGTCCTACATAGAATGGAGCGATATCTCCGATTTAAAGGTAGTAAGAACAACTCTCCACTCGGGTGTGAGGACCCTCCAAAATGCTCTTCACTTCAGAAAGGAGCCGATTTTCACATACGTGATGGACGCTTGGTAGTGCAACCCCAATTATTTTAATTGCCATCGATACCACTTTCTGGGGAGATTTACGCTCCGCAGCAGAGCAAGAACCAAACCACACTAAACTACCATAAGTGAGAACACTTTCAATAATACAAGAGTAGAACTTCACTATTGTTCCCTTACACATACCAGACATATGTAATTTCCTTAGGAAAAACATATGCTGGTGTGCCTTCTTTAAAACAGTGTTCACATTCATCATTTCCTTGGTCTTATCCCCATTTAGGAACAGGCAATTGTCTCTACTCCAGGACTCTAGTCTGGACACTTCCAAATTATACGCTGTCTCATTATTATTATTAACAATAAGACCCACTATACAGAGAGAGTTGCTCTCTCCCTCCCCGCCAACGTGCCAGATTTTAGTATCTGGCGGCTGCTGGTGGATGATGTAAGCATCTCCAATGCATGCGCACCACATCAACTGTCTGGCAATGGTGTTGGTCATCGAATGGCAGGATGGGAGCCACTCAGATGAGAGTGGCTCCATCTGTATCAATATAATCTGCAGATTTTACAATTTGAACAGAGTTCGAAGAGGAGTCATAAGTAAACAGTGAGTACAGCAGTGTGCACAAGATGCATCCCTGAGGTAATCGCTGCTAACCAACAGTTCATCAGATACTTGATTTATTTATCCTGACACATTTGAAAAAGAAGGGGGATTGTTGTTGCTTTATGGTTATTATGCCAAACATGCATAAAACATATGCTCACCAAGGCACTTTATAACTGATTTTTAAATGTTCCTTATTTGTGTGTATTTACAATTTATATAATCTATAAGAATATTTTAACCTAATCAGCTCTTCAAATACTGTCTTCTGCTATGCTTTTCAAGAATCACTAAACAGTGTAATTAAATATTCTCTGTGTGAATGTGTTGGGGAAACAGCATAAAATTACTAGTTAATGTTTAAAATTATTTTTTTAGGTATTTCCCACACAAAATTAATGTAGTTGATGTGCCCATACCAGGAGTCATGTTGAGTTTGGTGCAATCTGCACTAAAACCGTAAATAAATTTGCAATCAATAGGATAATATACAGCCAAGGTGCAACAGATTCCTCAGGGGCATAGGATTTTTAAATTGAACATCCATATAAAGAAGCTCTCTGATAGGCATACTGTATATGTGGCTCCTAAGATATTCATTTTGGGTGCCGGACGGGGTCCCGACCATCGGGATCCTGACAGTCATTCACCCGATGTTGGGATCCCGACTGATAAAACACAGGTTCCCAACGGCAACTAGCTATTCTCCCTTGTGGGGGTCCACAACCCCCATAGAGGGAGAATAGGTGGAGAGCGTGGCGAGCGTAGTGAGCGCGCAAGGTACTTTGTTGCATTCGCCATGCTGTCTGAGTCTGGCCAGTCAGGAACCCGACATCGGGCTAATGACTGTCGAGATCCCGACTGTCTGAACCCTATACCACACCCATTCATTTTAGACCTCCATGTATATCCTTTACCTACTGTAAGTGTTAGATGTTAAAATTTCAAAAGACTAATTGGATAGTCCCTGGCCGCACAAATACCTGCAGAGTAAATTACCACAGGTAATTGGCTATCCTCCTTTGTGTAGTATTTAGAAACATATTTTTAAAGACTAACAATAAACAATCACATAAAACCAATTATTACAACTAATTAAAAATAGTAGAATTTATTTCCTACTGGACCATAGATGTGATACAACATGTTAGGTAAATCACTATAAACCAAGATGAAACCACGGTAGATGTCCAAGGGTACTCTCTGATACGATTGGGAGGTCTCACTAGGTCCACCTCTCCAAAAAATTTGATTTGAAATAGCTCTTTCTCAAGGATGTTCATAATCGCCTATTTATTTATTTATTTATTTATTCGGTAACTGTAAATGAAGTCTGAAAAATTAAAATATTTGCAGACTCTGATAAGTTGTACTTAATGAAGGTGGTGGCTATGGAACTTGTAAGATGATCCACGCTTAAGGGGCTGGAAAGTGGGTATTGGTGGCATTGTGGTGTTGAGGGAGACAGTACCTTGAAGTTTAGCCTGGGTTGCAGAGAAGCCTTACATCGTCCATGCCACCAGCAATAAAGTCACCTATGTAGTTTTCAACACCACTAGGACACAGCAATCTAGAAGTGCAGCACAAATGTCTAAATTCATACTGCAATTGATGAAGTGGAGTTAATAACCATTGGCTATAGAAAGGCTTACCTCAGAAGCTATTTGGTCTGGAAGGCAGTCTATCCTGTTATTGATATTTGTTTCGGGGCACTGTGGTACAAATGGAGGATTCGTTGGTTTTACTGAGAAAATAAAGAAATATAAATAAATTACACTTAATTATTGCATTTGAGTTTGAACCTACTTATTTTCTTAGCTTCAACAGAAATCTTTCAAGAAAGATTATAGTAAAGAAGCCGACTGTATCAGGAGATAAGGGTTCTATCCTCTGAGCTACTAATTTATTAACGTAATCACATCAAAAAATAGAAACAACAGGAGACATTCACTGTCTTATTTAAACCATAAACAGCATAAGAGATTATTAAAAATTATCTTGTAAATCTACATCGGGGAAAAATAATTAAGTTAAAAAAATCTCTAAACGTTAAAGTAACACTAACTAATATATTTATTTTGAAAATGCTCAAGAGAGAAGGATGAGAGGAAAGTACAGTATATTTGGAAATTTATATAGTGATATTAGAATGTATTAGTAATTTCTGTATGTCTCTCAGTGTTATAGATTGTAAAAAAAATGTAAATGGCATTACTTATTTATTGAAATGTTGCAATAATATAAATGCAATATAATAAATGAAACACGTGCCTGTAAATCACATTATACCTGACAGTCCAAGTACAAAACATTTCTACTCGTTGAGTTTTGTGATGATAATATTATACTGAGCTGCAATGGTAATAATATAGGGTTGTAGAGACGAAATCAGTTTCATACAGCATAGCAATATTTATATAATTTGTAACAAATAAATCACCAAATGGTGATCACAATACAGGATGACATTGACATTGCAGACTGCTCATATTTAGTTTTGTTATCTTTAACGATTAGAAGTATTTAAGCTGCACTGGTCAAAAAATCCAGTCAATATTTGCAATCAGGAATATTACATTTTGAATGTATGCCTATATATTTCACCAGTAATATATAAATACTTTGATGCAAAGTTTGTACTCTATAGTACCATAATTTATAATTAAAAGGATTTATCTAGTTGCATACTTTGAAATTTATCTAGTGGCATTCAAGAACTTTATTGGGTGCTTTAGTACTTGCAGCAGGGCTATAGTACTTTCCTTTATGATGTAATAAGGAATATTGAGGCAAATGTACAGTATTAAGCCTGGTAAAGAGATAAAGTTGAGATAAAGGGGGGAGGTGATAACACACCAGCCAATCAACTCCAAACTGTCATATTTTAAACATAGCTGATACTGTACGTTAATCTTCTACTTAATCTCCATTTTATCGCTTCACCAGGCTTAATACCTCTGCCCCAGTGATTCTATTTATAGCATACACTGGGGGAAATGTTCTAAGATGGGAGTTCTATTTCACATGGGATGTTGCTATGAGTAACCAATCAGTATCTACTTCTTATTTATTTAGCACCTTCTAGAAGATATTAGATAGGATCTGATTGGTTGCTGATAGCAACATACCATGTGAAATAGAATTCCCCCCACTGTGCATGTATTGTATGTGTGTTCAGATGGGGCCACTCTCGTTCTTTCCGCCAGATCACCATGCGCAGGTATCTGGCGGACAGGGAAGTACGAGCTTTTTACACGCTCACATGTCCATTGCTGAGAATGGGTTGTATCAGCGCTGCTGTATGTCCATTTTATTTGGTTTGAATAATGTCTTAATGTATAAAAAGTAGTACCCCCTAAGAAAAGTGTTTTTTTTTTCTTTCCTTTGAAAATATAAAATATATAATATACAGTACAGTATATTCAAATATTAGGGTGTGATATTGAAATCTTGTATCTTGGATTTATACTCTTTTTACTTGTTCTTTAGCTTGTGCAGGAAGTCAATCTAGACACTGTGCTAATAAGTCACTGATATTTCAGTTGAAATGTGAACAGCATAAAAATTACACAAATAGGCCCAGCAAGTGGAGAGAAACACCTCAGCAATAAACAGGGTAAACAATCATTTTAAATAATAAAGAAGTCTTTAAAAATGTTGTAACTCGAACAGAGAAGTTTAAATTTCACCATCTTTTCCACACTCAGTCAGTGTCTATACACACTGTAATACCGGTTAGTCTTGAGATTCCACCATTGGCCAGCAAACTTGCACTAGGCCCATGGCAGGTGCCAAATACCATGTGAGTATAGCCTGGAAAGATTAAGCATCTTTCCAGGCTATACTGGAAAGATGCTCAAACAAATCAGTGACACACCCACGACACTCCCATAAAGCCCATAACAATGACTATTGCTCGTAATCTGCCCACCTCCCAGGCAAGGAGCGCTTGTGAGAGGTAACTGGATTGGCAAATAAAGGATTTGTGTCAGAATTTGTGTCTGTGATCACATACAGTTCCTGCTGGGCTGATGTGCAGAGATTTAACATTTGGTAGGTTATATTATTTCTGTGTAGGGTAAATACTGGCTGCTTTTGCATGTAGCCAACAGATGTAAGACAGCTTTATTTTTACTGCACTTCAGATTTTAATTTTAACACACCCCACCCAGATATAAATCTTTCTGAACATGATACATTTGCTCCACCTGCTGTGCAACATGGTTTAGCCCAGTTTCTTGCTTTATTCACACACAGGAATTGGGCCCCATGTTCTGCTGTGTTTTGGTTGTTGTTATCTGTTGCCGAACCTGTGATTTGTCTTGACTTTGTTGTTTGCCTACCACTTCTGCCTAAACCCAGATCCTGACCAACTAATAGGGTGATCAGGTTGCAGCCTGGGGTATTTGGTCTGGCGGGTGCAGCGCGGGAGGGGGAATGGCATGGAATTGACAAAAACAACCTCCCGAAAATGGCCACCAATTTTTAGAACACAAATGCTAAATGTCCTACTAGACCTCTAGCATAAGTGCAGATCCCAGGAGCACTGGTGCGCTCTGAGTAGTAACCCCCTGGCAATGAACATGTAACCACCTGTTAATGAGCAATAAACCACTGGCAAAGATCACGTAACCCCTGGCAACAACCACATAACCCCTGGCAACGAGCATGTAGGTACATTTTTATATAATTAATGCATAGGGCAGCTGGAACCCTTAATCAAGCCTCCCTAATCCTAAGAATTTTACCTGTATACCTGGTACTATTGTACCGGTAATATACAGAGCTGCAAGACATATTTATATATTAAAAAGCTTAGGATAGAGATGTGCTGTACAATAATTATTCTAAATGCTTGAAGAAATATGATATTTAGACATCATGCTTGAAAAAAGGATGAACATAGTTCTAGATGCAGAGAGAGAACATAAAACGAATAAACATTTTTTAATAAAGAATAAACTTTAAACAAATGCTGATTTAATTGCCTTTTATCAGCTTCAATTATTTATTGTGACAATAACAACACTTACATTTCTAAGATAGTAAACTTTATAGAAACTCCTCTGGTTGTGAGTTGTCAGCCCTGTCCTTATTTGCATTTGAAAATATGTGAATATCTAGTTTATTGCAAATTTTACTCAAGATCTGTTATGGTATTTTTTTTTTTTATATTTAATTTAGTGATTCAACCATCTGCTTAATTCTGTAATTCTGGAGGACATGTAATAGCCAAATAAATCATTCGTTATGTGCATGACAATAAAAAACTTTTGTCCTTTTTGGGAACTTTGTTGAGGAAAAATAAAGAATAAAATATATTTTTCCATTCAAATTTTTTATTCACATTCATATTGTAAAATCTCAAAATGTCAAAATACACTATACAATATTGTCAATCCAAAATCAGTTGGCGATGGTTCATTGTACTGAAGGAACTTTGTTGAGTTTAAGTTTAGAATTTAAGGTTCAAAGTTTAACGTCACCAATTTTTATTCAATGTTTTCATTTCACAGTCCTCAAAAAAATAATGAAACTATAAAAATGTTTTCTTTTAAAGTTTAAATAGCTAGGTTTTATAGCATTAACCATTTCTGATTTGAACAGCAAACTGAGAGGGTTACACAGTAATGATCTCAAAAGCAAGCTCTTTCTCTAATGGGAAAAACTTTTTGAACTGAAGGTGGAGCAATGGAATATGTGCAGAGAGAGTTAGATTTGGGTTTGTTATTTTGTTTCTGTGAAGGGTAAATACTGGCTACTACATTTTTAACCTGCATTTTAGATTTCAGCTTGAACACACTTCACCCAACTCTAAATCTCTCTGCATATTTTACATTTGCCTAACCTTCTTACTGAAGAATTCCCTGAATTTAGTTGAACTTTCACAAAGTGTACATGATAGGACTGTCTCCAGCATTGTGAAAGCTGTTCACCTTG
Source organism: Crinia signifera (assembly GCF_055691185.1). Taxonomy (NCBI): domain Eukaryota; kingdom Metazoa; phylum Chordata; class Amphibia; order Anura; family Myobatrachidae; genus Crinia; species Crinia signifera. The sequence goes on along the minus strand of NC_139219.1, from coordinate 248,826,022 downwards.
GCCAAATACTGTACTATTAAGAAGTTTAAATAACGTTTGAGAATTTACAGCAAATTTTTGAACTTAAGTGTTGACCTAATGGTTTGTGCAACACTTTTAGTTCAAGGTTCTCTTTCATGAGGATATCTCAGCGGCAGTGTATACAATAACATCAAATCAAATGGAAAACAAATCAATTGCCTATCAAACAATGCATCTCTATTGTTTTAGTACGATAGTATAGTTCCTATGCCAATAATTAAAAAAATATTGCTACTATGTAGAAAAATGTCAAGATTCATGATTGTGAATTTCATATTGCGTTCTGATTTTAACCAATTCATTACCTGTTTCTATTTCCTTGAGTCCTGGTTCACCTGTTGCAAAAAGTACGATAAACACTAACGATATTATTGCAACCAAAATAAACATCACAATGAGTGATATCTCCAAAGAACTAAATTTTCTTTTTTTCCCCATCTAAAAAATAAAAAGAAGAAAGGAGAAAACTTTAATTGATTTCTTATACATAAAACAACAAATCCAAGACATTAGTCAACAATTCGTCTTTTTAATTATGCATTAAGAGGTGCACCCTGTTACACGTAATGGTAGAGGGTTGTATTTTTGACTGAAAAGCTCGATAGATGCGTCTAATAAGACATTCACAGCAAAATATACAGTAACTGTCAAAGTAACAGGGATTATAGATGTTATGGGTCCCACAGCTGTTTTTGTGTTTACATGTGTTTTTTTTATCCTACACCAATACATTAAACCTATATTAAATTTAATATAAAGATACATGTTTGTAATGCTCCTGTTCATAAATGTGAGTATCGATCTATTAGATTCATATTCGTATTTTAATATGTGTTTTTATTTAAAAAAAATCAATGTAATATGAGTGTACATTTTATGGGTAAGTTAAACCTTTATTAATATACAGCAGCAAAAATATTATAACTTGTGTAATTACTGAGCATTATTCTCATACTGTAAATACATATGAAACGGTTTCCATAATTTGTTAAATTGGCATCAAAGAGACGTCATTTGTAGTACTCCTGGCTCACTTTTATTTTCATAGTGTAAAAGTACACTAGTTTTATAAAATAGGAGATGGGTTGTGTCTTGGTAAACACCCCACCACCTAAAAAAGGAAACAAACCATGCACTACTAAATATAATTCTATACTAAATACTATAGCAGTGGTTGCTGTTGACAAGGCATGTCCAACCTGCGGCCCTCCAGCTGTTGTGAAATTACACATCCCAGCATGCCTTGCCATAGTTTTAGCATGCCCTAATATCAAAACTGTGGCAAGACCTTCCGGGATGTGTAGTTTCACAACAGCTGGAGGGCCGCAGGTTGGACATGCCTGCTGTAGACTATACTGAAAAGTTATTGATAAGATATATAACCAATAAATAACTAAGGGCCATATGTATCAAGCTTCAAAAAAGTGATAAAGTGGAGAATGATAAACACATCAGCCAATCAGCTCCTACATGTCCTTTTTCAAACCCAGCCTGTAACATTACAAGTAGGAGCTGATTGGCTGGCTCAATATCTTCAACTTTTTGCTGTTCTCTAGTAAAAACATAAACATACATATTTATTTCCACCAATCTAGCTCTAGACTTAGAGGTCTCCAGTATGTACTGCGCTATGTCTTGGAGAGAAATAAAGTTCACAGAGATAAAGTACCAGCCAGATAGCTAACTGTATTTTCTTCAAATACAAATATTACAAATGCAATATTTAGGGTTAGGAATAATATTCATATAACTCAATTCTTCAATTACTAAGAACATTTGCGTTATAAATTTCAATCAGATGAAAGCTATGTATTTTCTTTTTTTACTGTCTCTTTACAATGATTTGTACTAAGTACCTCCGTAACCACTGTTTGCAAAGCCTGTATGCTGTACCATCACTAGTTGCACACCCTTCCAACAACAAGCTGGCAGGGTGTGCCAGCTTTGGAAGAAAAGTGCTACATCCGGTCGAACTCATGCTTCAGTTGCCATGAAAATAATATTATTACTGCTGCCTTTGAGCAGCATGATCAAGATGGTACCGTTGATGGCTGCCTAGGAGCTGTGCAGCTCAGCCAAATATGTTCCATGTGTGATAACTGTACTGTCTCTATGCTTGTATTGTTACCTACCTGGCTGTTTCGGCGACCAGTGGCGCCGCTGATGGCTGCCTAGGCGCTATTCAGCTTGGCGGGTATGTGCTCCCTATGTGATAACTGTACTGTCTCTGCTTAATGTTACCTTCCTGGCTGTTGCAGCGACCAGTGGCGCCGCTGATGGCTGCCTAGGCGCTGTGCAGCTCGGCGGTTATGTGTTCCCCACATGTAATGTCTTAACCCCTTCCTGACACAGCCAGTTTTTGCCTTCCTGACAGAGCCCTTTTTTTCAAATCTGACATGTATCACTTAAGTGGGGATAACTTTTTTTTGCTTTTACTTATCCCAGTGATTTTGAGATTGTTTTCTCGTGACACATTGTACTTCAAATTAGTGGTAAATTTGGGTCGATACAGTCTGTGTTTTTTTGTGAAAAATACCAAAATGTCGTAAAAAAATGGAAAATTTAGCAATTTGCTAAATGTTAAATTTTCTGCTTGTGAGACAAATAATCATACCACTCAAAATAGTTAATAACTAACATAGACCATATGTCTACTTTATGTTGCCATCATTATTTCAACCTCCTTTTAATTTTTTTGGACACTAGGAGGCTTACAATATGAATAGCAAATTCTCAAATTTTCAAGAAAATTTCAAACACTGATTTTTTTTAGGGACCAGTTCAGTTCTGATGTGACTTTGAGGGACTTGTATGTGAGACACCCCAATAAATGATGCCATTTCAAAAACTGCACCCTCACAGTATTCAAAACAGCATTTTGGAAGTTTGTTAACCCTTTAGGTGTTTCACAGGAATTAAAACAAAGTGTAGGTGAAATTTCAAAATTTCATTTTTTTTGCAGATTTGCAATTTTAATACATTTTTCTAAGGAACACAGTAGATTTTACTAGAGAAATGTGACTAAAAATTGATTCCCCCAATTCTTTTGTTTTCATAAATATCCTATATGTGGCCCTAGTGTGCACGTTGACCAAACCACAGGCTTCATAATAGAAGGAGCACCTACTTGATTTTGGAGCCTCCTTTTTATGAGATTATTTTTTAGGCACCATGTAGGTTTCTAGGCACCATAAGATGCTAAAATTTAGGAACCCCCCCACAAGTGACCCCATTTTGCAAACTACACCCCTCAGGGAATTCATCTAGGGGTATAGTGTACATTTCAAACCCCCAGGGGTTTCACCAATTGTGGTACAACTGGGCAGTGAAAATGAAAAATTACATTTTTTACACAAAAATGCAGTTCTGGCTCAAAATTTTTCATTTTCACAAGGAATGAAGGAGACAAAGCACCCCAAAATCTGTGCCCCAATTTCTCCCGAGTACGGCAATGCCTCACATGTGACCAAAAAATACCATTTGGGTGCATGGCAGGACTCAGAAGGGAAGGAGTGAATTTTGGATTTTGCAGCTCAGATTCTGGTGGAATGTTGGTGGGTGCTATGTCGCATTAGCAAGACCCCCCAAGCACCAATACAGTGGAACCCCCCCACAAGTGACCCCATTTTGCAAACTACACCCCTCAGGGAATTCATCTAGGGGTATAGTGTACATTTCAAACCCCCAGGGGTTTCACCAATTTTGATACAACTGGGCAGTGAAAATGAAAAATTACATTTTTTACACAAAAATGCAGTTCTGGCTCAAAATTTTCCATTTTCACAAGGAATGAAGGAGACAAAGCACCCCAAAATCTGTGCCCCAATTTCTCCCGAGTACGGCAATGCCTCACATGTGACCAAAAAATACCATTTGGGTGCATGGCAGGACTCAGAAGGGAAGGAGTGAATTTTGGATTTTGCAGCTCAGATTCTGGTGGAATGTTGGTGGGTGCTATGTCGCATTAGCAAGACCCCCCAAGCACCAATACAGTGGAACCCCCCCACAAGTGACCCCATTTTGCAAACTACACCCCTCAGGGAATTCATCTAGGGGTATAGTGTACATTTCAAACCCCCAGGGGTTTCACCAATTTTGATACAACTGGGCAGTGAAAATGAAAAATTACATTTTTTACACAAAAATGCAGTTCTGGCTCAAAATTTTCCATTTTCACAAGGAATGAAGGAGACAAAGCACCCCAAAATCTGTGCCCCAATTTCTCCCCAGTACGGCAATGCCTCACATGTGACCAAAAAATACCATTTGGGTGCATGGCAGGACTCAGAAGGGAAGGAGTGATTTTTGGATTTTGCAGCTCAGATTCTGGTGGAATGTTGGTGGGTGCTATGTCGCATTAGCAAGACCCCCCAAGCACCAATACAGTGGAACCCCCCCACAAGTGACCCCATTTTGCAAACTACACCCCTCAGGGAATTCATCTAGGGGTATAGTGTACATTTCAAACCCCCAGGGGTTTCACCAATTTTGATACAACTGGGCAGTGAAAATGAAAAATTACATTTTTTTACACAAAAATGCAGTTCTGGCTCAAAATTTTTCATTTTCACAAGGAATGAAGGAGACAAAGCACCCCAAAATCTGTGCCCCAATTTCTCCCCAGTACGGCAATGCCTCACATGTGACCAAAAAATACCATTTGGGTGCATGGCAGGACTCAGAAGGGAAGGAGTGATATTTGGATTTTGCAGCACAGATTCTGGTGGAATGTTGGTGGGTGCTATGTCGCATTAGCAAGACCCCCCAAGCACCAATACAGTGGAACCCCCCCACAAGTGACCCCATTTTGCAAACTACACCCCTCAGGGAATTCATCTAGGGGTATAGTGTACATTTCAAACCCCCAGGGGTTTCACCAATTTTGATACAACTGGGCAGTGAAAATGAAAAATTCAATTTTTTTACACAAAAATGCAGTTCTGGCTCAAAATTTTTCATTTTCACAAGGAATGAAGGAGACAAAGCACCCCAAAATCTGTGCCCCAATTTCTCCCCAGTACGGCAATGCCTCACATGTGACCAACAAATACCATTTGGGTGCATGGCAGGACTCAGAAGGGAAGGAGTGAATTTTGGATTTTGCAGCTCAGATTCTGGTGGAATGTTGGTGGGTGCTATGTCGCATTAGCAAGACCCCCCAAGCACCAATACAGTGGAACCCCCCCACAAGTGACCCCATTTTGCAAACTACATCCCTCAGGGAATTCATCTAGGGGTATAATGTACATTTCAAACCCCCAGGGGTTTCACCAATTTTGATACAACTGGGCAGTGAAAATGAAAAATTACATTTTTTTACACAAAAATGCAGTTCTGGCTCAAAATTTTTCATTTTCAGAAGGTATGAAGGAGAAAAAGCACCCCAAAATCTGTGCCCCAATTTCTCCCGAGTACGGCAATGCCTCATGTGTGACCAAAAAGTGGCAGGACTCAGAAGGGAAGGAGTGATATTTGGATTTTGCAGCACAAATTCTGGTGGAATGTTGGTGGGTGCTATGTCGCATTAGCAAGACCCCTAAAGCACCAATACAGTGGAACCCCCCCACAAGTGACCCCATTTTGCAAACTACACCCCTCAGGGAATTCATCTAGGGGTATAGTGTACATTTCAAACCCCCAGGGGTTTCACCAATTTTGATACAACTGGGCAGTGAAAATGAAAAATTACATTTTTTTACACAAAAATGCAGTTCTGGCTCAAAATTTTTCATTTTTAGAAGGTATGAAGGAGAAAAAGCACCCCAAAATCTGCGCCCCAATTTCTCCCGAGAACGGCAATGCCTCACATGTGACCAAAAAATACCAGTTGGGTGCATGGCAGGACTCAGAAGGGAAGGAGTGATATTTGGATTTTGCGGCTCAGATTCTGGTGGAATGAATGGTGGGTGCTATGTGGCATTAGCAAGACCCCCGAAGCACGGTGAAATTATGAACCTAATAATCCATAGATGTGTGGTATATTTTAAAACACTCCTTTATACATAGGCCGGGTTTGTCGGGGCAAGTGTCACACTGGAAAATAGTTTGCTTTCTTATTCCCTTTTTATAGCAAACTTTGCACCTTTTTTGTGTCCTGCCCTTTTTTCCAGTGGAGGGGATTTCATCAGGAAAATGCTGCCCTGGTACAATACGGGGGCCAGTACTAGAAGTACTGGGGCCCTCTGCCTGCTGGTTCCCAAATATTAGGCCCTTTATGACTTCCTCTTGAAAGTGCATAAATGTCCCCCTCTGGCCTGTAGAACGGAATAGCACGTAAGCGTTATACAGTGCCATCTGGATGATATACACGGCCAGCTTCTTGTACCAGATTTTTGTTTTCCGCAGGGCACTGTACGGCTTCAGTACCTGATCTGAAAGATCCACTCCGCCCATGTACCTATTGTAATCCAGGATACAATTAGGTTTTGAGGTGTGGGTACTGGTACCTCGTACAGGGACGGAGGTGGTACTGTCTCCGTGAATTGTTGTCAGTATAAGGACATCCCTCTTGTCCTTATATTTGACCAACAACATATTTTCGGTGCATATTCCCCTGCTTTCACCCCTTCTCATTACTTGGGCAATGTGCGTTTTTGGGAGGCCTCTTTGGTTCTTGCGCACAGTACCGCAAGCTGCTGTACCTCTTGAACCAAGGGCCTTAAACAGGGGGATGCTAGTGTAAAAGTTATCCACATAGAGGTGATAACCTTTATCCAGGAAGGGGTGCACTAAATCCCAGACAATTTTTCCACTAACACCTACGAGGGAGGGGGGGCATTCTGGCGGTTCAATTCTTGAATCCTTCCCTTCATATACCCTAAACATGTGGGTGTACCCTGAGGTGCTTTCACACAGCTTATACATTTTTATGCCATACCTTGCCCTCTTACTGGGAAGGTACTGGCGGAATTTAACCCTTCCTTTAAAATGTATAAGGGACTCGTCTATGCAAATACATTTTTCAGGGATGTACATCTCTGCAAATTTGGCACTGAAATGATCAATGACCGGCCTGACTTTGAATAGCCGGTCAAAGGTGGGATCATCTCTGGGTGGGCACTGTGCATTATCGTTGTAATGCAAAAATTTAAGGATCATCTCAAAACGAGCCCGAGTCATGGCCATACGGTAAAATGGGGTGCTGTACAGAACATCTGTACTCCAATATTGCCTAATTTCTGGCTTTTTTACTATGCCCATATGAAACACCAGACCCCAAAACGTCATCATCTCTACTGCATCTACAGGGGTCCACCTAGCAAATGATGACGTGGGGTTTTGAGCAATAAACTGCTGGGCATATAAATTAGTTTGGTCCACCATTAAATTTATAAAATCATCAGAGAAAAATAATTTGAAAAAGTCAATTTCTCTGAGACCTGTGGAATCAAATTGGATTCCTGGCATGGCCAAAAACTCAGGAACCTGGGGCTCAAAATTGTCTGGTGGTGGGGTCCATACGAGATCAATTATTGGGGGGGGGTCTCAGCTGCTCTACGGGGGCGTCTTTGAGGGGGTCCCTCATCACTAGAGGAGGAAGAGGAGCTTAAGATGAATCCTTCAAATTCTCCGCTTGCCTCACTGGCTGTGTCAGAGTCAGAGGCAAGCATGGCATATGCCTCCTCCGCTGAATACATTCTTCTGGATGACTGGGATGACATTTGGGATGACATTTGGGATGCCATTTTTATTTTTGTGTTTCTGGTAGTGAAATGTTTCAACACGTGTATAGTGTAGGGGGGGTACAAATTATTTCAACCAGGGGGGTATGTAGTGTGTAGTGTGTATGTAGTGCAGAAAAAAAAAATACTTTATACAGAAAAAAAAAAATTGATGGGGTTAAAAAAAAAATTGAAGGGGTTAAAAAAAAAAAAAAAGGTCCTGCGCCAAAAATTGAGCACAGATGTTGGTCAGTAACGTCCATCACTGAACAGCGCTCAAAGGCAACAGGCATTTGATCAAAAAAAAAAAAAAAATAGATCAACCCTGTGCCGAAAAAGCTGATCAGTGATGTACGTCACTGATCAGCGCACAGTGGCCACAGGACACCCACAAAATCACAGTGTGTGTAAGAAAAAATTAAAAAAAGACCCCACAGCACCCTCAAAAAAAAAAAAAGGTGATCACTGATGCGACACTGATTACCAGTGAGGGGCAGCAGGTGCACAACCTTTGGTGCAACTGACAGTGCAACTGGCAGCAACTGACAGGTATATATAAAAAAAAAAACCTCTGCACCCCCAAAAAGTTGCTGATCACCTCAGATATAGTGATCAGCACAAAAGGCGGGGGCAGCAGACACAAAATATAGCACTCTCTATCACTCTCTGTCACTATCTCTCTCTATCTTTCTCTATCTTTCACTATCTATCACTCTATGACACTGCAGCAGCAGCACTGACAGTTATATATATATAAAAAATAACCCCTACACCCCCAAAAAGTTGCTGGGGGTGCACAAAAGGGGGGCAGCAGACACAAAATATAGCACTCTCTATCACTCTCTGTCACTATCTCTTTCTATCTCTCTATCTCTCACTATCTATCACTCTATGACACTGCAGCAGCAGCACTGACAGTTATATATATAAAAAATAACCCCTACACCCCCAAAAAGTTGCTGGGGGTGCACAAAAGGGGGGCAGCAGACACAAAATATAGCACTCTCTATCACTCTCTGTCACTATCTCTTTCTATCTCTCTATCTCTCACTATCTATCACTCTATGACACTGCAGCAGCAGCACTGACAGGTATATATATTAAAAAAAAACCCTGCGCCCCCAAAAAGTTGCTGATCAGTTAATTTATACTGATCAGCACAAAAGGGGGGGCAGCAGTCAGTTATATAAAAAAATATATAGCACAATCTGTCACTATCTCTCTATCTCTCTCTATCTCTCTCTATCTCTCTATCTATAACTCTATCACACTGCAGCAGCACAAAATATAGCACTCTCTGTCACTATCTCTCTATCTCTCTCTATCTCTCTCTATCTCTCTCTATCTATAACGCTATCACACTGCAGCAGCACAACACAGGAAGTCACAAGTAGTAACAGGATCCAGGAAGCATCCAGCACGCTACAAGCAGTGATCAGGTAAGTATTTGCAAGGATCAGGTCAGTATACTACGGCAGATAGGCACGGTGACCGCACTGCACGCAATTCCAGACCGGAATGGCGTCTGCAGTGCAGTCACCGTTAGTTTAAATCCCCCTCCATGGCTGTGATTGGTTCGTCGGTCCGACAAACCAATCACGGCCTTTGGGGGCGGGCGGGGTGAGGTGGGGTGACACCAGTGTCACCCTTACACCCCGTGGTGATTGGTGCTGTACTTTACAGCACCAATCACCTCCGATCCCTGTGTCACCGGCGAACGTTATTCGCCGGTGACACAGAAAACGCTGTAATCACAGCCAATCACAGCGATCGCCGACGGGGGGGCGGCATCGCAGCCCCCCCTGGGCATGCAGGGACATGTCTGCTGTCAGGGACAGCGGACATGTTTAAACTGTCACCGCGTCTATAGACGCGGTGACAGTTTAAAGCCATGACGTACATTTACGCCATGTGTCGGGAAGTACTTCCCGACCATGACGTAAATGTACGTCAAATGTCGGGAAGGGGTTAATGTAATGTATGTAATGCCTTCACCCCCCCTTCATCCCTGCTTGATGCTGCACTGTAAATCCACAAAAAAATCCTAGTGTGCGCAAGCATACATGGCCAATAAAGTTGATTCTGATTCTGATTAATGTTCAACATTAAGAGCTGGAATGATTTCATTGGTAAACAGTGAAATGAGAGACTATATTATCATGAATAATGATTCAGACAACATATACCTTACCTTCACTGCAGAGGCAGATATTCTCTTGCATAAAACTTAAATTCAGGGATGCTTTAAGTCAATCATTTGGAGCATAGACAATTTTTCTAAAACACCTAGTCAATTTGTTAGCATTTAAAGAAACAGCTAATTGTAGATCTCTGGACCTACAGCTAAAGGCAAGCATCAGCTATCCCCAGCCTGTTGGGACTAAGGTAAACTGAGATTACTGTATGAAGAAACTCTTGCTCCTGATTAACAGCTACCAATCAAAAAGCAGCGGGGAGTGGTTAGCACTTTAATCTTTGCAAGGTAGACAACTTCCTGGAAAGATGAAATATATCTACTGTAGACTATTTTTACCACTGCAGCTGACATACTTTAGGCTGTTTTTTTGAGTATCTCAAAAGCCAAATTTTCTCACTGGACAAAAAAGTTGCACTAGAGTTAGATTTGGGTTATTTTGTTTCTGTGGAGGGTAAATACTGACTGTTTTATTTTTACACTGGAATTTAGATTTCTATTCAAACACACAGAACTTAATCTAACTCCTAACTCAATCTAACTCTCTCTGCAGTTATATTTGCCTCACCTGCAGTGCAAATGGTTTAGTCCATTGGAGAAAGATTTTAGCTTTTTAGATCCTTACTAAATAACCCCAATGAACAGAGCAGTACATCTCTAATGGGCACTTTTCAGAGATTAAAGCCTGCTATGTATGAGCTACAGTATACACATATGCAGATGTATAATTTACTTTATTTTGGGGAAAAAAATGTTAAAAAAAAAAAAAGCTGGTATGAACTGCCAAAATTGTTTTGAACAAATATGATAAAGATTAGGGATTATATTTGAGGTACTGTATTTCACCCTTGACCCTTTTATGTGTCCAAGCAATCAGTTCCGGTAATTTTTCTTATACACTCTGTAAAATAACACAGACACCCATGTAAAAAAGAGATATAGAAAATTAGGGGGGTATTTAATCCCGGGACTTGGCTGTCAGCATGGCACGACAGTCGGGACCATGGCCTGATTTCAGCCCTCTTGCCAGTTTATTGGCAGGCAGGATTTAATGTCCTGCCTACTGATTGGCAAAAAGGGGGCATGTCTGCGGAAATGGCCATGATCTCGACAACCCACGGCTATTTCCGGCAAAACGGGGCTGACTGCTTTTAAAGTCGGGATCCATTCTGGTGAGATGCTGCTTCAATGCTGTCATCAAAGACAGCATTGAATAGACGCCCGCTGCTATTTCCCCCATCGAAAATAGCAGCGGGGATTGAATACCCCCTTAAAGGTAGTCTATTTTGTGTCTTTTATTTTTTAATTGTTTTTACAGTAGAACTACAAGTCTAAGTCGGCCCAATAATGTCATGCATACTGGGACTTGTGGTTCTCTGAGTCCCAGCATATGGGGTAGGCCTTCTGGAACTAGTAGTAGGACTGTAAAGCCAAGGGGTAGTGGAGACAGCCCCAGCCTTCAGCCAAGGTAGTCATGGTTCCACCGGAGGAACTTGTATAAAAAGTGTCCCCCAGATGTGGCCTTATACTGCTGGCTGTTAGAGCCCGGTCCAGGTTCCAAAATACTGGGACCACAGTCTTTTTGTCCCCCATATTTTTGGAATCAGGACTGGACCAAGAGCCTGGTGCTGGTTTCGTAAATACAGGGGTTCCCTACTATTTTTCCCCTGTATTTGGAGAATCAGGGCCGGCCAGGTTCTCGTTATGCTCAGGGGGGGGGGGGTGACACCGTGTTTTCTTTTTCAATTTCAACGTTAACACACTTTTTTTTTACAGAACCATGCACAGATCTTACTCGCTGATGGTTCTGTCAAACTCGCCAGGGTGGACGTGTTCTACTTATTTTGCAATTTTGGTCATGTTTAGGGTGCGAATTGAAAATCGCACCTTATTACAATTGAGATATTGATGTTTTGTATGCAAAAACATCTGAATGTGATTTTGAATGTCCATTTTTTTTTTTTTTTTTTTTTGACAGGTCAGGGTACTACATGTGCGATTTTTGGAAAATGTGCAATTTCGGTCATTCTTGCCTAACAATAACACATTACTAAAAATCACATTTTACTACATAAGGGCCACTATATCTACTTAGATATAGGTATTTTAAGGAAGTTCTTAATGGCTGGACTTTGTGACTGTTGTTAACATGGCTTCCCTATGTCCCATATGGATTTATCTCATCATCCATACACAATGCAACTACAGTATACCCTTAAAGTAACTTTCCTGAATTTCTTGGAAAAAGATTGCATACAGAGACTCCCCCTCTACCCTAATACTGCCATCATTTCCATATTTTCAAAGCTTTCCAGCTTAACATTTCAATAGCCCCATACAAGATATTATTTCCAGCACATTTAAGATTAAAGAGAGCCCCTATAACTAATATTATTACACATGCCTACATTTTTTTATTTTAGTTATGGAAATTCTTACACTGGAGCTGGGGGAATTGCGGGTGTATAGATACACAATTCCTAGAATATAGATGGATGTCCAATGAAGGTTCTTGCCTGCTAAAGGGATCATTTTATGCAACTCAAAATTGGGGCTTCAGTATGCTAGAGCAAAATATCTTTCAAGTACTCAACCAAATAACTTTATTGTGCTTGTTTTTATGGCAGTAAAGTCTACATTATTTGTTACTCTCGTTTATTTTTATTTGTTCCAAAAATATTGTAATGTAATATTGGTACTAAGACTGATTCACAAAAGTCTGATCCAATATTTCATATCACAGTAGAAGCCTGTTACTGTAGTTGGCATCTTTATCATCAGTAACAAAAGCAGTTAAATTAGTAGGAATTTACAGCTGACTTGGCATCTTACTGCTGTCATTGTTCATGAAACTCCATACTGCTATATTAGTTGTTGCATCTTTCCACCAGCACTGTGCAAAAGGCTACATTTAATTTATTTTGAACTTAAAACGCATTCTGTCACTAAATATTTTAAACACTTAATTTACCTTTAAATGCAATGATATGCTCTAGTGTGCTCCTAAGTCTGGTGAAGGGTCCCTGATCATTTATAAATCAAATAGAATGCTTGATCATTTAGGCAATAAAGAACATCTGTTTTGATTTTCATCAAAAGAAATTGCAGAATGACCACTAAAGATCATCAAAAATTGCTTAAGTCCTTTATATTTAACCTAAAAAAAAGTACTGGTGTAAGGTCCAGTATATAGCGCAAAAATAATTCAATCTGTACTAACCGCTCACATTGGGCGCTCTTTTGTTTTTGGCAGTGGCGGATTATACCTATGGGCTGCATGACTGCAACGTCCCCCAGTAAAATCTGCCACCTTTTTAGCCTTAATGTCCATACACACTGGGAAATATTACCTAGCGAGTATGGATAACAATGATGGGGAAAATCATTGGCGTTTTTCGCCAGTTTTACTGATTTGCCCAGGGTGGGTGACTTTCCATACAGGACTCTATGTAAAGCCATCCACCCTGCCATGCTTTTAATACCAGCAGATAGGCAACCGGGCCAGCAATGATGCATGAGCGTGCATCAGCGCTCACTGCTCATCACTGCCCCATACACACTGAGCAGCTGAAACAAATATTTGGATTCAAGATTTGGTGTTTACATGAGACATTTTTTTAAATCTGATACAATGTACTATAGCCATTAAGTTTAAGCCGATCCTGATTGAATATGGTTGTGAACAGATAAGCTTACGCTTCAATTTGTCTTGGAGATATCACGCTTTCTAAGCAACCCGAGTGGGCTTACTTCTCCACCTCTGAAGTAAAAGGATTCTGTCTTACCATTACCTAATACCTGTTTCTGACTACTACTGTTGATTTTTTAAGTGGTTAAGTTGCTGCCACAATCATGTTCCAGTGTTGGCACCAGAAAATGCATTATTCTGGGTATGTGTGTGGTCATGCTACTGCTTAAGGGGGATATTTATCAAAGCATGGGGAGAGATAAAATGGAGAGAGAGATACTGCAAATCAAATTTTGTTATTTTTCTGGCATTAATAATCCAAAAAGAAAATTGAATAAGTTAAAAGAAGAGTACACAATCCCTTGCAAATACAATCTATCTAATTTATTGCATTTACTCTAAAACATGGGCCCTTATTCTGATCGGTGCGGCCCGATCAGAAATATGCGGTGATGTCCGTCTTGGCGAATCCCCGCCTTCCATACGGATCGCCACCTCCGTCCGTATGCGGATATGTGGCGGTCCGCATGAATGTGGACGGGGATACGCCTCCTCCATGGTGGGAGCAGCCCCTGCATTCGATGGTCGCCGAACATCGAATGCAGGGCCGCACGCTCCACCAGGTCCCGCAACACAAGACCACACGGACACTTGTCCGTGTGAAATCTTGTATGGGGGCGGGCAGCTGACATCCGTCGATGTCAGATGCCCGCCCCGTACCCACGTGTCACGGCCTCATTACCATGCATACGCCCCGCGTTTGCATGGGAACGCCCATGAAACGCGGGGCGTATGCATAGGGTAACGAGGCTAAGAAGCCCCTCACGCCCCTCTACGCCCCCTGTGCGGCGTATAAAGAATCCATGCGGCGAAATCGCCTGCACATGCACAGAGTGACCTCTGCACATGCGCAGACGATAAACATCGGCGGGCCGTACGCAAGCGGGAATATCCGCACCGATCAGAATAAGGGCCATGGTATCAACACATCATAATAAAAATAATAATAATAATAATAATAATAATAATAATAATAATAATAATAATAGCTTGTGATACCTCAATCTCTTGAAGTACTGTATAATGTCTGCCATATAATAGGGCTATTGTAAAATTAAGTATATAATTATTATAGAGAAAAGGCAACTTGAATCAAATTGATTTGTGTTTTTTTCCCTTTCACATTATACACTAAAATACGATTTTATAATATTTTGCAAGTGATTGTGTACACTCTTTAACTGATACCCTTTTTCTGTTTTGACTATTATTGTTATTTGAATCAGTGAGTATCACCAATTTATAGATATGGAAGTATAGGTATCTTCACCATTAAGTGAATCTCTTGACCTTAAAGGCACACACATACATACTCTTAAGCTGCTCCTGCACCTAAAGATTTATTGATCTGGCTGGTTGGAAAAAAAATCTGCTAATATCTGAATGATCATTTTTGTCAGTTTTCCAGCATTTCGAAGCAAATGGTCAACTGTCTTTTGCTTCCATAAGTTACCAGATATTTGTTCCAACTAGCCAGAAGTGACAATAAATCTATAGGTGTACGGCCAGCTTTAGAGCAGGATCTATTGTTTCTATTTTACAGACTGTGTTTGAAAAATGACAATTAAGAGCTGAATGGTACTGTATCTATCTCTCCAAAATATGATAAATCTCCCCATCACACCATTTAATATGAACTACTTCTACTTTGGTAATGAGCAGAGAGTAAGTTTGCAAACACTGTGCTCAATTTGGGACAACCATATGGGATGTGGTTAAAATAGATGACATCCCAACTAGCATTCACAATCTCTGTGCATAAATCCTGTCATCAATGAGGATACCCACAACTGAACCCCGCATCTAATCGTAAGTATCCGGGGCCGGTTAGGACTAGACCAGCATAGGCAAACCCCCTCCTCTTGGCAAGTGCCTTAAATTATGACAAAAATAGCATTGGTATATAATATGATCAATCGAGCTGCCAACACATCATTCAGTTTAAGAGTGGAGCTGCTGCACATGCCCAGTGTACCGGCTTCTTCTACCACATTTACTGTATGTGTGGATCTGAGCACTCAAACATTGCAATGGACCAGAGAGTAGCTGCCAGAAGCAAGAGAAAGGAGTCTTACCATGAAGGGGCAGATTGTGAGTTTAGAAAGTGCAATAATGGTTCTGTTATGTTTGTGTTTTTATTATGATAAATTTAACCTTTTCTTGACCATCTCTCTCTCTGAATGTCACTAAAACAAGCTGAATTCCTAAATGGCAATGAAATATATTTGTACACGCACTGGCAATTATTCCCCCTGGATGCAGCAGTACTGGATATTATCAGTTCCAGCATTTCAGTCAAAACCCGAGCACTGTATCTTATGTTTTTTCTCTTTCTGAACGGTTTGGGAGCCTGACACCCTCCCGATACATCAGTTTTAGCAAACACCAGTGGTTCCTCTTTTCTCTCAGACAAGAACTGCACTGGATTTTCATATATACTATCAGGCACATGCACTCCAGAATGCTCTTGACTTGGCATTGTATTAGACAAAATTAGCTGTGATGTTGGTGATCTGAGATCACTATACCACCACTGAGTAAATGGTTAAGCTGATGTTCAATTACTTCCCGCAAATGTATTTTGTCCTTTTCTTTGTCTTGTATGATACATTCATCTCAACGATCTCTCACTCTTTAATTTAGAATAAATACTTTCCTGGTGAGGCAAAATGAGTGTTGGCTATTTTAAACTAAACATAGCAATGATGTATTAATGTTATTGGAATATACTGTAATTATATGTGGATACATCCACAGAAATGCCTTGTTGGATATGTATCTCTTGTGTTAACAAAATAAATGAGGATTATCCAGACCCATCTGCACATTACTTACAGTAAGTTGATATTACCTAATGCATCAGCATTGTGGCTACAGGATTTGGAAGTGTGCCTTCTATTTACAACATATACAGTATGTACAGTAGCTGACATTGTTATTATAACGTGGACATAGAGTAGTTGAATACATTTACTAAAGTGCTGTTTTTTTAAAAGAGGGGATCTTGCCCATATCAACCAATCAGATTCCACTTAACAGTTATCTAGCACCTTCTATAAAATCACAGCTAGATTGTGATTGGTTGCTTAGGGCAACATCTCTACATCTAAAAAACCTGTAAATATATTGTAGTAATTATATCCAAAAATACAAAAGGAATTTAAAGGGTAAATAAAACATATATTAGGATTTTATTATTTAAGATATAAAATGAGTTTATTAATAACTGTTAATATATTATTATCTCTTGTGTTAATGATAGTTACTATATATTGTGTACTCAGAGGGTAATTTATCTATAGCATTTAGGGCCTGATTCAGCTTGACTCGCTAGGCAGTGTACATTCCCTGCCTAGCAAGCACCGTTACACCACCATGCCGAACGGACTCCACCCCGGTGCCTGAATCCTTTCGCTGCCATGCGAGAGCATGTGTTCGTTAACACATTCCCTGGCATGCAGCTGCTAGCAGGAGAAATCATTTGATTGTCGCTGACCATCGAATCATATCTCTGGCTTTCGGAAATAAAAAGTCAGTCTACCTCTGTTCCTACCCAGTGTCCACCCTTCTCCCTCCACTACCTGTGCGAATGCCTTGGTGAGGGCCAGATGTACTAAGCTTGAAAAGTGATAAAATGGAGAGTGATAAACCACCAGCCAATCAGCTCCTAACTGCCATGTCACAGGCTGTGTTTAAAAAATGACAGGTAGGAGCTGATTGGTTGTTGGTTTATCACTCTCAATTTTATCACTTTTCAAGGCTTAGTACATCTCGCCCTGCGTGTTATACTCGCCAAAGGCGTTTGCACAGGGGGTCTGCACATGCACCAAAAAATTCCCAATTTAGGCCCAGTCTGATCCTTGTTGAATCACTCCCCTTAGTACTGTACAAGCAGTCTCAGGACACGTGTCTATTCTATTGTTGAAAGTAAGTATACAAACCTGTACACCCAATATATGTCTGGTACATATGCCAAAGTTTGTGAGCTGGATGCAACTCAGATGTATCAGGTGTAACACATCCTAAATATGCATGGATTTTCCTGCATGCATCTTTTCATCTGTACAATACATTCATTGTGTAACTGCTCCTTATTTATATGGCAATGCACCCACTTTAACATATACAAATTCATACAAAATGTAGATTATTTAAAGTTGCATTTTTTTAACACTACATATTAAAATTCAAAATTTGGCATATGACGCTCAGCCTTCCATCAATTTTGATAAAGGTCTATTTTTAGCATCTGTATTAATGTTCTAGCATTTAAATCTGATCTTTTTAGCATGTGATTTACAATGATAAGTACACCAGCTGTTCAATTCTAGCATAATCCCTAGAGACACAGGATGCTTACTAAACTTAGGAAACATGCCATGGCTGACAAACAGTGCAAGGCCCTGTATAGCCAACTGCTCAATCTTGTGTAAAGTACAACATGGCACCATTACTGTTTAACTGTACACCAGCAACAAAATTCATTAAAACTAATCTCTGCTTTCCAGATCAATACCCCAGTGCAGTAATTGCATCTTACATTGGTTTAAAAGCATTCTAGATGACAAAATGCAAGTACATACAGGAAAAATAAACCTAATTCACCATCTATGCAGAAATAAAGTACAAGGTAATGTAAGCAATATAATTGGCACGTTAATACACATTACAGTTTATGGTGTTTACTTTTAAATACTTTTAAATAAGTGGAATGAAACAAAAGACTTATGCAGTGTAGCATATTCAGAAATGAAAAGATAGAATAATTGAGTTCTTATATATTATACTCAGCCGTGGTTTCAGAAACTGACAATATAGTGCAGGGAGAACCCCTTAGGACATATAAAACCTATTGTTTTTGCCCCAGATAGCCTGTAGAAAGTGATGGCCGGTAGCACTTGTGGGGGGGCGTGACCACGGCAGGACGTGAGTGAGGGAGTGCGTCCGAGCTCCCCCCTGCACACTGCTGCTATGAAGCTCATACCCAGGTGCCTATCCCGGTTTTTGTGAGCATATGTCGGCTCTAAGGTCCGGTAGATCCCCCCTCTGAGTAACACGAAAATCTCCTTACCCGCGAAGAATCCAGCGGCGGCGCAGCGGGGCTGAGTGAGAGCCGGTTCCCGGGTGTCTGACGCTGCAGCGGGGGTCCTTTGGAGCCTGCCCCGGCTAGTGCCTGTCTGAAGTGAGGCCGGGTGAAAGAGAAACGCGGTGAGACGCGTGGTACACGCCAGCAAAGAGCCCCTGCAAGCCCCTGCAAGCGGCGGGTGTGAGACGCTGCTAACAGGGGTGTTCCTGCAGCCTGATTCTACACGCGGTGGTGGGGGCTTCCTCAAGGACTGTCCCTGCGTGTGCCTGCCCGGATCTCTGAAGCCAGTGGGAAGCGGGGAGTCCCTGCTCGCGGTGGGTGTGAGACGCCGCGGCAGGGGGCAAGCTAACCAGTGCATGGCCACAGCCGGCAGGGCAGCAAACGTTTGCAAGCGGAGAGGTGGTGGACCAGCGGCTGTTTAGTGGAGCTGAGTGCAGTCCAAAAGCCCGGGTCTGTGTGAGAGGCTGCCCAGCAGGAGGACTGGTTGGACTTTTATCGGCACAGCTAAGCTGCTGGCCGGTGGCAACAGAAGGCGGGTGGTCCGGCCCATTATCCTACAGCGAGCCCCGGTGCTGGTGGGTGAGTCGTGCTGGGCACAACCATACTGAAGTATTGTTTGTTTCCCTTGGAGCAGTTGTACCTTCTTTGCTTGTGGACTTCCTAGTGGTGCTCCGTTCGGGTCTCCAGCAATAGTAGTGGCCCAAAACGCAGGCAAGTAACTAAGGTGGAAGAGACTGTATAATACTCAGCCTGGGCCCGGGTGGGAGACGGGACTCAGGGTGGCTATTTCACACTGATCTAATATTTGTACGGGGTACCTGCGAGAGGCTGGGACAAAGCAATCAGTGCTCGGACCCAGCTAGACAGAACGGGCGTCTGAGCTGAGCCGGGTCAGAGGAGAGACTTATATATATATTTTTTTTCTCTCTCTCCCATCTCCTGGGCAGACGGGGACCGTATAACTTCAATCATGGGCAAAACAGGCCAAACCACGGCAGCAGCCAGACTAGAGAAATATGCCAGGTCACAGGCTGGTAGCAGTTCCCAGGCAAATACACCGCTGTCTACTCCTACTAAGGAGAGCAAAAATCTGTCACCCCCGGAGGTAACGTTACAGCAAGTCCTAGAAGCAATCAACACGTGTGAGACTCGGCTCCTAGAGCAAATTAACAAAGTACAGTCTGACATTACTCTATTGAGGAATGATGCCCAAATAATTCGGGAGACAGTTACGGAGGCTGAGACACGAATCAGTGCAGTAGAGGATATAATCGGCCCATTGCAATCTCAGGTCAAGACACTGGGTGGTCACATGATTGAAATTCGCCAAAAAATGTCCGATATGGAGGGCAGATTAAGGCGGAACAATATTCGCTTTATTGGTTTCGAGGAACGTGCTGAGGGCAATGCCCCAGAAAAATTCCTGGAAGAGTAGCTGTCCCAGATGTTCGGCAGTAAAGCCTTCTCTGCACAATTCGCCATTGAGAGAGCCCATCGCATTCCTGGGCGGGCTCCTCCTCCCGGTGGTCCGTCCCGTACGTTAATAGCCAAGTTCCTAAATTTTAAAGATCGGGACAGTGTGCTTAGACTGGCTAGGGACAAGGTGGACTTTGCCTATAATGGAAGGAAGATTTCTGCCTTTCCAGACTTTCCTCTGGATGTCCAGAAGGACCGTGCGAAATTTAGAGAAATTAAAATTCGCCTTAGGGAGTTAGAACTTAAATATTCTATGCTCTATCCGTCTAAACTGAGAGTGGTGGCGGATGGGGCAACAAAGTTTTTTTTCACTCCCGGGGAGGCGGCAAGGTGGCTTGATGCCACATACCCTGGAAGGAAACAGGTGTTGGCATGAAAAAGGGGTCTGCAAGCCGACCCGGCAGGAGCCTTGACAGATGTGAAGGTTTAATTAGTTTGTCTGGGCCTCTGAATTTATAATGGGCTGTGTTTAAGACGAGTGGGGTTGTGCCGGTATATGTATAATAATCATGGTGGGATAGGTGAATTGTGTAAAGGCATAATTAATGGGGGGAATTGAGTTGACTATTTTCCTGTTCCTTTTTTTCTCTCCGGATTTGTTGTGTGGCAGCATGGGGTGCGGGGGGGGGGGGGGGGCGGGGGTAGGCCTCTTTTGGTGGTCATTAGTTAATTGTCCCAGGGAATACGTTTGGCGGATACAGCGTAAAGGGTAGGGTGGGTAGTTGTAGGGAGGTAGGGATTTAGGTATGCCAAGGGGTTTGGTTATACAGGGTGGGGGTGGACGGGGGGGGTGTCTTTGTGGTTATATGTATTTGTATGTGTTGTTGTATGTTCACAGCAGGATCAAGAGTGGATCACCCCCGAGACGGTACCGGAGGGGACTTGGTTATTGGTCGTATGTCCTCTTAGTATGTGGGCCCAAGGTCATAAATTGGCACGTAGTGTAGATGGTTAAATTTTTAACCTGGAATGTCAGAGGTCTGAACTGTAAAGTAAAGAGAGCCTTAGTTCTGAAACAGTGTATGGATTCAGATATCATATGTCTGCAAGAGACCCACCTGAGCAAAGAACGCCAGGGTTCCTTAAAACGTCCATGGATAGGTCATAGTTTCTATGCCCCTTTTTCTACATCCTCCCGGGGGGTCGCACTTCTGGTTAAGAAATCGGTGGTTCTAGAGGTGGGCTCTGTAAAGATTGACACAGGGGGAAGATATCTTTTTTTGGAATGCGCAATTGAGCATGTGCGATTCTGCATACTTACAGTGTATATCCCGCCCCCCTTCTCCTATGACGTGGTGAGAAAGGCGGTGGAATTTGCAGCGGAATTTCCCAATAACATAGTAATTTGTCTGGGAGACTTTAATAAGGTACTCCAGCCTCGCCTGGATAGATGGAACAGGTCGGAGAGTGAAATCCGTAGAGAAGGAAACAAGTTCTCTGAGTTTATAAGTGAGATAGGGTGGAAGGATCCCTGGCGTCTAAGAAATCCTGATCTCCAGCAGTTCTCCTGCTACTCTTCTTCGTATAAAGTGTTTTCAAGGATTGACTTGATCTTAGTGTCTGACACGGCCCTTAATAAAATTATTCAGATCAATTATAGGGCACGAGGGATCTCGGATCACTCTCCGGTCACCATGGAGATTGATTTAGAGATCCAGACAGGGTTTAGATACTGGAAATTGCAGGCCTATTGGCTGTCGCAAGTTGGGGAGCAGGAGACAATGGAGGGAAGGATAGATGAATTATTTGTAGATAATGAGGGGTCCTCCCCTAATATCTTTGTGTGGGATGCCTTTAAGGCCTATCTGAGGGGGGTGTTCATCAAAAAGATAGCCTATTTGAAACTCTCAAATCGCAAGAGGGCGAGTGAACTTGAAGCCAAAATGATAAACCTTGAAAATGTATTTCTGGCTGCTAAATCTGATGCAGCTAGGGCAGTGTGGCAGGCTGCCCAGAAAGAGTGGGTGGAGTATATGCAAGAGGTAACCTGCCGGAGGTTGGCCAGGGGGTCAAATAGATGGTATGCTGACTCTGATAGAAATGGGAAATTCCTGTCACATATTATGAAACAGGAAAACCCGTCGAATAACATTTCTATGATCAAGTTGGAATCAGGGGAAGAGGTGATAAACACTCCCGAGATAACAGAGATGTTTTCCAAGTACTTCGAGGAAGTTTATAGATCCAAATTGGTTTGTAGTAGTGAAGATTTATGTGGGTATTTGGAAGGGGTGGAACTTCCATATTTGGACACTATCTCAAGAGATATGCTGGAGGCTCCTATATTAATAGAGGAAGTGATAGCGGCCATTAATTCGTTTCCAGGGGGTAAAGCCCCTGGCCTCGATGGTCTCCCTGGGGAAGTTTACCAGAAGTATATTGGGAAATTAGGCCCGAAGTTGCTAAGGGTTTTTCAGTGTATGGAAGTAGAAGGGTGTATTCCCCAGTCTATGACAGAGGCCGCAATAATTATGATCCCCAAGGGTGAAAAAGATCCGTCTAGAATTGACTCATATAGGCCCATTTCGTTAATCACGGCAGATGCAAAGATCTATGCAAAAATCCTCGCTATTAGACTACAGAAGGTAATTGACCAGGTGGTACACTCGGACCAAACCGGTTTTAGGGTGGGGAAGTCCACTGCGATAAATCTCAGAAGGGCGTATACTTATCTTCAGAATGCAGAGATGGGGGGGTCGGATGCAGTGCTCGCATCATTTGATGCGAGCAAGGCATTCGACTCAGTTGAGTGGCCTTTTCTTTGGAGGGTATTACAGGCCTTTGGGTTTGGGGAGAGGTTTATTAAAAGGGTCGCACTGTTATATCAAAATCCCAGAGCTAGAGTGACCATTAACGGGTTTACATCTCCATCGTTCCCTCTCTCCAGAGGAACACGTCAGGGTTGTCCCCTTTCCCCCCTGCTGTTCGCGGTGGTGGTGGAGCCCCCGGCGTGTGTACTAAGAACAGCCCTGGGGGGAGGGGGCGATGGAGGAGGTTCGGGTCGGAATATGGTCTCCTTGTATGCGGACGACCTCTTGGTGGGATTGGCGTCTCCTGGGGCGTTACCGGTTGTTATGCGACTTATACAGGAATTTGGGTTTGTGTCTGGTCTCACAATGAACTGGGACAAATCCAATTATATTCAGTTGGGGAGCAAGGAAGCGACCGGCCAGTCACCAATAGTTCAGTTAAAGAGGGTGGAGAGATTTCGGTATCTTGGTATCAGCTTCACTAGGAACTCAGCGGACTTTATTGCCGAGAATATAACCCCGTTTATAAATGTATTAAAGTCCAAATGTCGTAGCTGGTCTAGACTCCAGATATCACAGATTGGTAGGGTCAATTTGGTGAAGATGGCTATCTTGCCCAAATTCCTGTATATAGTACAACACTCCCCGGTTTTCATTGGTGATGGGTATTTCAGGAAGATAAAGAGTATTGTTTCCTCGTTTATATGGAGGGATAAAATGCCCAGAGTCAGGATGGATACCATGTGCCGGGATAGAGAAAAAGGGGGTCTGGCCCTTCCGGACTTTAAAGTATACTATATGGCTGCCCAGATGGTACAAATCTGTGCATGGGTTAGGCCAGGCGAGGACTCAGAAGAGCTAAGGAGCTTGGTGGAGTGTGTGGATCCAGACTATTCTCCACTTCAGAGATTGTTTGTGAAGTGGCTTCGGCGGGATTTTCCCCCCATCATTAGCCAAGCCATAAAAGTATGGAAATGGGCATGTAAATTAGAAAAAGTGGGGGGTTTGGATCCAGACACCCCAATCTTCTCCATGCCAGGTATGAGGGAACTTAAAGATCAACATGGGGGGAGAATATGGAACTCCTATGGAATCAGCACACTGGGTCAATGGTGCCATGAAGGGGTGCTGAAATCATTCTCTCAGCTACAGGCCGAGTTTGGACTTCCGAAGGAAGTTTTTTTTAGATACTTGCAAGTCAGGAGTGCGATGACTCAGGGCGGTAAGGTTGTGCAATGGAATGTGGAAGAGGCTCCTTGTAAAATCTTTATTAAACAACTTGTTAAGGATAAACGTTTGTCTAAAATGTACCATTATCTGCACTCCATCGTACAAACTGAGGAACTGAGGGATTTGCGGCTAAAGTGGGCAGAGGATATTCCCCTTGTTGATGAAAGTAGGTGGAAGGTGACTCTGGCAGGTCCACGGCATGCGACCAACTCAATGAGGACTCAACAGGTCCAATTCAATATCCTCCATAGGACGTATATAACGCCAGTTAAGATGAAAAAGTATGCTGGAGCAGGATCTGACAAGTGTCCAAAATGTGGAGAAAGTGAGGCCACATTTGATCACCTGCTGTGGAGCTGTAGAGTGGTTAGTAGATTTTGGGATACAATAAAAACAACCCTAGTACAGATAGGTGTTCCACGAGTCACCCTTAGTAAGCTGAATTTGGTCTTGGGGTGCTGGATGGAAGGGACAATTAACTGGGAAATGAAATTACTATCTAGGAATCTAACGGCCTTAGCTAAGGTAATAATAGCTCGTAGATGGATGTCCCCGACGGGCCCCCTCCATGAAGAATGGGTTAACCTGGTCAACCAGACCAGTGAACACGAAAAATATGTGCATGCATCGAGGGGTACGTGGATTAAATATCAGGATATTTGGGGGTATTGGAATAGGTCAGCCAACCATAGGGTCAGCAATAACGAGTGGGTAAATGTATAATCACGTGGTTTTGTTTTTATAGAAATTAAGGTTGAAAACTATATGGGGTGTGACTACCTCTCGTACACTGTTAGGGGCGTGGCCCGGTATACAATGTAAAATAAAGTTGGGCACGAGTAGAAATGGTATAAGTTTTTTTTTTTTTTTCCTTAAGTAAAGATAAGTAAATAGTAAATAAATAAAGAAATATATAAAGGGAAAAATAGAGGGTACACGTTAGGTATGCGCACTGAAGGGTTAGGCCTTCCAGTCCCACAGCGTGGTTTTGTTTCTATAGAAATTAAGGTTGAAAACTATATGGGGTGTGACTACCTCTCGTACACTGTTAGGGGCGTGGCCCGGTATACAATGCAAAATAAAGTTGGGCACGAGTAGAAATGGTATAAGTATTAAGGTTTCTTTTTTTTATCCCTTAAGTAAAGATAAGTAAAAAGTAAATAAATAAATAAATAAATATATAAAGGGAAAAATAGAGGATACACGTTAGGTATGCGCACTGAAGGGGTAGGCCTTCCAGTCCCACGGGTGTTCGTGGCTAGTTAAGGGGTAGAATGTAACCGAGGGATAGCACGACGCTTCTAGGCTTGGGAATGATTATATATATGCTATACTAAAGATAGAGGTCAGCACGGTGATGCTGCGGTTGGGAAAATAACCTATAGGGTGCATAGCTTAGAGGGGGAAAAGTTTCTAGGGGTACATTGCAACGGGCTGTGTGCAATAGATCCAGGCAGAATACGTCAGAGAAACATGAGAGGCCCCGTTAGGAGAAGTATGTGTTGGTTCGCTGTGAATGTGTATGTGTCTTTGTCTTCGTTTGTGGGTTTTGTCTAGGGTATACAGTTTAAGGTAACATGACGGGCATGTTTTTTCTTTTGTTGTACTATACTATGTATGCTAATGTATGTGGATGTGTTTTGTGTTTTTTGATATGGAAAAAAAAATATAAATAAAGACGCAATAAAAAAAAAAAAAAAGAAAGTGATGGCCGGTATGCAATTCTTACATGTTTTCGTCCTTGTCCTGCTCAAAATTTAGGAGCATAATGAAATTAAACCCATTTACCTATTTGGCACAGCAAGGAAAATGCTGTTTGTGCTCCCAAAAGACAGGCTTTTAGCCAATTTCTGCTCCACAGCAGGAGGATGCGAGCAGAAATTATGGGAGGCCACGGTACTCATGACCAATTAGAGTAGCAATAGAATTGTCTGTTCATGAGTTGCAGCCACTAAAACAGCTGAACTACCACCCCACCCCATCACCGAGTGTGACAGCTTTCTATATTTGTGTTACTGGATTTGGGTAGAAAGTCAAGCAATTGTCCTGGGAAGAAAATGGATGTATATATATATATAGTACTTAATGTATCAAACAAAATTGTTTATAAGCTGCTGTCACAGCAGTTTTGCAGTCAATTGTTTGAGACCAAATGTTTAAGACATTTGTCTTGAGCAAATGCAATGCTGAAATATATAGATTTTTATTCTGATAGATAGTCAAAATTGCCTAGAAGGTTAGCCAAAATTGCACAGTGTTAAACATGCAGACGATACGATACGAATCCCGCTAAGTCCGTATTGCCTAACAAAATAGACTGCACAGACAAGTTTATTGTGACTAGATCATAGAGTGTAGGCCCCATAATAGTGTAGTGTTTACAATTTAAGCTTAACACTGCAGACTTTCTTATCCCTACAGGCTAAACCAACCTTCTCCCTCTAACCCTATTTACGACACCATCACCTTAGTGTAACACTAAGTGCTCACTGTAGCCTAAACCTTTGCTCCTTCCTGCAGCCTAAGGCTTAGGCCACACACATTGGCCAATCGGGTCTGGTCCAGTGCAAAAAGGCTCCTATGTGGCCATGCACACATACGCGGTGAGGCCACAGCCTCCGGGTCCAACCGCAGTATGCTGCGGTTGGACAGGACAGCGGGGTGACCGGATTTCAGAGTGAACACATACATTTGAATGTATGTGTTCACACATTGTGGCTATGCTGCACTGTTTCCTTTGAAACCGGTTGGAAGTGGCCATATCTTGTTCTTCAGGATCTGGCCACAATGCTGTGTGTGACCCCACACAGCATACTTCTGGCCAATTGGGTCCCACTGAATGGGGCCCGCTTGGATGGTATGTGTGGCCCCAGTCTAAATTAAGCCTCCAAGTATTTGGAACCTTTCCCTCCTAGCTGTAGTAATCTTTCACTAAAGTATTCTATATTATTTTAACTACTGATAAAAATTACTTCATCACATTGGCATGTACAGACAGTTGATCTGAAGTCTGACCACTCCCACCAGTGGCAGAGATGCACAGGAGAGATTGGGGCATCTGAGACAGAGGCAATGTGTAATTGAAGACGATAGATAGGGATAATGTTTTGCGGTGAGGAAGAGAAAGAAAGGAGACAGTTGCAGCACAAGTGTCAGGGGGAGAATGAGTGGGAGGGATGTGGGAAGAAAAAGAGGGGTTGGAATGTTGGAAACAGAGTTAATAAATGATTATTTATTTTTTATTTTATCACTAGTGTACCATACATGTAGATTAAATAATTGGCTGTAATACCTGTATTTTTATAAAGTATAATTAATTGTACTTCAAAGCAGAACTTAAAACAACATTAGAGATTTATTGACTATAAAAATATCTTCAATTGTAAAGTATAGTAACTAACCCTTGAAACTATATTGTTATTAGTAACAATTTAGAGATTACAAAACTACAAGCCTGACACACTCAAAGTCTTTCTAGGCTGCTATCTGTATTAATGTACAAGATATGAACACATTTTATTTACCTAGTCTCCTTTCTCTGCGTCTGATTAACTAGAATTGCCTGGGAAATTGTATTTGTTTTAGAAAATATTTAACCTGGAGTCAGATCAAACAACAGCTTAGACACAGGTTTTTTTCAAAGTCAACAGTTTATCGTCCAAGAACCAAGAATATAATGTATATAATAATGCCAATCTAAATAGGTGCTTAACAGAGTCTGAAGAATGAGTTTGTAGAAATCTACTTGTTAATTTGTTTGACACATTATAGACTTTACAGTGATTAAATGCATTAGACACTAATACAATGGAAAAGCTTGAATTCCTGCTGGCTTCTCTGACATGGATTGCACTTTGCAACCTTTCCCTGTAGCATCATCATATGAATGTGACATTTCTTGATCTGATGGCTATTACACATAATATGTAAATATGAAGTTTACTAGTTTAGTCATTGACCTCACTACAAGAGCACTAACTTCATTAAGATCTGTAGAAACATCTTAGGTTACACTCAGATGTATCTGCAATCTGGAAACTAAGGGGGTTATTCAATCTGTGCCAATATTTTCCAACAGTCGGAAAAGGGAATTGTATACCCTTCTAATAATATCACTTGCCACAACTTTTCCTTCATTCACAAATTAAAACCAAAGAAATACATTTTAACGAGCTGTAAATTATTCTCAACCCACGGATGCATGAGGGTAAATACAATAATGGCAGCACAATAACAGGTTACTTTTACCTGTGTAATTAAAATGCTTTCAATCCTGAGCCTACCATAGTTGCTATTGTCATTTGAAGCATTTAAAACTGTAAATCATATGCTCCCAACAATTCACGGCCATCTTTTCCATTGGGCTTAGTGGACAGTTTCCCAGGGGCCCCAGTATTCAAAGGGTCCATGGCAGATAAACCTTCCCACCCCTACCCAGCTGAAATGACAGTTTACCTTACTGTGGGATAATTTGAATTGGGGCCACTATTGTGGGACTACACCCCTTCTCATTGAGACTATGCTCCTGTCCGTACAGTATTTCAGTAGTGGGGAAAGGACACTATAGTTCTTTCTGGCACAGGACACAATAATATCTAGTTCTAGATCACCCCGGCTCTGCAGGGGTGTTGTAAGAGAGTAGGAAGCCCATATGCAGCCTCCTTCCTCCAAGCACCATCCTTATTGCTGTCAACAGTGCCTGAACACTAGAGGGCTTAGATCTATGCACAGACCTCTGGATAAATGGTGGGTGGACAATTTTCCTGGAAATTACTCAGTGCTGCGGCCCTCATCGTGGGCAATCTAGAGTGGTAAGTATTAAATATACAGGTACTGTACAACGTATTGACTCACACACACTGCACCCATTCGAAATTTGACCTGTAGCTCTACCATTTACATTTTTATTCCTATGAATGTGCATTGATCTGCCCAAGGGCTTTCACTACTGTTAAGATTGGTCCTGCAACCGTTGTATTGTATGTTTAAGCTATGTATTATACAGAGAAAGCATCTACTATATTACCCAGTTTGCCACAGTTTAGCTTAGTATTAAGGGATATTTATTTACCCCAGATCCTAGTTTGAATCCAGATTTGTACATACTGTACTAGGAACCATCTACAATCTCTCTGGGAGCATCAGGCAGCACGGGTGTGGTATAGCTAACAGAGAATGTCAATAGGTCAACCCCAAAACAGTGGCACACCCAATGTAAAAAGTTGACACAAGCAAAGGTCAACATGGAAAAGGCTGACACAGGAAAAAGTCAACACATGAGCACGTGGTCCACCAATAAGTGAACTGCCATGCTTCCGACCAGATGTCTCGCCATAATGTACCATTCCTAGTCACCAGACACGTGGATGGTTAAGTATGAAAAAGTACAACAAATCTAAGAAATCATAAAAATCTCATGTTGACCTTTTTACATTGCTTGTGTATGTCTAATATATGTTGTTGACCTATTTTCTGTTGATCTAGACAATATCTGTCAGCCAGCTGGATACCAGGCAGCACAGCAGAGGAAGAAAAATGAGGATGGGTAGCAGTCCAAGAATGATCAACATGTATGTTATCCTCACCATTAGCACCATTAACAACAACAGCACTAGACACAGGTGGATATTCCACAAGTAAACCTAGATGACTGCATAGGGCCCAGAAGGTCCCAAGGAGCCCCATAAAGATTTCTTGGCCATCCAAAACATCCCCAAAAATGCATTGCGCTACTATTGCATGACGTTATGACTTCACGTGTACCTGCCAGCACTCCCAAACTAACTGTGATGTTCTTTAAAAAGGATAAAAAAATGCTTGGACACACTAAGTGGTTTCATCTACTGTATTAGGCCTCCTAAAAAAAAACCTAGAGCCTGATCAGATTTATACACAATGCCGATGTTCATGCAGATGAGCATTTATCAGTAGACTGTGCACTCACCAAGGTACTCTTGATGATGTCTGCAAACAGCAGCTAAAATATAGAGCTATGGATTGTTGGAGGGCCCAACCCTGTATACTGCGTAGGGCCCCTGAGGTCTAATTCTGACTCTGACAATAGGGGGGTCATTCTGATCTACTCACATTAATGTGAGTTTGGCCCTGTCCTAAAGTTTTGGGGACTGTGAATGTGCATGGTTCATTATGCACATGTGCAGCTCCTCTTTTCGAATGGATTTGCATAGTCGCGAGCCATTCGCAAACATTGGAGAGGACATCATCAGGGACGGTCACCCATGGCAATGGCCAATGTCTTATGAGCATTCCAATTAAATTGCTGGCATTCCCATGGGTACGTGGGCAGGACAATGTGTGCAGGGGCGGGCAGCTGAATCAGACTCACATTCCATCTCTTCTGCCATTTTTCCATAGTAAATGACCAAACTTTTATTTACATCAAGCTTTCTCCTATGTATTACACATTATCTACTGCTGAAATATTTTTCAAGAATTATACTATATATATGTCATTATTTTATGTATTATGAAACCTGCAAAATTATAATTGAATCAAAGAAATGCAATGTAAAAGGTAAAATACACTACAACCACATCTCAGCAGCATTGAAAGCACGATACATTAGGAACTATTTTAAGCAAAGACCTTTCAAACTTGACATCCCAGATTAATGAATGCACAAATTACTTGAATTGTTAATTAAGTCAATGATATGAATTCCATTGTCCAATTCTATTATTTTAATGTGCAATATTCTCATTTATAATTGTTTAAATGAACATATAATTGCTTACGCATTCAAACTTAACATTAAATAAAAAAGAGCTAACATTGGTAATTTAGATAATCCATGTATTAAATTAAGATGACATACTAATTTAAATAGCTACATGCAACATTTGGATGTTGCAAAATGCCCAAAGGAAGAAACATTTCCAAACATTGTTTAACTCTTTGAGTGCAAAGTGAATTTGTCAAAATAGGTGTGAAAATTGCCAAGCTAACATTTTTATTCATCATAATGACCTGTAAATTATATAGGAAATACTGTATGATCTTTTATTTTCCACAGCAATTTTAATTTTAATTTATATAATACATGTGAGAGACGCTGGTACTGTATATGTTGCATATCTCTCACAGAGATGTTGGCACTCAAAGGGTTAAATAGTATTGCCCAGATTGATTTAAATGCAGGTCTAAGGGGGTTATTCTGATTCACTCAGAAAGGCACAATCACTCTCTAGTGAACAAAACCATATGCACTGCAGGGGGGACTGATGTAACATATGCAGAGAGAGTTAGATTTGGGTGGGAGGTGTACTTCAAACTGATATCTATATTGCAGTGTACAAATAAAGCAGCCAGTATTTACCCTGCACAGAAACAATAAAACACCCAAATCTAACTCTCTGCACATGTTACATCAGCCCAACCTGCAGTGCATATGGGTTTGTCCACTATAGAGTGATTGTGCCTTTCCGAATGATTCAGAATAACCCCTTAAATATTATGATTTTCGTTCACATTTTTATTATTAAGGTATTTCTACAGATAACAACTTGTGTCTCCAAGAGCCTGGAATGAAATCTAGAATGGAAGGTAAAGGGTCTGTGTATCAACCCTATGATCTTGAGACAGGAGCCTCAGCTTGTATTAAATAGCATCTGACTGTATGAGGTTGACCAGGGTCCAACTTGACAAGACCAACTGTCAACTTGACAAGAATTCTTACTATGTGCATTTCATTTTTTTTTGTTTTTGTTTCTTGTGCTTTGGAAAGTGAGCACCAGACCTATCCAATAGTAATATGGAGCATTAAGCATTAGAGAGGAGCACATTTTTCAAAAGAGTCCCATGGACTATTTTCTCATTATTCATTGGGCCACAAAATGTTGTACATTACACTAGTTGAGTTTGGCACTATTCCAAATGCATCAAACAGTTGAATGAATTCACTGCTGTTGCAGGGGCGTAACTATAGCACCGCAGCCCCCGCCACCGCGGGGGGGCGCTGTGCATGTGGGGGCGCCGGGGGCTGCGGTGCTATAGATACCCCCCCCCCCCCCAATCCCCCGCAGACTTACGTATCTTGCTGGTCCCGGCGGCTCCGTTCTTCTGATGAGGACCACAACAAAATGGCCGCCCCCATATAGCAAACAGTTCTCTGAAACTGTCTGCTGTACGGAGGCGGCCATTTTGTGGTGGTCCTCAGCAGATGAACGGACGGAGCCGCCGGAACCAGCGCGATAGGTAAGACTGCGGGGGAGGGGGTTAGCATAGGCGGCGGGGCGACGGGGCGACCGGGGGGGGGGTGCTCGACGGGGCGGCGGCGGGGGGTGGGTATGGGCGCCCCCCCTAACGGCGCGGGGGGCGCCCAAAACGTAGCTACGCCACTGTGCTGTTGTCCAGGCTCGCTTCATAGGCAATAAATGTCATCCAAAGTGAGTTTCCCAAAAATAGTGTAAAATTTACACAAAGCGGAAAAAAGCAAAGTGGAATATGAACTTCACACCTTTATGGAATGGGACTGTTCTTTTGTAAAATGAGTTTATGCAACTGCAATTTCACTCAACTCTATAGTAGTAAACCATATATTTAGTATGTATACTGCAAATGGGTACAATAGGAACCCACTGTCTTGGTTGCCCTACTGTAACTGTATAAGTGATGATAAAAGTTATATGCACTCCCTTGTTTATTAGTAATTTTATTATTTTATATGGAATAAAGCCCCCCCAACTGTAACTGCATGGAACCAGGTCACCTTGGATTACATTGACTTGGATAACAGCAGTCAAGCTATAGCCTTATACAGTCACAGTGCTCCTGTGAAAGACACACAGACACATATCTCTATAATATCAAATACAGTATATGCTATACAAATCTTTGCTCATCCACACTGCATAAAATGTATAAGTAAACTGAAAAAAAGTTCTGTTCTATCACAGATTTTCATTTTTCTACATAAATGACATTATAAACTTTATGCATTGTCTAGCTACAGTATACAGTTGTTATTTACAACAAACTCAGTTTACCATGTATAATATGGGCATTTTTCTGTACCAACCTTGCTTTTTGGCTCTCTCCTCTTCCTTTCTGCTGCTCAACAAAATGAAGAGAACTTTAAACTTTAAGCAATGAGCTTTTTATACTCCTGAGGCCATTTGCTGTTTTTTTTACAGCAGTATGAGCTAGACAATCAGTTAGCGATAATATATCTGTAAAATGTTAAAAATCATTAACATGGAAAATTGTTGCCATAGATAATGTTTCTTAGTTAATTATCATTTGAAAATAAAATAATGATGTAAACAGAAAGTTAGCAGTTACCTATTCAGTTTGAATATGAAGTTCAGTTAGTAACCATTCACATTTAGTACTTAGCTGATACACAAGTATATAAAGAACAAGTACATTTCAGGGGGCTATTTATTAGCATTGTTTGTTTGTTTTTTGCCTAAATTCACAGTTGGTAAGCCATGCTCAAATTTGGCAATAAAGTTACAGTGAAAGATATCACTCAAACATCCTAATGGGTGATGTCAACCTACCTGTCCTTGCAGATAAACCAAAATGTATCTAATACAATGACACATGAAATATGTAATTGCTGAAAACAGGTCAGCTTTATTTAATTACTTAGTAATCTGCTATTAAGAATAACCACAATGGGCGGTATTCAATGTGAATACCGGCGACGTGCAGCGAATCCTGTTTAGGATTCGCTGCACATTCGCCACTGGTCGCCGCGTTCCGGAGCCTCGCCGGCTCCGGTATTCAACGAGTCAGGGGCTCGCTGCCCCTGACTGGCGAATTTGAGCTCCTGCGGCGAACGCCGCAGGGAGCCTGAGGACGGTGGCAGGCAGGGAGATGGAAGTCTCCCTGCCTGCCCCAGAACGTTTGTGGGGGGGAGGTGGGCTCCCCGGGTGCCAGGCAGCACAGGCTGCCCCCCGGGGGTGCCAGCAGGGGACCGCGTATATTCAATACACCCGATCATGAATATGTAATGATCGGGTGAAGTGAATATATGAATATCTAATGAGCGGCTCGGCTCCGGCCCCCTGCTTGCTGCTCTGTGTAAAAAAAAATATATATATATATTTGTTTTTAAATTAAAAATATATTCATGTGCTTACAGCACATGAATAAAAATAGCATGCCCCTCCTCAGAATAAGATTCCAGATTTTTTTACACCAATTGTAAAAAACAAAACACTTTATTTTAAAAGTTCACATTCCACTTCACCATAAAAAGATAGCGATTGCTACTCGGTGAATCATGGCGAAAAAAACCTTGAAATGTATTCGCCATCTGGTCATTGAATAGGGTGATTCACCGTTTTAGTCAGAAATTCGCCATACAGCACAAAATCGCCATAAAAACCTGTCGAATCAGCCTCATTGAATACCGGCCAATGAGCGGTGCCACTAACCAGTCTTTAGAATTGAATCAGCATTAAAGCATGTGTTGGTGTAGTGAGCATCTCAAAAACACTGCAAGATGACCTCTTCTGCCATTCTTTCCTGCCAGGGGCCGAATGGGAACTAAAGTCGCCCTGGAAAAGTTTCTAGATGTGGCCTCACATGTGCGACACCAAATCAAATGTAGCCAGAACCAACACCAAAATAGGCAGGATTAATACATCATTACACCTATGTGAAAGCCATTGTTTCAAAGCCAGTGACAAACCAAAAACCTCCACATTTAAAATAATACCCAACCTCCTCTCCCCACTGAGACTGAACACAGACCCCAAAACCTCCAAGCAAACACATATCACAAATTATCTCCACCTCTACCCCAGTGGAGCCAAGAAACACCCCAAACATTGTTCCACTCCCAGATAGCACCGGCTCCTGTCCCTTTAACAGACGCCAGATGATCCCCACTGACCGGGCAAAGGAGAAGCTGCCGGGACCCGAGCTGCACTTGACAATGCTGGACATTGCGGTGCGCCACTTCTGAGGTTCCGTGAGTCTGTGTACCATCCTATGACGGCGGGCTGTCTCTTAAAGCTTTTGTGCCAGTTGGTTTTATGTTGAGCCATGTGGTATTAAGTCCACAGCTGACGAATTGCTCTGTACAGATGCTTTATCCTTACGTTTTATGAATTGTTCATATGCCTTTTACATAATTAAAATAGTACTACAATATATATATAAATATATATATATATATATATATATATATATACAGTATATATATATATATATATATATACCCAATATTACAAGAATGCACTCAACCACAATGGGCGGTATTCAATGAGGATTTTGGCGATGTGCAGCGAATCCTGTTTAGGATTCGCTGCACATTCGCCACTGGTCGCCGCATTCCGGAGCCTCGCTGGCTCCAGTATTCAACGAGTCAGGGGCTCGCTGCCCCTGACCGGCAAATTTTAACTCCGGTGATGCCACAGGGAGCCTGAGGACGGCGGCAGGCAGGGAGATGGAAGTCTCCCTGCCTGCCCCAGAACGTTTGTGGGGGGGAGGTGGGCTCCCCGGGTGCCAGTCAGCACATGCTGCCCCCCGGGGTGCCAGCAGGGGACCGAGTATATTCACTACACCTGATCATGCATATGTAATGATCGGGTGAAGTGAATATATGAATATCTAATGAGAGGCTCGGCTCCGGCCCCCTGCTGGCTGGTCTGTGTAAACAAAATATATATATTTTTTTTATTAAATATATATTCATGTGCTTACAGCACATGAATAAAAATAGCATGCCCCTCCTCAGAATAAAATTTCAGATTTTTTTACACCAATTGTAAAAAACAAAACACTTTATTTTAAAAGTTCACCTTCCACTTCACCATAAAAAGATAGCGATTGCTACTCGGTGAATCATGGCGAAAAAAAAACTTGAAATGTATTCACCATCTGGTCATTGAATTCACCGTTTTAGTCAAAAATTTGCCTTACAGCACAAAATCGCCATAAAAACCTGGCGAATCAGCCTCATTGAATACCGCCCAATGAATAATTGTTTCAGACGACATCACAACCTCTAAGTTCCCTGAGGGTTCGGGAACCAATACACAATATACAACCCAATAATGGTAAGGCGCCAAGTATAGACAAAGTATTGGTACATACAGGTAAAACCAGTAGTATTAGATATAAAGAGTCCTCAGTCCAGTGAAGCAGAGATAACAAAGGGCCTTATTCTGGTTGAGGCGGTCCGTTCCGAATTCTTTTGGAAGGCGACTTTTAGCTAACTGCGCATGCATAAGCAATGCAATGCGCATGTGCAACGCAGTGTCTTTGCACTCATTCTCAGCAATACCGTCTAAAAATGTCCACCGAACTCCGTCAGGAAATATGGGCGTAATATGGGCGTCATGTGGGCATACACAAGGGCCCGGTTTCAAAGTGGGCAAAAGTGGGCGAAAATCTGGGCGTACATGTGGGAGTGCACGAACAGTGGTAGGCGTGCATTCGGACTGGACACTGAGCGCAAGCGAACCAACACAGCAGAAATCTATCGGTGTCAATAAGCAGCTTTCACTTCTCGGCGGGCAATGGTTCATGCGCTAGGCATTCGGATCGCCCAATTAGTACGCCTGCACCTTAAACACTCCCAGCTGAGCACAATACAATCCAGTCTGCTGCTCATTACTGATTAATTAAACACTTTTCACAGGTTCTATTGGAACCACTAAGTCATTGCTGCCTAAATTGGGCAAAACTAAATAGTGTTAATCACAATTTGAATATTTTGAATGATTGCATACTGTATGCCTTCCAATTAATATATAGTATGCAAACATAAAACACAGGTAAAGGGGCAACAATGAAGTTATAAAACTTAACATGATGTGTTAAGTGTCAATTAGGAAGTAATTGATTACATTAAAAATAAATATATATGTTATGAGGTATCCTAATTGGATAAATGTGTCATGCTGCTGAAGCATGACTTTCGAATAGATTATTGAGGTTTGCGCACATACAACAACTCGGTGCGTACGGTCAGCTTCCCGTTCGTTCGGACGCAGTAAGACCTGTAGAAACTTTGAGTTCCCACCGCACACGCATGTTTGGATGCAGTCCGAAGACACTCCCTCTTCTTAGAAAGTCCGTCCGAACGGATGCGGATGACCTGTAGGCATGTGTTCTTTGATGGTCCGACGTGCGTGGCGTACGGTCATTTCCGAAAGAATGCGCATCCCAAAGAGTCAACTAGAATAAGGGCCAAAAGGTGCCCATACACGTACCAATTACCTGGTACTTTTTGTGCTAAAATAGCATTGTTGTGCATACAATGCAATGCTATTCTAGCACAAAAATTACCGAGTAATTGGTACGTGTATGGGCACCTATAGTTCTTCCAAAGAAAAGTATTTATTTCATCTTTCAACCAGTGGATACAGGCAATGCAGAAGACATCATGTGCTGCTAATCGGGATAAAATAGTTTAAGAAAATATGCAATACACTAAAAAATTCTGAATGTCAATTATAAAATATGACCTTAGAACAGGACATTTCAATTATGTTTTTTCAGTGATTTTGCTATCTGTAGAAACAGTTATAAAGATGTTTAGGAGCATATTTGTAATATTTGTCTGAATGCTAGATACTGTTTTTTTGTGAATAAAACTAGAGCCACAAGTAGCTAGCAGATGATCAGTATGTTATACAAAGTACTTCATGAGACAGGCATTATGCAGTAACATGTCTGAGGGAAAATGTTGAGGAGCAGTGGCGGAACTATCGAGGGTGCAGGGGATGCAGCTGCTATGGGGCCCGGCGGGTTGGGGAGCCCGAGGCACAGCAAGCAATCCCCTGCACAGTTTTGTATAATTTTATTATTAGTATTAGAGTGCTGACTGAGCTGCAGAATCGCTCCGGGCAGGAGCCGGAGTATCACACCAAGCGGGAGCAGGACATAATAGAGCGCCGAGCGGGAGCAGGACATAATAGAGTGCCGAGCGGGAGCAGGTCATAGTAGCGCGCCGAGCGGCGGGGGGTAGAGAGATGCGTGCGCAATGCAGGAGCTGGGATAGTGTAGCGTGATGGACGGGGCGAGCCAGGCCAGAGCCGGAGCAGCATGCTGGGTGGAGGGATTGGTGCCGAAAGGGAAGTAGTGGAGCTGGTGTATTACTGCATCTGACAGAGCCCCAGGAGCCGCCTTGGTATATGAACTCAGCGCTGCATGTCCAACCCGGTGCCTGCTTGCTTTGAAGAGAGAGACAGGCTGAAGATGTCCAGAAGTCTGCAGAGTGAGTCCTGCAGCTGCTGGTGAGCTGAGCAACATGTGGCTACTATTCCATAATAAGTGTAGCATATGGTTTTGTTAATGTTCAGAAGCAATTTATTGGATTACATCCAAGCCAGCCATTCTTCGCTGGGATCACATGTGATATATCTCGTATGTGATATATCACATGCAGTCCTGCTGCCCGGAAGGTTCTGAGTGGCTCAAAGGGGATTGCGTGCAAATTTCCTGAAGGAAGAAGTCGCATAACTGTATAGGCACCTTAATACATCTGTCTACATATTACAGTTTGTCGTGTGGCTGACTCAATGTATGATGAGCCAGGTAGTCTTAATGTGCGTACACACTAGATAATATTTAAAATAATATGCCCAAATAACAACATATCATAACAAAATTATTGTGTATATCATCTAGTGTGTATGCATCGCTAACATTGTACACTACCGCCAGTCATTAGCAGTGTCCTCCATTGTCTGTACACGCTGAATGATGGATGAATGGAGCATGACTCCCCCTCCCCTTCCCACCATTATTAGTAACCAATAACTGTACCCCACCGAGTCCCTTTGGCACAAAATGTTGCAGGGGAAAAAATGTATAGTACATATTTATCTGCAATTGTAGGATAGCCCTTTTAGGTCAATGCACTTATGATCAAATAGTACACAGTTGTAACCGTATAGTTCCACTGGGAACAACAGTACAAAGCCATAGCAGAGTATGAGATCACTGATTAACAAAGTACCCTAGCTGATTAATTGCTCTTTAATTTAATAATGTAAAGAAAGTTTGCGTGCTAGAGTATTATATATTTTAAGCAGCCCAACAGATCTGTTGCAGTCATATATAATGGAAATATAATTTTTTATATAATAATGTAAATGTCCTTAGAACAGGACATTTCAATTATATTTTGCAAGCGATGTTTAATATCAGCAGAAACCCTTTAAAAGATGTTTAGGAACATATTTCAATATTTGTCTGAATGCTTAAAGCTTTTTATAATCAATAGCACTGAATA
This sequence comes from Crinia signifera, assembly GCF_055691185.1. NCBI lineage: Eukaryota > Metazoa > Chordata > Amphibia > Anura > Myobatrachidae > Crinia > Crinia signifera. The sequence continues at coordinate 248,786,638 of NC_139219.1, read as the reverse complement.
TATGCACTTTACGTTTTTGTTTGTGTATTCATATTAAAGCGGACTGGAAATCGACTAATTTGGTCTACATGTGAGGATAAAATAGACGATACAATTTGGCTGGAAATTCACCTGTGCTTCAGTATTTTCTAAAGCTTGGTTATAATTTTTTTCTCCTTGTCAGAAGGTCAGCCAAGTCTGTGTTCCTAATAAACTACTGAATGTTCCAGACTGGAATGGAAGCCACAGAAAATAAAATTACCTAATCAGAGCTTCACATTGACAGTTTCTTTTACTTTCCCGAAAACAGCATTGCTGGCAAAAGAAAAATGTAATATTTTAAAAGTAACTTTATGAAAGTTAAAAAAAGTATAGTTAAACATAAAGTGTTGCTAATTAAAGCGATTTGGATCAATTTAAATTAAATGGAAACCCAATTAGTGTGTGCTCTATTCCTTGATGAGCAATTTATTTAAACCAGATATGTTCTTTGCTATAATTTGTAAAGGTGGATTGGCTATACAAAGAAAACTCTGAAATCTGCAATTTATGAAAGGCTTTTATTAAATATGAAATATGTTAGCCCAAGTATTTCAAATATCCACAGCAAAAATGTTTTCATCAAAAATAAATAATTAACTATCCAATTATAATAGATCTTTAAGTACCAAGTTACGTATGTCACTTGTATGTACAGTACAATATACTGTTATAAGATTAATTACAAATCCTATCTCTTGGATTCTTGGGTTTGAAACAGCAGAACCAAGATACATCATGTTCCAACATTCTATTAAGCAAAATATGACATATAATAAACCGAAATTTGTGAAATCAAAATGCACCAACACATGAAAACTGCATTTTATGATATGGTACAAATAATGTAAATGTTGGCATTCTGTTGTTAACATAGAGAATGTCGGCATATTGACTGAATACAATCATAGCCTTGGGTAATACAGCCTAGTAAAGCATTTGCAACATGTTTTGGGGAATTGACCTCCTGTATTTAGGGTGATGGGACAAGAATTTATTCACAACTCTGTTCCAATTTTGCAGTCACATTGAAGTGCTGTATGTCATTACTCTGAAACACAGCATTTAAGAGCAGCTTTCATGTAGATTTTCCCAAGAGACTAAAGTTGTTAGAGCAGTGGTTCTCAAACTGTGGGTCCTGACCCCACGTGGGTCTCAAACTTCTCAGCATGGGGTTGCGACTTTATGTTGCTGACCATCAGGCTGATAACTTTTCTAATCTCAGTCATTGATTCAAGGAGTCAGAAAAATATTTTGAATTGTCTGTTATTTTAGACTCCTCCCATCATTTTGTGCCTCCACAGTGCTGCCATGTATGTGCTGTCTACTGACTACACATGTAACATGATGACCTTCTGCATTAACTTGCTGGGGTCCTGTAATTATTTTTATTGTCTGATCAAATTGCAGAGGTCCCAGAGCAAAATAGTTTGAGGATCTCTGTGTTAGAGGAATCTCTATTAGGTTTGCATGGAAAAAATGTATTAAAATTGCATCAAGAACAAGTATAATTTTGCCTACTTTCAAGAATTGTATCACAAGAAAAGTGTGAGAAAGCCCAAAGGATGAGATGAAGAGACATAGATGGTATGATACAGGGTGTGACATGTATCCATAACAGTTCTAGGTATGAAATTACTGAGAAATGTGTTCTTTAAATAAAGGAGGATGTAACTGATTGACAAGGTGCTAACAAATCATTCTATCATTGATAGCTCTCAAGGTAAGTGTATGTATATGGTATTTAAGAGTAGTGGTGTTGAAATCCCTTTCTTGCAATCGTTTGTAAGAATGTGTGTTATGTGGAAAAGTGCATCATTATTATTATGTATTTATTACCAGTTATTTATATAGAGCACACATATTCCGCAGCACTATGCAGAGGATATTTAAATGTCCACATCAGTCCCTACCCCAGTGGAGTTTACAATCAATAATCCCTATTAATTCTACAAGGACACACATTAATTCTAAGGTTAACTTTGTTGTTGGGAGCCAATGAACTTACCAGTATAGTTTTGAATTGTGGGAGGAATCAGGAGTACCCGGAGATAACCCATGCAAGTGCGGGGAAAATATACAAACTCTGCACAGTTGGGGCCATGGTGGGAATCAAAACCATGACCTCAGTGCTGTGAGGAAGTAATGTTAACCACTCAAAAGAGAGCGTGTGGCTACTGAAAAGGGGGCATGTCCTTAAGTGTAGTATAACACACCATATAACCCTTATACACATTATGCCCCACAATAGTATACTAAAATAATATAATTCCTTTATTGGTCTTACAAATGGAGAAATTCATATTGTTACAGCAATATGCATAGTAAAGACAGAACAAATAAATAATAAAACAAACATAAAATATAAAAGAAACCAAAACACAGTACAGAACCATGGTAAATAATAATATATAAGACTATATTGCACATGATTAACATAACACAAAAAGATGATGTACAGTATGTAGGAATCTACTGGCGACCAGGATGGTTATATAATCTAACCACAGCAGGAAAAAAAGACCTGTCGTGAGACAGCGAGGATGAAGCAATTTATCACTAAAGGAACTACTTAATTCTGACACAATATCAGGGTGGGACTGAACGTCCAACAAGGATGCCAACTTGCCAATTATTCTCCTCTCACCCACCACCTCTACCGTATCCAAGGGGATTCCTAAAACAGAACTGGCTTTCCTAACCAGTCAGTTTAATCTCTTGCTATACGCAGAGGAAATGCTGCTACCCCAGCAAACCACCCCAAAGAATATAGCTGATGCCACCACAGAGTCATAAAATGTATTCAGTAGTGCTCCCTGCACTCCAAAAGATCTCAATCTCCTCAACAAGTAAATTCTGCTCTGCCCCATTCTGTAAAGAGCAGCAGAATTATCAGTCCAGCAGGAACAGGTAGAGTGACAGCAGGGACAGGGAGAGAGTCAGCAGAGACATACAGGTGGGAGACAGAAAGAATGAAAGAATTACCTTACCCTAGGCTAACCTTGACACTCCAGATGTTGTTGAACTACACATCCCAGCATGCCCTGCTACAGTTTTGCTATTTGTCCATGCTACAGCTGATGCAGGGCATGCTGGTATGTGTAGTTTAACAACAGCTGGAGTGTCAAGGTTATCCATCACTGCCATAGGCTGTGATTGGAGGTGGCTGAATGGAGGAGGAGGCTGTGTTTAGTGTATGGAGTGGTCAGCAGCAATGGTAGTGCAGAGGAAGCTGTGATCAGTGGTGGTGTGAAGGCTGTGGTCAGTGGCGATGCATAGGAGGCTGTGATCTGTGGTGGTGTGGAGAAGGAGACTGTGGTCTGCGGCTGCAGTGCAGAAAAGTGTGTGGTCGGTGGCGGTGGTGCAGTGGAGGCTGTGGTCTGGACAGAGAGTGACAGCAGGGACATAGGGACAGGGTGAGTGACAGCAGGGACATAGGGTTAGGGAGATTGACAGCAGGGACAGAGAGATTGACAGCAGGGGCAGAAAGAGGGACAGCAGGGACAGGGAGAGTAACAACAGGGACTGGGAGAGTGACAGCAGGGACAAAGAGAGTGACAACAGATGATGCAGATATGGCAGAGGGGTTTAAAATTGTGGATGTCACAGAAGGGGGTTTTGGAGCTGTGAGGAAAACCTACTTAAGGAGGTGGGAGTTGTCAATGGAGCTGAGGGGAGGGGGGTTTGGAGTTGTGCAGAAAACCTGATTGAGGAGTAGGGAGGTCGTGGGTGCCACTGAGCGGGTGGGAGCTGTGAGGGGATACTGATTGAGGAGCTGGGGGTGCATTGGAAGGTTCTGAGGGGGGAGGAGGGATTGATACTATGAGGGGAACCTTTTAATGATGAAAGGAGGGGGGCCACAGTTAGGAGGGTTTAGAGCCTTTAGAGCAGCAATAAAAGGAAACTAAGGGGTCACAAGCCCCAGGAAATAACTCACTGTGCATGTGCCGCTCTCTGCTGTGCTGCGCTGCTCTGTGTGTGTGTGGTTGACGGGTGGCTGCTGATGACTGGAGAAATGGAGGACAGCCCATTCTCCTACATTCTCCTACAGGTGTCCTACGATCCAAGCTGCGGGCCTCTGACAGAAGCTGGTCGGCTGTCATTTTAGTCACAATGTCGAGTGATGTGCTGCTGAAGCAGCATGCGTCCCCGTAGCCTGGCATAGGGAAAAGGTTTTTGGGAGCACAGCACCTTGCAATCCTCCTGCCCACTGGGCACTCCAGGTTCCAGGGATGAGTAGAAAACATTGTGGGAGCATCCAGCCACTTTGGATGCTGGCATAATAGGCCATTTAAAATAAAAAAAATCAGTACCTGTATGCCATACAGTTGTATACCTATCCACTTCGAGCACTGCTGTTCAGTAGTTTGATGCAATCATGTAACACAAAAGTATATTATGATGGAGTGAATTTATAGAGCCATATACAATTAGCTGCTGTAAAGTTCTGCAGCAAATGGAATTAACCAGCCTCGATAACCTGCCACTTATCACACATTATGTTTCAGGTGCCTCAGGTACCAAAAACATAATCTCCAATCAGCAGCCTGCCGATCAACTATAACACATGGGTCCAACAAGTTATCCCAGATTGCATGTGTTATCACCCAAAATTGGGACCTTTTTCACTTGGAAAAAAAGACCTGTCTGTGATTGATTAGCACAAAAATAACCATTGGTCATATATCAGCCTGTTTTTTTTTTTTTTTTTGGGGGGGGGGGGGGGGGGCAAATAAGCATTGGGGCTAATTGTATACCCTCCACAGTATTCAAATATGCAGTATAGTATTACAAAATGTACAAATATTAAATATCCAGTTTACTGGTACATGAAAGGACAGAATTTATCAAGTGTATTATTCCAAAGACTAACACTTTGCTTTGAGAAGGGGGATGTTTTATTCATGTGCAAGACAGAAACTATACTATGCTTACATATAAGTGTGTGTGCATGTGTCATACTGTCAACCTACTCATCCAGGACTGCTAGGGAGCTTCCAAAATGTGGATGGCACTTCCGGCCCCCCAGGGAAGCAGATAAGTCTCCTGGAGCTGGCCGGTCCCATCACCCATAGAGTAATGTGGATGGACCGGTTGGCTGATGATGCTATAGTGTAGAACAACTATTGTAAGTTATTAGGAGCTCGAAGACTTTACCAAGTAAATTGTCACAAGTAGATTATTGTTGTTATACATTGTAGAAATCCTATGTGACCCCAAATATTCTTATATTTGACTTTGACTTTACTTTCTTCCATACATTGTTCTGATGTATTTAAGAGATTGATGCAGAGTTAGATGCAAGTTGGCCATAAGTGCACTATATTGTACTACTGCATGTGACAACACCGCCCCAATAATGACGCTTTTCATAGATCTCACCATTATCAGTGCATAAAGATGGAGCCCCTCTCATGCTTGCCGGGATCTTGGTAGAACATCCCCGCTGTCAAAAGCCGGCGGAGAGGGACTCCATCAAACTGGGATGCGTGTGTGTCTCATGCGCACAAACGTCCCAGTCTCTTAGTGGCTGGGCGGTGGGACCATGCCCGTCTCCACTTCAGGGAGACGGGCAGGGTTGGGGGGGGGGGGGGGGTGAGGGGGACCATTAGTGGTGGCGGGGGAGGCAGCAGGAGCTGGCGACTGGTGGGGGCTGGCGATGGAAGCGCCAGTCCCTGGCTGAATGAAAAGCACTCCATCTGTACCTGCTCCAGCCCTATACATGGTGCATAAGATGTGTTGCAAATCAGAAAGAGCCCACAGTTGCCTCTAATTGCCTTCACTAAACATAGCCTCAATTGCAATCAGGCAAAATTGTAGGCTATACCCAAGAGCAAGTAACATTGAAGCTAAGGATTGTTCTATGGCTGCACAGAGTGGACACAGCAGTAGTGACTCAGACACCTTGCACATATGATCATGCAGCCATCAGAAGATACATGTCCAAAAATCAAGGCACTTTTGTTTGCCTTAATGTACAACTTTTAACATGGTCTAATTTGACCCAAAAAAGTCATAGTTTTTACATTTTAATTTTGAAAAAAATAAACAATTTGTAGATTTACTTTACTGTTTTCTCAGTATTGTTTAAGAATACTGCCATAAAGAATTAATAACAATTACACGGCAAGCAGCACATAGCTGCGCTTTTGTGCAATGTACATAAATCCACTTCTTAAGCTAATGCCATTTCCCCAGATGCTCCTCAAGGCTTGTGTTTGGAAAACGTCGCCATAAGTGATGTCTCCTAGGAATTTACCTACCATCTTGAAAAACAGGTGGCTGCTATAATTGCTGTGTGTTTTAGAATCTTATCACTAATGTGTAATTGAGGTTTTGGTTTCCCAATGTGATTCAAGGTGTTCTCTCAGTGCTACTTGATTTTATTAGTTAAGTGTGCATCTAATATAGAAATGTAACTATTTCACCTTTGTGATAGTTGATTTAAATAATGTAATAAATAGAAATTTGGGTGGACAGTTAAGTTATTATAATTACAAATATTTTGTTACTTAAAAAACACTGTAATACTATTATTTATTACTTTATGTTATATCTATAGCACACAAATACTGTATTATGCAACACCTTAAAGAGAATATTTAATCATTTGCCAAAATCACATTCCAAGTAGAGCTTGCCAGTTATTTGCTCTAGCACAGTGATTTTCAACCTTTTACAAGTCATGGCACACCAAACAAGGTTTTAAAATTGACAAGGCACACCATCAGACCCCCACAGGAAAAAACACATTGGCCCCCATATGGAAAAATAAATCACACTGGTCCCTACAGGTAACAAAAATGAGATACATTGTTCCTCACATGTAATGAAGAGACCAGTTAATAGCAATTGAACTAGTGGAGGTGGCTGTCTAGTGTGGGCATCTCTAGCTCTCGTGCATTTTTTAGCATTAAACTGTAGTTGCCATTCTCTTGACCAATTCTCAAGTTTACTTAGATCATCAGTCATTTGATTTACCCCTCCTGGTGTGTGTACTCTGTTGCATATATTTGTGTCATCTGCAAAAAGGCATACTTTCCCTTCAATATCATTTGCAATGTCACTAACAAAGATATTAAAGAGCACTGGTCCAAGTACAGATCCCTGGGGTACTCCACTGGTAACATGTCCCTCCATAGAATGCACTCCATTTACTATATTTGTATTGTATTTTATTTACACAAGGTTTATTCACCTTGGGGCATAGCTACCTCTGAGCGCTTTTCTTTCAGATTCACTTCTTTCCATTTGTGTCATGTAATAATTGTTATTGTCTGATGAGGTCCCAGAGAAGCTTGAGGACCCCTGCTATAGACTATTTGCTTAATGAGCAATATCATAATTGTTCACAATATTGTGTGCACACTAAACAAGATCGGAAAATAATATTGTCTGTAATGTCATCCGCAGCCCGCTGCTGCATGTTTCGTTGACTATATATATTCAACATTGAGCATGCAGCACAGATGATGGGGGGTCATTATTGATGCAGGGGAGTGCACATTGTAAACAATATTGATCATACACACTAAAAGATTTTTTAAACAATATTGATCAGAAGGGCCGGAATAGTAGGTGCAACGTAGAGAAAATAGTTGGTTCTTGAACAGCTCTAATTTCTAAAAATTAAACTGACAATGTTGAAAAGTACAGTATATGGTAGATATGTTTAACTGACGCTGCTGTTAAGATACAAGATTTGCATATAATAAGTGTGGAAGTGCACACAAGAGAAAAATAACAGCACAATCCAATATTTGTTTTCAATAGTGCACCTTGTCCTAAAGCAATAAATGTAATTGCTAATAGCCGGTTACTATAGGATCTTGAACTTTTGTACAGTACCTAGTGCATTGCGTCGCATTGCACACTGCTTATCGCAACATGTATGGGCACCTTTAGGGTTATATTGTATTTATCATGAGAGACTGAGGACCTTGAATGATATTATCTATTATTACCATATATCTCTGCATATAAATGTTTTGCAGCAAAGTGATAGTTATCCCTTTCTATTTTACTTTTGATTCTGACATTGCACTTGTGCATTCATATGATAGAAGAAATAGGAGGAAGAGATTGCAGTAGGTATTTAATACCTCCTTTTATTATGAAGCATGGGTACTACCAGGACAGAGAACCCTGAACATGGCAAGGTTGCTTCCATAAATAAATAAAATGGTGGTATGATAGATACAGACTCAATTCCAAGGGATTACATATTATACTGATAAGGTTGGACCAATAACAAAGGGCTCATAAATCTCAAAATAGGAGTTAAGATTGCTCTGTTGGTGGTGCTCCCATGAATCCTAAGTATAGTGTACAGCAAAAAAAATAGAAGAAAATAAGACTACTTTTACTGGGGAACTCATAACAGAACATTGTTCATTAAAATTAATGTTTATTGATATGCATTAAAATCGTATCAACCACAAGTCAAACATAAGAGCCAGAACAAGCAAATAGAAGAGGGGAACAGCCAGATCTTTAAAAGAACATCAACGCAAATGCAATGCCATCACAGATTCATAAACAAAATATACAGATCTGTAAAAGTTTGAATAAATAGCACACATATAATGATAGCACGATGTATAGATATACTGGATATGGTGCACAAACAGGTATAGTGAAAAATATTTGTTACAAAAGTCTTCTTTTTTTCAAATTTTTTTGCTGGATTAGTGAATAGTGAATGGTAGAATGTGGTGAAGTCTGGCTGAGTGGGAGGCCGAGACTATATTGTTCTGAATTAGCATTTCAAAATTCTAGGAAGCAGGGCCAGATTATAGGCAGGAAGACAGTGGCGGTTATCCTGGGTCCCCACACATTTGGGGTTCCCACACAGTGGTGTAAAAATAGCTCCTGCAGATCCCTCTGGATAGATTGTTGGCACTGGGGGGGGCTATTGGTAAAACTGCCAGCAATGAGTACCTGCTACTGACTCTGTTCTGCCTTTGTCCGCCACTGCCTAACTGTCTTCAATAAGGTGGAGGCCATTTTGGGAGACATTTTCATTGCTGGCAAACAAAGATAAGACCCTAGTGGCAGCATTGGATGGAGATGGAACAGAGGCCAGAGGGAGGAAGAAACCCCAGGCAACTAGCAGGTACTTAGCGGCAAAACACAACTGACCCCAGTGGACAGAGACCAGATTGGGGAGGTGGAGCCCCTACAATAATTAAGCATGACAGTGGGGCAAATCTGTTGTCTAAGGCCCCACAAACCATAACCAGTTCTGCTAAGAGGCATGGCTATTAAACTAAGCTCTGGAAATCTAATAGAATATAATTAGAAATGTTAGTCTGCATCTGCAGCATATGTTTTTTCAACTTAACCCTTTGAGTGCCAACATCTATGTGAGAGATATGCTAAATATCAGCTAAAAATGCCAGCGTTGCTAACAAAATGTTATATTAATTCAAATGTTAAAAAATGTTATGTAAGAAAAGATTGTTTTCTATATAAGGTCAACATTACAGGTTATTACAATGTATAAAAAATGTTTGCTTGCCAATTTTCACACCAATTTTAACAAATTCACTCACAGGGTGAAGGGAATAGATTCCTTGAGCTACAAGGACAGATTTGCCAAATTGGGAATGTTTATGCTTGAGAAAAGACATTTAAGAGGAGACATGTTTAACATGTATAAATACATCAGGGGCAATATAAGGAATTATCAGGCACAATCTTTACGGGTGCCGGACGGGGTCCCGACAGTCGGCATCCCGATAGACATTCACCCAACGTCGGGATCCCAACTGTCAAAACACAGACAGCCGGGTTCCTGACGGCCGTAGCCTATTTTCCCTCATGGGGGTCCACGACCCCCATAGAGGGAGAATAGAATACAGTAGGTGACTCGCGTAGTGAGCCACCGTGCCCGCAAGGGGCTTAGATGCGCTCACCATGTTTGGGTCCGGCCAGTCGGGATCCCAACGTCGGAATAATGACTGTCAGGGTCCCGACTGTCGGACCCATATACCACACCCAATCTTTACACCTAGCTTTGTGACCAGGACCCAATGGGGGGCTTTTAGGTGAAATCCTAGTTATTTTTGTGATTTGTGACAACCATCAAGTGAGAATATCTTACAGAGCGGCAAGGGGTGTGGTTATGGATGCTGTGTGTGTACCTGCAGGCTGGTTGCACCGCCTTTAGGAAATTCAAACACATGCGGAAATGCTCACTCCATGCAAGCATGTTGAATTTCCTCCAACATTAGTTAAACAGTGCTATCTGTGTTTGTTTATAGATAGCAACAAGATACTTAAACACCTTTTAAAATAAGAAATGATTGATAATAGCATTTCTTATCAATCAGGTTAAATTAGGCACTTAGCCTCATGCTTTCTTCTTTAATATTATTCCTTTAACTAGTGTATTTTTCATCCTATTAACCCATAGCTTAATCAATTTTTTTTTTTTTTTTGGGGGGGGGGGGGGGGATTTTATTCACCATTTTATTGTACTTATTTACTTTTTTAACCCTGTGATGCCCTTTAATGTTGACACATTTTTCCCTTTAACTTCTTCCTTCTGGTGGCAGGTGCATCTGGGCAATTCCAGTTTAATAGATGCTATTTACTGTATAGGCCCCTACTACTTTTTTTAACTACTCTATGACAGTCACAACCATCTACTTCTAAGTTATTTTTTGTATTTGTCTTTTATCCTCCTTTACCTTACTACTCATTATATTCTATAATATAGATTGCTAAATAAAACTATAATTTAAAAAAACTATGCAATATCAATTTAAACATACACACAAGAACATGCCAGAGAATATCCGGATTTTTTTAAGATGGGTATTGAACAGTGCAGAGTATCAGCAAGTTGAAAAAGAAAGTGTGTACATTTTATTGACAGAATACACACACACACACACACACACACATATATATATATATATATCCCTGATGAAGACCAGGACCCCCTGGTTGAAACGGCTGTCGGGACAGCTGTAGCAATGTCTGTATTTACCATGCTTTCATTGTGAAATACAACTTTCTTCTTTCACCTTCGTTTTGAGTGCTGGTCGTTTCTTTCCCTGTCTACCTAGTGGATTGGGTGAGTGCATCATATATTATTCTTCTATGGACCCTGCACCTGCATAAACAACTAAAAGTGAGTGCCAGCCTGCCTTCTCTTCTATATATATATATATATATATATAGAAAGAATGATTCCTATAGCCTATATATTAAAAAGCTAATGCTGCTCCTCACTTCTATGGGAGAGTTCAACTGTTTGCACTAGATGCAAAGTATAATATAATAACCAGACACAATCTAATCAAAAGTCCAGAGATTTAAAGAACGAATTTACAGTAGCTGCCCCACTTAGTTAACACTGGGGTAACTGACTCAAAATATAAAATAATAAGGCAAAATAGTACAGTACCTCTCTAATTGGAGCAAGTTAACTGCAGCACAGCCTCTTTCCCCAGCCCAGCACATGCTGCTTAGTGCCATGAGAGAGAGGCAGATGCACCGCCAGCCTGTCCTCTCTCTCCCTGAGTGGATGACCACTCGTCGGTCAGCCGCCCACACCCCCTGTTAAGTGTTAATTAATATTTTTAACAGGGCCATGGCAACGCCCCCTCCCATTTGGCCACTCTTTTTTTACCGAGGACCGGCGGCACGGGTGGCGCCCCTGTAAGTGTATATAGTCCCACCATTAAACTCTCTTAGGGCAAAATGGACGCTTGCTTAACCCTGTACTCAATGTAGTAATAGACTTCCAGGCATCTGGTAGACGCAGGGATTTAGGGCACTAGTTAGTCATGTCAGGATAATGCTGTGCTTGACCTCATATAAATTCATTGGTGCAAAGGGGGGGGGGGGGGTTCAGTCCAGTGGAAGCAACAGGGTAAAGAAAATCTGGTTCGGCTTAGAAACCCCATTGCATGTCTTTTGCACCCGAAAAGGGATGTGGCTTCCTGTAAAGGGGTGTGGCCTCATGGAGCTAACAATGACATCATTGGAGTGGGTGTGGCTTAGAAAGGGAAGCCCCTGATAAGCTCACTCCAGGGGTGTGCGGGCTGTCCCCGGAGACTTACAGTACTGGCATCTTCTTCTCAGTGACAGGAGCCAGGTTCTAAAGGTTAGTGCTGGTTCCTGTCACTATGGAGGATTCAGCATTTTGCGGTCGCCCCTTGGAAGGGTGGCACCCGGATGTGGGCTTTACCCCGCACCCTTCTTGTGACATGAGTGGGTGAGACATTAATATTGTAAGGCTTTTAAGCAGCTTCAGAATGTAAAGGATGAGAGCACTTGTTAATGATTACGAAGCTCAACTTCCTGCTTGCATCGGAAGCCACGATCACAAACAGCGCACTTGTGGGTATGGTGTATGTTTACCCTTTCCCTGCTGATTCTCTGTGTGAGGGCAAATAGCAGCATATGGTCTAAAATGAGAGTTTTATTTCACATTATGTTGCTTTGGGCAACCAATCAGATACTATTTATCATCTTCTAGAATGTGCTAAATAAATAAGTAGATTCTGATTGGTTGCCCATAACAACATCCCATGCAAAATACAAATCTCATCTTACTAAATTTCCCCCTTTTGCCTTTTGCAGCTAATGACACCCACTGGTCACAGTGTTTGCACCTTAGAAAAGGCTACCAGAAGGTCTATTTTTCTAGTCTTAATGCATTTTTCCATTGCAGTCTAGTAACGGTTTCCTTAGAGGGTATCTACTGTATACAGAGAGAGCCGGGCTCCCTCTTGCTGGCAAATCGCCAGACTGTCTCTGCTGGCAATCCGTCAGCAGCCCGACGCTCCATCTGACTGAGACGCACGTGCGTCTCACACGCACACGCGTCTCAGTTTCCGGGCGACGGGGCGATGGAAACCCTGTCCTTCTCCGCTTCAGGGAGACGGACAGGGTTAGGGGAGGCGGCTTGGGGGAGCGGGGAGGCGGTGGGGACCCCGGGTGACCGCCGGCAAGCCGTCGGGGACCCGGGGGCTTAATGTATTTTTCCATTGCAGTCTAGTAACGGTTTCCTCAGAGGGTATCTACTGTATACAGAGAGAGGCGGTGGGGACCCCGGGTGACCGCCGGCAAGCCGTTGGGGACCCGGGGGAGGCGCCGTCGGAAGGGGACGTGCGCATCTTGTGCGTGGGCGTCCCCTTTCGTAGAGCAGATGGCGGCTGGCGGGGGATGGCGGCTGGCGGGGGATGGTGGCTGGAGATTCTGCCGCCATCCCCTGCAAAGACAAGGCCGGCTCCATCTGTAAATGGTATTGTGAGCTGCAAATACCTCCAAAATGATGTTTATTTCTTAAAATTCAAGTGGATAAACCTAAAGTGTAATATATAAGGGCCAGTATCACATCTGTGATAACAAACACAGTGCAGCAATTCCACCCAGCACTCTAAATATAAATAAACAAAAATAGTTGTTTTATATGAAATTTGCACTTGTAGCCCCTATAAGTGATAGGAGTCAGCACCTCTGTTTTCTGCAAACATTTTCTGTTGTGCCATATCTGACTCTGCAAAAGCAATTTATTTACATTTAACACATATGTTTGTGGCTTACAAAACTTCTGTAGTGCTCGGTACATGGCAACAGGAATGCAGTAGCTATTCCCCCTTATTCTATATGCACATTATGGGGCATAGTTACCGCTCTTCTACAGGCCTGTGCCTGGCTGCTCTGATTATGGGACCAGCACCCACTTGTGCTCAATGGCATCTAGAATTGTGTGGCCATGTGCAGTTGCCCAGTGTACATTGAGATGGCTATGAGGTGAGGCTCTGTGTAAGATGTGCTGCTGCTGGTTTAATTATGAAGATGTTGCTCAGCCAGCTGTACTGGGTTCACTGTGAAGCAGTCCACATGCACTGGATATCTCATTAGCTGGTTACCCTTCATTAGGGTTTCTGATCAGCTCCTCTATATTATATTATATATAAATTATATTATATTTTCCTGTTGAGCTCCTAGTGAGTTTTCAGCATTAGCTGCACACAGTGCATCTCCTTGGTGCATTTTAAAGCCTGAGCTCCAAGCCTTGTATCTGCAGCCTTGATTCCTGTTTCCAGCATACCTCAGCCTGAATTCACTCTCTGTGTTTCCAGCCTGCATCTCTTGGTGTTCCTAGTCATCTGTACCTCCGGTCCACGAGTCACTTACTCCGGGTGTTGTGAGTTCTGCGGACCTTCTGCACATTGTGGCTCAATCTTCTGTTTGTATACTGTTGTTCTATGTATATTTTGCATCTGGGTGGTTTATTTTATGTTTGCTCACTTATATGCAGCAAGGAAGGTTCTGGTTCTTATTTGCTTCAAGAGTGCTAATGTTCTTTTGTGTGCGACAAGGTCGCTTCTGGTTTTTGTGTGCATTGTTATTGTTCACTTTTCATTAGTTTTTCAGGTAGCCTTCTAGTTTTATTTAGTTAGTTTTCCTCTTATCTTCCCTTAGATTCCACTGGTGTTTGTGTACCTGTAAGACCTGGTGGAGGGGCAGACCAAACTTGCCCCTTGTGTGTTAAAGGTTAAGCCTTAGAACCAAAGGTATCCAGTGGTGTTTAGGGGAAATAATAGAATAAGCTGTTAGAGTTGGGGGCTGTGACCTTTTCCTAACATTGGTCACAGCTTGGTTTTTGTTATTTCCATATTTAATTTATGCTGTACATCCATACGTCGGTCATGTGATCTGCATTCTCACTTCTATGCTCCTGGTTACTGTCAGTTACTCTTGTCAGTCCTGAGTCCTGTATTCCATTTTTTTGTACTCATTTATTACTCATTTGTTATCTCTGGATAGTCCTGCAACTTCTCCAGGTACTTTATTGCTCTTTATTCCCTGTTCTATCCTTATAAACCAGGTGCTAATCCTAACACTCTGCCTATCCTGTTTACACTGACTTCCTGTCCCTGATACAAGCTTAATATTAAACTCAATTCATATTCAACTCTCAAAATATCTGATTAGTCCAACGGCTAAAAGATTATCAGAAACATTTTAATATGAATAAAGTGGGATCGGCTGATCCGTATCATACGAGTGCTGAGAAATAATCTATTCTTGTTAAATTGAAGAAAGATTTCCAGTGGTTCCATAAAGTGTGATAAAAAAGTTAGTTCAGTTGGAGCATTTAAAAAATATTTTGATACAGTACCTACTATATAATTTTTCTTTAATACAATATCCTAGGTTATTTGATTGTTAATATTTTTTAAGTTCGGTAACTTACCATGTTTTTTGTGACAGAGAAGTATGCAATAAAACCAAAACCACAATTTCCCCATTCTGTGAAATATACCAGATTGGCATGCAATGTACCTTTACTTCTTCTTTTACAAATAAAGTGTACATATAGGTTTTTTTCAATTTGCTGTGATATTGCTGTGGCAATGAAAAAGGGGGTGTTTTCACCCCTTTTTTTATATCACCTCTATTAAATGTATTAAATTAATTCCAATATTCATTTAAAATGTATTACTAGATATTGATGTTGGACATCTTACTGGTTTTTATTATATCCTATGCATATGCTATATGCACCAGTATGGCATACCACCACTTCCACACAGACCGAGCCCAGCAACTATTTCTGGGAGTCCAAGTCATGGGCTGATCCAGGAGGCAGGGTTCCTTCTGTACTTTGCACCGGTAAAATCTTTACAGGGCTGTTGACAGCCCCTGGCCTCCCTCTGTCCCAACTAAGCAGCTAGGCACCATTCCATGCTGGCTCCCCATCTGGTAGCCATGTCAAATGAGCAGGGATGGTATAGGTGTTGCAAGATGTTTGAAGGCTACATACTCTTCTTGAAGGCACCTGCAGCATTTCAAAGTACTTGCTCTCTGATGTCTGAGAGGCCCCTCTTGCTTGGGTCCTAATGCTGGTCACTGGATGGATTTCTTTTAAAGTAGGTGGGCTCTTATCCCTTCTTCCCCTCAATACACTGCCCACCTTCTTCTTCATGAGTTACAGCAGCATGGCCTACATGGCCTCTGCAGTACAATTTAAGGCTATGCTTCTAGCTGAGTCTACAATGCATGTTATGACAGCCTCTGTTATGTACAAGAGATCCCTCTTCTTCCAGGCTTGCTGCAGGGAGTCAATATATATGGGAAATGATTAGTTCAGTTTTGATAGATGGAAGGATGTATTTGGAGGATGTGAAGGAGGCATTAATAGGCACAGGAGTGAGAGGGAAAAGGATGGCGTGAAAGGTACTGGAGTAAGATGGGGAAGGAGAAATGGGGAGGTACTGGAGTGAGGTGGGGTAGGAGGGAGTGAGAGACAGAAGGAGAGGTGTAGGGCTAATAGAGGGAAGGACGGTGAGATAGGTACATGAGTGTCCACATACATCTAGCCTCCTTCCACATTAAATAGCCCTTCTGGTTGTGACATACCCTTCTATTTGCATCATGCCTTCTAGGTGCAACTTTTTCCATTTAAAAAAGTTGCGTACAAAGATGCCCTGCGCTACAGTGTGATAGGGTGCTCACACATTAGGTATGACACATATCTTGCATTTAGGATAGATAATGTATATCATTATATATCATTCACATCAGTTCCATATTCATTATAAATTCCAACAACATATACAGTACATACTGTAAAATGCCAACAATATACAAATACAAGGCCAACATAACATGCCCAATTCTATGATATGCAGCTCATTTCAAAATTGACTTTATCATTTTTTTTAATTTATTTACAGTTTTGTATATAGCGCAGCAGATTCCGTTGCGCTTTACAATAGTAATCAGTGATAAAACAAACTGGGTAACAACAGACAGACAGACTTGGGGGTTAGAGGGCCCTGCTGCAAGATTACAATCATTTTGTGAAATTATACCACTAAACCACCATATGGCTTTAAACTATTATTATTATTATTATTATTATTATTATTATTATTATTATTATTATTATTATCATTATAATTTATTTATGTGGCGCCACAAGTGTTCCACAGCTCCTGAGTTACTATGTAACTCTGACATATGAACACAGTCACATGGCCAAATATTAAATTTTCACACAAGGACAAATCAACATCATTATTGTGTTGCTGCTCTTACAAATCTGATTCATTACACTATAAAGTGACCTACAATACAGCCAGTTCATATTCTCTATAGTCTGCTACAAACTAACATTGTCTGGAAACAAATGACGGCAGTAAGGTTGCTTTATAGCTGCATGGGTGCCATAGAGTGGTACTGTTTGTGCTATTAGGTAAGGTAAGTCCCCTGAGGAATTAATTAAATGCTTTGTGGAATAAAAATAATATAGCAATATTGGTGCCTCCAGGTATCTAAAATAGATGTGCAGTATATTGGCACAAGAAAGAATCATAATTGAGTACATTTGTTTGGTATTTAATTTGAAATGTTTTAGCTGTTTGGATTTTAAAAGCCTTTAAAGATATGTGATATTCATTAATTTTCTTTGAGCTGTAAATGTCACATGACATGCCTGTGAAGTCAGCCAATGTAAACTAGTAGCAAAATGTATGTCATAGCAATAACAAGTAAATATGTAACGAGAATTCTGTATTTTATGAGTAGTTGTATAAGTTAGTATATATAACTCTGACCAAAGACAGTTCATTGTATACAGCAAGTGTTAAACAGGGGTCATAGACTGATTTACATTTTAAATGACAACAAAGTTCCATATTTCTGCGCAAATAATGTGAGGTAACTCCCTCATGATAACACACAGAAGTAAGTATATGTAACATGACAGTAGACTTTGATCAAATCAGTATAAGTCACATTATCAAACAGTTACATAAGTAATGTGATGAGCACAAGATGAGTGATAACATACATTATAACAATCAGTAATTATATACATTATAGCCCAATCAAAAAGTTGTAGTGGTTTAAGCCATTTCAAAGAGGTTCAAAACTTTATCCAATCCAATTTTTAGTTTTCCTTTCAGAAAAAAGACACTATGGCCGGGTGGTATTGAGAGCCAATTTTAGCGGCAAGGAATAAGTCGCTCAAAGTCTAATGCTAGAATGTCCATATTTTTAATGGAACTCAACATGCTTCTTTAATACCCCCTAATGCAAATTAAATCTGACTTCTCACAGTGGGTCTGATTCAGCAAGCGGTTGCTAAGCAGCGGTTGTTTGCTGCTTGGCGAGCACTGAAACCCTGCCTGCCACCCGGCCAGACTTCTGCAACCCCCCCTCAACCAAATCCCCTCGGTAACATGCAAGGGGATGTACGTAAACACATCCCCTCACACTCGGCCAAAGGGGAGAGAAAACATTTGATGGTCATCTCCTTTTCGGAAATAAAAGACTTTTATTTCCTTCTGTGTCCGCTGAAGAGGATACGGGCGCTGACGTCCAGTGACGTCAGCAGCCTGTTCCCCGACAGTCATCGGCCCACCTGCGCAAATCCCGACCAGCAGGGCTTGGGAAGAATTTAGATCACACTGAGTGATCCTGAATCGGCCCCAGTATTTTTAGACCTGGGAGCATCCGATTTTTTTTAAAACAACCGGATGCTTCATATTGGATACAGTAACTGTTGCAGGCCAGGATGTAATGGTAGCTGAGTTAGCAAGTCTCAGACAAAACTAGTTGTATTTTACAATGTTGTAGATGAATTCCAAGTATATAATTAAAGCACATTTGCAACAATTTTTTATTCTTTATAAACTTCTCTACTTACTGGTGTGTACAAGGCTTGACATTCTATGATCATTTTTGGATTGTGGGAGGAACCCGCAGTACCCGGAATATTAAAGAAAATTATTGTAGCCACCTGTGCTCATACAAAATTTGCAGCTAGAGGAACCATAAAGTGGGATACCAAACCCACACATTTACAACCAGTACACAGAAAAGTGGATCTTCACAGCGCTAATTCCAGGATCTTATCCGACTCCCTTAATTTAAAGGGGAATGTTCCAACCACAAATCTCCAAACTGTAGGGGAAAGAAAAAAATGTGACGCGATTTATGGGAATTATTTAAAAATCACACGTATAGTATACAGTATATTTAGCATTTTTAAGGGTAGAAATAATTGTAAATTTAATAAATAATCATCATGTAGAAATTCAAGAGGGGGGGGGAGAACGGGGATATTTCAGGGTTGCCTACCTGACCCTCTCCTTCAGGGAGAAAATGCCCTGTTCCTGGGCTTCCCTGGTAATGTAGGATTGCCATCACCTGTGGTGAAACACCTTTCTTATTAATTACCTCGCTCCCGACAGGTGATAGCAATCCTATATTACCAGGGATGTTAAAGAAACAGAGCATTTTCTCCCTGAAGAAGAGGGTCAAGTAGGCAACCCTGGGATATTTTTCTATCCTCAGTCCCACAATTTCTGATGAGGTTCCCCCTGACATGGTATCAGGGCATGCATTTTTAGGAAAACGTGCGAAGAACCTTATTTGTACTTTATTTTAGATTGTAGTTATTGACATTGTCTAAATTATCAGAATTCTTAGTGCTTACCAAACTGTGTGCTGTGGCACCCTGGGTTGTCTTGGGGGACTTGCAGGGGTGCCCTGGGTTGGAGGTCAAGGACCAATTCAAGTTTTTTATGTCCATTATAATTGTCAAATTGTGGACAAACAGAAGGGAATCCTGTCCATTACTACATAACTGATACTAAGGATGAGATATAAACATAATTTATTTAACTTAATATTTGTTTCTGAATTTCTCAATAAGAAACGTTTAGCCTAGGGGTGCCGCGAAAACATTTCTGATGCTTCGGGGTGCCGTGATTCAAAAAACTTTGGGAACCCCTGGCTTAGAATGTGTACCTGCATTTTTCTCTTTTCTGTGTGGCACTACAAGCCTCAGCATGGTAGCACCTCTTCTTATATTTACTATAAGGGTATGCTGTATAGCCATCCATCCCTTTTTTTTTATCAATGTACACATCTAACTGAGGATGTTAAGACAATAATATATCCTATAGATATATGTATTCATTGACATGAATGTAAACAGAAACATTAGAAACATGGCATCCATTAAGGGGCCAACACACGGGGATATATTCTGAGCGATGCTAGATTATTCAGAACGCTCAGCAAGATTGCTCAGCACACAGCCGAGCGATCTGTCAGGCCACTGTTCTCCAGTGAGAACACTGGCCCTGCCTGGCAATTAAGTAGATTTATTTAGCATGCTGCATATTAATTGCTGGACAATAGCGCCCCTAAATCCCTATGTGTGTAGACCCCATTAAATGTGTTGGGTTAATCAATAACAAAAAGAGGTCCATTAATAATTCCAATAGTCATCCTTAAAATGAAAAGGATGAATCATTTTATCTTTAAGAGTAATTTGCTTTTCATAAACATATTCCCATGACATCTCCTTTAATCAGAAATGATTGTATATACAAGAACATTTAGAAACATTGTGTATTTATTGCTCAACAATAAAACTGGTATTTCAAGAACTGTTACACCAAATACTGCTTTGCTGAGAAAAGTGAATAAACTCAAAACTCAGCCAATATAAACAAAAGGGAGATTACTCTTAGGAAATGGGACTGATGCAGATTCATAGAGCAAAGAAGAAAATCACATAGAACGTGCTGGAAACATTGTATATACAAAAATAAATACTTAATTACACTAATAATTACTGGCCAGTGATAAGGTACACAATTAAAAATAAAATAGCATAAGATTTGTCATATAAAAGAAAACATATTAATAAAAACATGTAATCTGACACAGTAGATGATTTTTGAAGCATCCCAGTGGGGATAGATTCAGTATTAAATCACGGCGGTCGGGATCCCGGCGTTCAAAATCCCGACGCCGGAATCCCGACTGCCGAAATCCCGACAAGGGGGACGTGGATCGCCCCCCCCCCCCCTTGCGGGCTCGCTGCGCTCGCCACGCAGCGAGCCCGGTGCCTCGCTACGCTCGGCACACTAATTTATTCTCCCTCCGAGTGTGTCGTGGACACCCACGGAGGGAGAAAGTGTCGGGATTCTGGCCTCAGGATTTTGAACGCCGGGATCCTGACCGCCGGGATTTACACTACATCCCGTGGGGATAGATGGTAAGGCAATGTTGCTGTTTTCAGCTTTATAGTGTCCCCCTGGGGAGTGGATGAATGATGGTATGTCCACTATAGAAAAAACAAAGGCATGAGCTCTCTGCCTCTGGCCAGACACAAAAAAATATTTAAATTTTTAAAAGAAAGGGAGGTATCTCCCTGTACCTGTACTCAGGGCTATTTTTCAGTAGGCTCCAGCAGGAACTGAGGCCCTTATTCTAGTTCACTCTTTCTGACAAAATATTTCTGGCCAAATCTAATTATCTCTGCACAAGTAACACCTGCCTCACCTGCAATGCACATGGTTTTGTCCATCTAAGAAATATTTTGTCAGAAAGAGCTAGAACTAGAATAAGGGCCTCAGTTCCTGCTGGAGCTTGCTGAAAAATAGCCCTACCTGTACTTATGTACCGGGTGGCTGTATTTAGCAATAGTCCAACTCTGGAAGCCCGGGCTCCTGAATTGCAGCAGAATTACTGTTCTTTCAGCAGGTGACAGAGAGACAGTGCTCCAATACTCCGGAGGTAGAAATGTGCTCAATGAAACAATATGTAGTGATGCGTTTCCCGCCTCCTTAGGGACTCGGCGGCTTCCTCAGAAATTGAATAGCTCAATTTATTAGTATTTTTAAATATTTATTTTTGTATATACAATGTTTCCAGCACGTTCTATGTGATTTGCTTCTTTGTTCTATGCATCTTTGGAAATAGGCATTTCCGTATATAAATGCTGCAGGAACCTGTTGCAAACCTATACATACATTTTATTAGTATCTGTGTGCAGCAGTGTATAGGGTCCATACCCAAAAACTGTACAACAATTAAAAAATAGTGTGGCAGTTGGAGTTAGCGCCAATATTTTTCTCTTGTTTTGATGCAGATTTAGTTTCCACATAAGTGTATAATATATTCTAACTGAAGCTTTTACACACCAAGGGGTATATTCAGTTGGGAATGAGGTCTCCTTGTGCCTAATTTGGTGGATTACTGTGATGCACATGTTATTAAAGTGCCACTCTAAAAAACCCTGGATGCATAAAAAATATTTTTTATATTCTACTCAAAGGTCTCCGCACATGCCAATGGTCTCCTATCCATATTGCCACTGAGGCTGCTGGGAGGCTCTGGGGGTTCTGGGAGAGGCAAGGACTGCTGGGAGATTTATTACTCCTAGTGTACAGGTCTGGAGGGGGGGTACACTTCATGCGGTGAGGGGGGTCAGACTTGCTCTGGAGTTGCAAGAAAATCATTGTGTCCCATTTTCATTCCAGCAAATTCAATTTCAATAACCCACGGCTGTGTTTTTTTTCCCTTTTTTTACCAGCCAGCAATTGAATCTGCCAACTAGGGTCTGATTCTGAGCCAAATGCACCTTAAAACACAGATGCATGTACAGACCTCCCATCCATCCCAGTTTTAGCAGGACTGTCCTGCTTTTCAATAGATTTGTGTGTATTTATACAGGATGAATAATGTGCGCAAATAGCAACCAGAATAATCCACAACTTCCGAAGAAAAGGCTCTCCTTAGAAACCTCCACCAAAATAGACAAACAAATACAATTGGAGTTATAGACTTATCCGGCGCTTTGTAGCGTGTGTCTTCCGCTGAATCTCTGTCAGCACATGAGTATGAGAGACCTTGATAAAGTCCCCAGACGGGGAGGAAACGCGTCGGTGGTGGAGCCCGCACCGAATCCCCGCTGTACAGCTAAGGAGAAAGAGGGAGCCAGACGCTTGGAGAGCAGGACGGTGCAACAGAGGAGAGAAGGAGAGACCGGTATCCTTGACTCCAAACAAATTGATAAATACGCTCATTTGAACTGTGCGCCCACAGTTCCCCAGGATCTGGTAATTACCCCCCCCTTTTAATATATGCTGACAACGGAGGAACATTTTATGTATAATTTTTAAATGTCATGTCTCTTATGTAATAAATCTTTGTTGCATGTGGTAATACACTATGAGAGACTTTATTTGTATTCCCTACATGTGGAGTATGTGCTGACAGAGATTCAGCGGAAGACACACGCTACAAAGCGCCGGATAAGTCTATAACCCCAATTGTATTTGTTTTGTCCTGCTTTTCAGCAACTGCCCTGCCCTCCTATCTATGGGTCACAATCTCATAATATGAGGGGGAGGAGAGCTAAGGTCATCGTCTCATCTGCTGCTCATCAGCAAATGCAGATATACAACAAGCATTTACATGGCATCTAATTATTACAGAGAGGGACTGGGGGCAATGCATCAGTTCAACAATTAAAGGGCATGTCCCCAGCATGTCCAAAAATTTGAGAGCAGGTGGTCACGTCTCTCACATCTTTGGCACATAGAGTGAGTCCTGTGCCCCCTCACCAATTTTGGCAGTTATGAATCTAGCCATTTTTTTAGCAAACTGTGCATATGCTCCAAGCCACAAACTGGGGATGTGAACCAGCACTGACAAAGTACTGGGCATGTGCTGCAAGACTGCTTGTGCATGATGTGGTGTGCACGTTCCTGCTCACAGAGGGCCTTATTCTAGTTCACTCTTTCTGACAAAATCCTTCTTAGATGGACAAAACCATGTGCACTGCAGGTGGGGCAGATGTTACTTGTGAATAGAGTATTAGATTTTGGTGGGGTTTTACTTCAAAGTGAGATCTATATTGAAGTGTAAAAATAAAGCAGTCAGTATTTACCCTGCACAGAAACTAAATAACTCACCCAAATCTAATTCTCTCTGCACATTTTACATCTGCCCCCATGCAGTGCACATGGTTTTGTCCATCTAAGAAGGATTTTGTCAGAAAGAGTGAACTAGAATAAGGCCCAGAGTAACAATGGCAACCCGTGTGACTGGAATTCTCTGCCTTTTAAATGGGCATTTCTTGCAAAAGCATGCTTGACATCTATTCAATCTGAGAGTGATAGGGTTGTCTTCAGTGCTTAGCTGCGGTGCTATTATGATTCATCTGTCTGATGAAGGGGGTGCCTTTTTCTGGCTAATCAGGTTAGTGCAAATGCTTGTACTAATGGTAGCTGTGGCTGAACATACTGTAAGTTGCCGATACAGCTTTATGCATGAAGCTGTTTAGATAATGTGCGTGCACTAACATTCAAAAGTAAATCTGTCTGCCATCTTTACTTGTGCCCACTTTATTTATGACCCAGAAGACATTTCCGCATGTTTGACATACAGCACTTTTGGAACCTCAGTCAGAGATGGATTTGAACCTGGTGGGGCCTTGGCAAGATACTAATATGTTCTCCCTGTCCTACCAGTGTTTTTCTGTTTGTTTTTTTAAATAAATGACCAGAAGTGAACAGAACAGCCTTATATTACAGAAAACAATAAAACATATTGGGCTCAATAGGAAGAAAATAAAACACAATGGCCCCTGTCAGGTGCACTTTGGCCCACACAAGAATATAAAAAAAACATTTGGCTCCTGACAAAAATAAATCCACTATACATACATAGTATCCTATATGCTGTGATGAGCTACATATAATGTGTATGTAGCCTGCTTCGGAAATTAATGTGTGGGAATTTTTGTCCCACTATCACATGCAAAATCGATTGTCATGATAATGAGTGGTATTTTATGAATACAGATGCATAGGAGATATAACCAATTGCACTGATAATTGCATTTAAAATACTGAGAATCATATATTTGCAATATATGACCATATGAGTAAATGTCTAATAATTAAAAATAATTTCTCAGGATAAAAACTATTAAACTGCATAAATCCACCCCATACGAATACTGCACCCCTACTTTATCTGTATTTATAAGGTGAGTCCACGTCGGATGTATCGGGTTTTGCCTACCCTGCAATGCAAAAGTAACAGGGGGGCACCCCGACTTCCCGTCTTAGGGGCCACCTTTCTCCTCTATAACTCCGGAGCCACAAATGGACACAGGACTCTCTCACTCCTCGTTCTATGTAAATTAGTAAGACGAGTGAGCAGCAGAAGTACAGTGTACCACAGAGGTTCTAAAATTTGTATTTCAATCTACACGAAATTTATTACTATCCCTTTACCTATACTCAAGGAGGGTCAGGGCAGATATACCTGGACTGCCTACCCTGCAATGCTACCAAGTAACAGGGGGACACCCAGGAGATCTGTCTAAAGGGATCATCCTTCTATACTATCCCTCTGGGACCGTATATGGATACAGGGCTCTCTCACCCCTCGTCCTATACAAACAAGCAAGACGAGTGGGCAGCAGAGGTTCTGTGGACATAGAAATCCCAACTTTTTCCAAATAAAATAAGAATGGAAATAGTGGAGATATTATGGTGACCCATGATTAAATCCTTAACACTAATCAATGAGTGAAAGCAACCAACACTGGCACACGAACTAGTGTAAGGAAATATGAAGGTCACTTTTATCTCAGAACTTTTCTGATTACCATGAGTCCTAATATTTATACCTAACCTTGCAGGTCATTGATAAATATTCGCAACTAAGGTACACATACGGAAATATTTATATTTCTTTGCCCTGTCTTTCCCTCTTTCTCCTTCATATTCTCCTCCCTCTTCCCTGTTGGCAGCAATGTGTGGGTCCATATACAACTAATTAATCAATCTAAAATGTTTTTGCAGTAAGACATACCACTTTGAGGGAGTCTAGCGTGCACCCCACCCGAGTTTCTTTTTTCTCTTGTTTTGGTTAAATATAATACTAGTTAAGGTGGCCATCACATTACACTGCCAGGGGAGCACATTATATTGTGTATCCCATCACATTACACCAGTATTGGTGCCACTTATCTAACAGTAGACATACCCATTATTGTACAACAACATTGATCCTAAACATAATAATCATAAAAGGGGTACCATCGTGTTATCTCATGTAGATTTGGATCACATTATACCTACAGAGATGCTCAGTGTCAGTATTAGTGATATTAATACTGGTTTGAGCCTTGTTACTGAGCCTTTGACCTAAAAATAGAAGCCAACCTTTGCAATAGATAATGGATGGGCCTGATTTTGTGAGACCTGACCATGGGCCCTTGGGACCCGCTAGTCCCTAAGCAGGTGCATAGGGAAATCCGGGCCTGTACACAGGAGATTCCTGAGAGGAAGCAAGTGTCATGACTGTTAAGGGGGAGTGGTTCTGTCCAATCTTGGTGGTCTTGGGGTGGATATCATCTAATTTATTTAACCCCTTCCCGACATTTGACGTATATATACGTCATGGCCGGGAAGTACTTCCCGACACATGACGTATATATACGTCATGACTTCAAACTGTCACTGCGTCTAGAGACGCAGTGACAGAGGGACGATGTCTGCTGTCCCTGACAGCAGACATGTCCCTGCATGCCCAGGGGGGGCTGCGATGCCGCCCCCCCGTCGGCGATCGCTGTGATTGGCTGTTCAGTGTGAACAGCCATTCACAGCGTTTTCTGTGTCACCGGCGAATAACGTTCGCCGGTGACACAGGGATCGGAGGTGATTGGTGCTGTAAAGTACAGCACCAATCACCGCGGGGTGTAAGGGTGACACTGGTGTCACCCCACCCCGCCCGCCCCCAAAGGCCGTGATTGGTTCGTCGGACCGACGAACCAATCACAGCCATGGAGGGGGGTTTAAACTAACGGTGACTGCACTGCAGACGCCATTCCGGTCTGGAATTGCGTGCAGTGCGGTCACCGTACCCAGCTGCCGCGATATACTGACCAGAACCCCTCTAAATACTTACCTGATCACTGCCTGGATCTTGCTTCTTCTTGTGACATCCTGTGACATCCTGTGCTGTGTTGTGCTGCTGCGAGTTATTAGATAGAGAGATAGAGAGAGAGAGATAGAGAGAGATAGAGAGGCCTAGTGACAGAGAGTGCTATATTTTGTGCTGCTGCAGTGTGATAGAGCTATAGATAGAGAGATAGAGAGAGATAGAGAGAGATAGAGAGAGAGAGAGATAGAGAGAGATAGAGAGATAGTGACAGATTGTGCTATATATTTTTTATATAACTGACTGCTGCCCCCCCTTTTGTGCTGATCAGTATAAATTAACTGATCAGCAACTTTTTGGGGGCGCAGGTTTTTTTTTTAGATATATATACCTGTCAGTGCTGCTGCTGCAGTGTCATAGAGTGAGAGATAGAGAGATAGAGAGATAGAGAGAGATAGTGACAGAGAGTGATAGAGACTGCTATATTTTGTGTCTGCTGCCCCCCTTTTGTGCACCCCCAGCAACTTTTTGGGGGTGCAGGGGTTATTTTTCATATATATAACTGTCAGTGCTGCTGCTGCAGTGTCATAGAGTGATAGATAGTGAGAGATAGAGAGATAGAGAGAGATAGTGACAGAGAGTGATAGAGAGTGATATATTTTGTGTCTGCTGCCCCCGCCTTTTGTGATGATCACTATATCTGAGGTGATCAGCAACTTTTTGGGGGTGCAGAGGTTTTTTTTTTTTATATATACCTGTCAGTTGCTGCCAGTTGCACTGTCAGTTGCACCAAAGGTTGTGCACCTGCTGCCCCTCACTGGTAATCAGTGTCGCATCACTGATCACCTTTTTTTTTTTTTTGTGGGTGCTGTGGGGTCTTTTTTTAATTTTTTTTTTACACACACTGTGATTTTGTGGGTGTCCTGTGGCCACTGTGCGCTGATCAGTGACGTACATCACTGATCAGCTTTTTCGGCACAGGGTTGATCTATTTTTTTTTTTTTTGATCAAATTCCTGTTGCCTTTGAGCGCTGTTCAGTGACGGACGTTACTGACCAACATCTGTGCTCAATTTTTGGCGCAGGACCTTTTTTTTTTTTTTTTTTTAACCCCTTCAATTTTTTTTTTTAACCCCTTCAATTTTTTTTTTTTTAACCCCTTCAATTTTTTTTTTTTGTATAAAGTATTTTTTTTTTCTGCACTACATACACACTACACACTACATACCCCCCGGGTTGAAATAAAGTTTGTACCCCCCCTACACTATACACGTGTTGAAACATTTCACTACCAGTAACACAAAAATAAAAATGGCATCCCAAATGTCATCCCAAATGTCATCCCAGTCATCCAGAAGAATGTATTCAGTGGAGGAGGCATATGCCATGCTTGCCTCTGACTCTGACACAGCCAGTGATGCAAGCGGGGAATTTGAAGGATTCGTCTTAAGCTCCTCTTCCTCCTCTGGTGATGAGGGACCCCCTCAAAGACGCCCCCGTAGAGCAGCTGAGACCCCCCCCCAATAATTGATCTCGTACGGTCCCCACCACCAGACAATTTTGAGCCCCAGGTTCCTGAGTTTTTGGCCATGCCAGGAATCCAATTTGATTCCACAGGTCTCAGAGAAATTGACTTTTTCAAATTATTTTTCTCTGATGATTTTATAAATTTAATGGTGGACCAAACTAATTTATATGCCCAGCAGTTTATTGCTCAAAACCCCACGTCATCATTTGCTAGGTGGACCCCTGTAGATGCAGTAGAGATGATGACGTTTTGGGGTCTGGTGTTTCATATGGGCATAGTAAAAAAGCCAGAAATTAGGCAATATTGGAGTACAGATGTTCTGTACAGCACCCCATTTTACCGTATGGCCATGCCCCGGGCTCGATTTGAGACGATCCTTAAATTTTTGCATAACAACGATAATGCACAGTGCCCACCCAGAGATGATCCCACCTTTGACCGGCTATTCAAAGTCAGGCCGGTCATTGATCATTTCAGTGCCAAATTTGAAGAGATGTACATCCCAGATAAATTCATTTGCATAGACGAGTCCCTTATACATTTTAAAGGAAGGGTTAAATTCCGCCAGTACCTTCCCAGTAAGAGGGCAAGGTATGGCATAAAAATGTATAAGCTGTGTGAAAGCACCTCAGGGTACACTCACAGGTTTAGGGTATATGAAGGGAAGGATTCAAGAATTGAACCGCCAGAATGCCCCCCCTCCCTCGTAGGTGTTAGTGGAAAAATTGTCTGGGATTTAGTGCACCCCTTCCTGGATAAAGGTTATCACCTCTATGTGGATAACTTTTACACTAGCATCCCCTGTTTAAGGCCCTTGGTTCAAGAGGTACAGCAGCTTGCGGTACTGTGCGCAAGAACCAAAGAGGCCTCCCAAAAACGCACATTGCCCAAGTAATGAGAAGGGGTGAAAGCAGGGGAATATGCACCGAAAATATGTTGTTGGTCAAATATAAGGACAAGAGGGATGTCCTTATACTGACAACAATTCACGGAGACAGTACCACCTCTGTCCCTGTACGAGGTACCACTACCCACACCTCAAAACCTAATTGTATCCTGGATTACAATAGGTACATGGGCGGAGTGGATCTTTCAGATCAGGTACTGAAGCCGTACAGTGCCCTGCGGAAAACAAAAATCTGGTACAAGAAGCTGGCCGTGTATATCATCCAGATGGCACTGTATAACGCTTACGTGCTATTCCGTTCTACCGGCCAGAGGGGGACATTTATGCACTTTCAAGAGGAAGTCATAAAGGGCCTAATATTTGGGAACCAGCAGGCAGAGGGCCCCAGTACTTCTAGTACTGGCCCCCGTATTGTACCAGGGCAGCATTTTCCGAACGAAATCCCCTCCACTGCAAGAAAGGGCAGGACACAAAAAAGGTGCAAAGTTTGCTATAAAAAGGGAATAAGAAAGGAAACTATTTTCCACTGTGAAACTTGCCCCGACAAACCCGGCCTATGTATAAAGGAGTGTTTTAAAATATACCACACATCTATGGATTATTAGGTTCATCATTTCACCGTGCTTCGGGGGTCTTCCTAATGCCACATAGCACCCACCAACATTCCACCAGAATCTGAGCTGCAAAATCCAAAAATCACTCCTTCCCTTCTGAGTCCTGCCATGCACCCAACTGGTATTTTTTGGTCACATATGAGGCATTGCCGTACTCGGGAGAAATTGGGGCACAGATTTTGGGGTGCTTTTTCTCCTTCATACCTTCTGAAAATGAAAAATTTTGAGCCAGAACTGCATTTTTGTGTAAAAAAATGTAATTTTTCATTTTAACTGCCCAGTTGTATCAAAATTGGTGAAACCCCTGGGGGTTTGAAATGTACACTATACCCCTAGATGAATTCCCTGAGGGGTGTAGTTTGCAAAATGGGGTCACTTGTGGGGGGGTTCCACTGTATTGGTGCTTTGGGGGTCTTGCTAATGCGACATAGCACCCACCAACATTCCACCAGAATTTGTGCTGCAAAATCCAAATATCACTCCTTCCCTTCTGAGTCCTGCCACTTTTTGGTCACACATGAGGCATTGCCGTACTCGGGAGAAATTGAAGCACAGATTTTGGGGTGCTTTTTCTCCTTCATACCTTCTGAAAATGAAAAATTTTGAGCCAGAACTGCATTTTTGTGTAAAAAAATGTAATTTTTCATTTTCACTGCCCAGTTGTATCAAAATTGGTGAAACCCCTGGGGGTTTGAAATGTACACTATACCCCTAGATGAATTTCCTGAGGGGTGTAGTTTGCAAAATGGGGTCACTTGTGGGGGGGTTCCACTGTATTGGTGCTTGGGGGGTCTTGGTAATGCGACATAGCACCCACCAAAATTCCACCAGAATCTGAGCTGCAAAATCCAAAAATCACTCCTTCCCTTCTGAGTCCTGCCATGCACCCAAATGGTATTTTTTGGTCACATGTGAGGCATTGCCGTACTCGAGAGAAATTGGGGCACAGATTTTGGGGTGCTTTTTCTCCTTCATACCTTCTGAAAATGAAAAATTTTGAGCCAGAACTGCATTTTTGTGTAAAAAAATGTAATTTTTCATTTTAACTGCCCAGTTGTATCAAAATTGGTGAAACCACTGGGGGTTTGAAATGTACACTATACCCCTAGATGAATTTCCTGAGGGGTGTAGTTTGCAAAATGGGGTCACTTGTGGGGGGGTTCCACTGTATTGGTGCTTGGGGGGTCTTGCTAATGCGACATAGCACCCACCAAAATTCCACCAGAATCTGAGCTGCAAAATCCAAAAATCACTCCTTCCCTTCTGAGTCCTGCCATGCACCCAAATGGTATTTTTTGGTCACATGTGAGGCATTGCCGTACTCGAGAGAAATTGGGGCACAGATTTTGGGGTGCTTTTTCTCCTTCATACCTTCTGAAAATGAAACATTTTGAGCCAGAACTGCATTTTTGTGTAAAAAAATGTAATTTTTCATTTTCACTGCCCAGTTGTATCAAAATTGGTGAAACCCCTGGGGGTTTGAAATGTACACTATACCCCTAGATGAATTCCCTGAGGGGTGTAGTTTGCAAAATGGGGTCACTTGTGGGGGGGTTCCACTGTATTGGTGCTTGGGGGGTCTTGGTAATGCGATATAGCACCCACCAAAATTCCACCAGAATCTGAGCTGCAAAATCCAAAAATCACTCCTTCCCTTCTGAGTCCTGCCATGCACCCAAATGGTATTTTTTGGTCACATGTGAGGCATTGCCGTACTCGGGAGAAATTGGGGCACAGATTTTGGGGTGCTTTGTCTCCTTCATTCCTTGTGAAAATGAAAAATTTTGAGCCAGAACTGCATTTTTGTGTAAAAAATGTAATTTTGCATTTGCACAGCCCAGTTGTATCAAAATTGGTGAAACCCCTGGGGGTTTGAAATGTACACTATACCCCTAGATGAATTCCCTGAGGGGTGTAGTTTGCAAAATGGGGTCACTTGTGGGGGGGTTCCACTGTATTGGTGCTTGGGGGGTCTTGGTAATGCGACATAGCACCCACCAAAATTCCACCAGAATCTGAGCTGCAAAATCCAAAAATCACTCCTTCCCTTCTGAGTCCTGCCATGCACCCAAATGGTATTTTTTGGTCACATGTGAGGCATTGCCGTACTCGGGAGAAATTGGGGCATAGATTTTGGGGTGCTTTGTCTCCTTCATTCCTTGTGAAAATGAAAAATTTTGAGCCAGAACTGCATTTTTGTGTAAAAAAATGTAATTTTTCATTTGCACAGCCCAGTTGTATCAAAATTGGTGAAACCCCTGGGGGTTTGAAATGTACACTATACCCCTAGATGAATTCCCTGAGGGGTGTAGTTTGCAAAATGGGGTCACTTGTGGGGGGGTTCCACTGTATTGGTGCTTGGGGGGTCTTGGTAATGCGACATAGCACCCACCAAAATTCCACCAGAATCTGAGCTGCAAAATCCAAAAATCACTCCTTCCCTTCTGAGTCCTGCCATGCACCCAAATGGTATTTTTTGGTCACATGTGAGGCATTGCCGTACTCGGGAGAAATTGGGGCACAGATTTTGGGGTGCTTTTTCTCCTTCATACCTTCTGAAAATGAAAAATTTTGAGCCAGAACTGCATTTTTTGTGTAAAAAAATGTAATTTTTCATTTTCACTGCCCAGTTGTATCAAAATTGGTGAAACCCCTGGGGGTTTGAAATGTACACTATACCCCTAGATGAATTCCCTGAGGGGTGTAGTTTGCAAAATGGGGTCACTTGTGGGGGGGTTCCACTGTATTGGTGCTTGGGGGGTCTTGCTAATGCAACATAGCACCCACCAACATTCCACCAGAATCTGAGCTGCAAAATCCAAAAATCACTCCTTCCTTTCTGAGTCCTGCCATGCACCCAAATGGTATTTTTTGGTCACATGTGAGGCATTGCCGTACTCGGGAGAAATTGGGGCACAGATTTTGTGGTGTTTTTTCTCCTTCATACCTTCTGAAAATGAAAAATTTTGAGCCAGAACTGCATTTTTGTGTAAAAAATTTAATTTTTCATTTTCACTGCCCAGTTGTACCACAATTGGTGAAACCCCTGGGGGTTTGAAATGTACACTATACCCCTAGATGAATTCCCTGAGGGGTGTAGTTTGCAAAATGGGGTCACTTGTGGGGGGGTTCCTAAATTTTAGCATCTTATGGTGCCTAGAAACCTACATGGTGCCTAAAAAATAATCTCATAAAAAGGAGGCTCCAAAATCAAGTAGGTGCTCCTTCTATTATGAAGCCTGTGGTTTGGTCAACGTGCACACTAGGGCCACATATAGGATATTTATGAAAACAAAAGAATTGGGGGAATCAATTTTTAGTCACATTTCTCTAGTAAAATGTACTGTGTTCCTTAGAAAAATGTATTAAAATTGCAAATCTGCAAAAAAAATGAAATTTTGAAATTTCACCTACACTTTGTTTTAATTCCTGTGAAACACCTAAGGGTTAACAAACTTCCAAAATGCTGTTTTGAATACTGTGAGGGGTGCAGTTTTTGAAATGGTATCATTTATGGGGGTGTCTCACATACAAGTCCCTCAAAGTCACATCAGAACTGAACTGGTCCCTAAAAAAATCAGTGTTTGAAATTTTCTTGAAAATTTGAGAATTTGCTATTCATATTGTAAGCCTCCTAGTGTCCAAAAAAATTAAAAGGAAGTTGAAATAATGATGGAAACATAAAGTAGACATATGGTCTATGTTAGTTATTAACTATTTTGAGTGGTATGATTATTTGTCTCACAAGCAGAAAATTTAACATTTTGCAAATTGCTAAATTTTCCATTTTTTTACGACATTTTGGTATTTTTCACAAAAAAACACAGACTGTATCGACCCAAATTTACCACTAATTTGAAGTACAATGTGTCACGAAAAAACAATCTCAAAATCACTGGGATAAGTAAAAGCAAAAAAAAGTTATCCCCACTTAAGTGATACATGTCAGATTTGAAAAAAAGGGCTCTGTCAGGAACGCAAAAACTGGCTCTGTCAGGAAGGGGTTAAGCACTTTATTGGGCTTATTGGGCTGTAATGGAGATTTACACTGTTTTTTCTTGCCACCATTACATACATTAATTACAAGTCCACTCTAAGGGGTGTTATTCAAGTTGATTCGCTCGGAAGCATAGATGCATCCTTGCGAGTCAACCTAACCCTGCGTTGCGAATGGTGGCCCGCCGGCCCCCCATTCGCAAGGCACGTTCCTTCGCAACTGGCGGCGAATGGATGTTTTGCAAAGGCACGTGCACGCATATGCAAGAGTGGGTCTGAGGCTCCCTTACATATGTGTGGATGTTCTGAAGGAAATGGGAGGGCAGTTGACATCACCGTCATGGGAATGCCCATACAACGCTGGGCGTTCACATATGCTAATGGTGTCATCTGCCGCCCCAACGCCCATCTCTGCCCCCCCCCACGCCCGCAGCCCTGGGTGAGTGCATCCAGCGATCCGTGTCTTCGCAGTGGGTACATGCAGAAAATGAGCATAAGTAGTAACAAAACATCTGTACCCATGTGAACAATTGACAGATGTAAACGGACCTGAATAAGGTCTTAAGTTTAATAAATTGATCGTGACCTCTGTAATATACATTTCTGCTGTCTGTGTTGTAATTTCTAGATAAAATGTTAAGATATATATATATATATAATCAAGGGATCTGTACTCACAACCGGCCGGTTGAGGAATAGGGGTGTTGCTTAAGGAATCCAAGTTCCATGATATAGTAACAGTTCCAGTGTAACCAGAAAGGGCGTCATTATAATCCGTGTCAATGTTTCAACCCCTTAGGGCCATTTTTAAGACAAGCCAGAGAATTTCAGTGTGTCAGCAATGCTTGGCGTGCTTTGCTGACACACTGAAATTCTCTGGCTTGTCTTGAAAACGGCCCTAAGGGGTTGAAACGTTGACACGGATTATAATGACGCCCTGTGATTAAAAAGCATTTTTACGTGCAAATGGTGGTGAGTGCCCTTTCTGGTTACACTGGAACTGTTACTATATATATATATATGGAATAAAAAACCTATGGGTGTCTTAATATTTTCGGTACTTGTGTACTAGCACGGCACCCATCGCATCGCATACCATAAGGCATACGATGGTATGCGATGCGATGCGATACAATGTTAGCAGATGTTATACAATTATAAATTGTATACCATCGAATTGTATGCCATTGTATGGCATATACAATGTTATAAGATTTTAAATTGTATAAGCACCCTAATGGGTGTTTTCAATGTTAAATCTGCCCCCTATAAGATAAATAATTGTATAAGCACCGTAATAGGTGCTTACAATGTTAAAAGCACCCCCACGCCACCCGTGCTATCATCACCAACCCTACGACCTTTTCATACCGCCACTATCCATGTCGGCGTGGAGTTGACTTTATATAGTGTGGTGAGTGCAGCGAGCCACCGAGCCCGAAGCGTGGCGAGTGGACGCGGAATACATGTGAAGTAATGCGCGGCCGCTCGCCACGC
This sequence comes from Crinia signifera, assembly GCF_055691185.1. Classification (NCBI taxonomy): domain Eukaryota; kingdom Metazoa; phylum Chordata; class Amphibia; order Anura; family Myobatrachidae; genus Crinia; species Crinia signifera. The sequence goes on along the minus strand of NC_139219.1, from coordinate 248,751,343 downwards.
TTCGGGCTCAGTGGCTCACTGTGCTTGCCACACTATATAAAGTCAACTCCACGCCGATGTGGATAGTGGAGGTATGAAAAGGTCGGAGGATGCGTAGCGCCGCCCCTCGCGGGCTCGCTGCACTCGCCACACTTCAGGTTGGCGTTGATAGTGGCAGTGGCGTGGGGGTGCATTTAACATTGTAAGCACCTATTAGTAGTAGTAGTAGTAGTAGTAGTATGTTTATTTATAAGGCGCCGCAAAAGTGTCCGCAGCGCCGTACATAGCAAACAAAAAACAAATTACAAGGTAACGTACAGGGTGTGTTGAAAAATACAGTATAAATAGGGGTATAGCTGGTAGAACTAAAATCAGCATCAGTTCTGAAGTAGGTGTCAAAATTGTCGAGGAGACTGAAGATGAAGTAGAGGAAGGGAAGAACAGGACAGGAGCACAGGTGAGGTAAAGAGGTTGGGTGAGTACGTGAGGCAGGAGGACCCTACTCATAAGAGTTAACATACTAAAAATAGGTGGGTGGACGAACGAAATACAATAGGATAAGTAGGAACGGAGGGGAACGGAGGCAGGATTGGAGGATCAAAAGAGGTTAGGAGGAGGGATAGGCTAGTCGAAAAAAGTGGGTTTTGAGGGAGCGCTTGAAGGAGGTAAGGGAATCAGAAAGCCTGATGGGTGGCGGGAGGTTGTTCCAGTGCAGGGGGGCAGCGCGAGAGAAGTCTTGGACACGGGAGTGGGAGGAGGTGATTAGGTGAGAGGTCAGTCGGCGGTCAGCGATGGACGGGAGGGAGTGTGGATAGAGATCAGTGAAGAGAGGTAAGGAGCGGTGGAGGAGGAGAGAGCCTTGTAGGTGGTGGTGAGGAGTTTAAAGAGAACTCGGAAAGAAATGGGGAGCCAGTGAAGAGATAGACAGAGGGGGGAGGCGGAGGTTGAGCGGCGGGAGAGGAAGATGAGCCTAGCAGCAGCGTTAAGAATGGTTTGGAGAGGTGCGAGGTGGGTGAGAGGTAGCCCAGAGAGAAGGATGTTGCAGTTGTCAAGGCGGGAGATGACAAGAGAGTGAATGAGAATTTTGGTCGCGTCAGTGGAGAGGAATGGTCTGATGCGTGAGATGTTGCGTAGGTGAAAGCGGCAAGACTGTGAGAGAGCACGAATGTGGGGGGAGAAAGATAGGGAGGAGTCAATGATGACACAGAGGCAGCGCGTTTGGTCGGTGGAGGTGATCTCGGTTTCACCAATGCTGATGGAGATAGTGGGAGAAGAGGGGATGTTCGGGGGATGGAAGATTAGAAGTTCAGTTTTAGCCATGTTTAGTTTCAGGAAGCGTTGGGTCATCCAGGCTGAGATGGCCGTGAGGCATTCGGAGACCTTGGACAGGAGTGATGGGGATAGGTCGGGGGAGGAGAGATAGATTAGGGTATCATCAGCATAAAGGTGGTAATGAAAACCATAGGAGCTGATGAGGGTGCCCAGAGAGGTGGTGTAGAGGGAGAAGAGGAGAGGGCCAAGGACTGACCATTGGGGAACACCGACTGGCTGCGGGGTAGTAGGAGAGGAGGAGCTCGGAGTGGAGACGGAGAAGGAGCGATCGGAGAGGTATGAGGTGAACCAGGAGAAGACCGTGCCATTGATGCCAAAGGAGCGGAGGGTGTTGAGCAGGAGAGGGTGGTCAACAGTGTCAAAGGCTGCTGATAGATCAAGCTGGATGAGGATAGAGAAGAGGCCTTTGGATTTAGCCGATAGTAAATCGTAAGTGACTTTGGTCAGGGCAGTTTCAGTGGAATGTAAAGGGCGGAACCCGGATTGGAGGGGGTCTAGAATGGAGTTAGCAGTAAGGTGGCTTAGGAGACGATTATAGGTCAGACGTTCTAGGAGCTTGGAGGCAAAAGGGAGGAGGGAGATGGGCCTGTAGTTGGATGGAGAGTTGGGGTCCAGATTATTAAGGTGCTTATACAATTAACAATTGTATATACAACTTAAAATCACATCTCATTGCATTGTATGCCTGTCACGGCCGCTGTTAGGACGCGCCGCTCACCTGTTCATCTCCGGCGGCGGGGCCTGCGGGCCATCCGTCTGGGTGCAGGACGGGGAGCGCGGCGTCTAGGTCTCCCGGCCGCGACCATCTTCCTGGGGCCTGCAGCACGCGCATCCAGAATGACAGCCAGCCAAGGTTGTTTGTCTCCAGTCCGGGCGCCGCCATGTTGTTGTAGCCAGCCAATGGTTCAGAGCTCCAGTTCAACTCCTCCAATCAAGATCTACCCTGGGGGATAAAGCAGAGCCCTCTGGGGCATACAAGCGCCAGTGCTTTGTTGTCAATCCCTGGGGAGGAAGCTTCAGCCTGTGCTCCTGTCCTTGTTCTGTGATATCCCTGATCCCTGTCTTCGTTACCTGCAGTTCAACACCTGATACCTGGATACCTGCATTTGCATTCTGCTCCCAGCCCTTACAGCTTTACACCTGTTTCCTGGACTTTGCAAATTGCATGCTGCCTCCAGCCCTTTCAGGTTTGCTACAGTCTGTCGACCAGCTGCACCTGCTGCCAGCCCTGCGTGTCTGTTGACACATCTCCACTCCTGCTGTCGACCAGCTGCACCTGCTGCCAGCCCTGCGTGTCTGTTGACACATCTCCACTCCTGCTGTCGACCAGCTGCACCTGCTGCCAGCCCTGCGTGTCTGTTGACACATCTCCACTCCTGCTGTCGACCAGCTGCACCTGCTGCCAGCCCTGCGTGTCTGTTGACACATCTCCACTCCTGCTGTCGACCAGCTGCACCTGCTGCTAGCCCTGCGTGTCTGTTGACACATCTCCACTCCTGCTGTCGACCAGTTGCACCTGCTGCCAGCCCTGCGTGCCTGTTGACACATCTCCACTCCTGCTGTCGACCAGTTGCACCTGCTGCCAGCCCTGCGTGCCTGTTGACACATCTCCACTCCTGCTGTCGACCAGCTGCACCTGTTGCTAACCCTGCGTGTCTGTTGACACATCTTCACGTCTGCTGTGGTCCAGCTGCACCTGTTGTCAGCCTTCCGTGCCTGCTGACGCCTCACCATCCTGCTGTCTGCATCCGCACCTACTGCCAGTCTTCCGTGCCTGCCAACGCCTCACCATCCTGCTGTCTGCCTCTGCACCTACTGCCAGTCTTCCGTGCCTGCCGACGCCTCACCATCCTGCTGTCTGCACCCACAGTCAGTCATTAGTTTCCCCAGTAAGATAACAGAGACTCTGGGATTAATCCCATCATTCTGGACTTTCAGTTGTTACCCAGGAATTCCACTGGGTTTTGCAGCCTGCCGTTTCATTTATGGTTTTGCCTTCTCATGTTGGTGCTACAATAAAGAGTTATATTAAACCTGCTGTTCTCCAGTCTCCCTCAAGTCGCGAACACCCAACCTCCAGGCCTCAGACAGATCCACAAGGTACCCCTAGCGTGACAATGCCATTGTATGCCATATACAATGGTATACAATTTTAAATTGAATACAATGCCATACGACTGAATACCGTGGGCGCCGTGCTAGTACACAAGTACCATATTTTCTTTGTGCTCAGATTGCAAACTATATATTTTCAGTGCACCAAAATATTCACTATTTGTCATCAATAGAATGATAAAACCCCTTGTAATACAGCAGAAACAACTCGTCTAACATTAGAAAAAGAAAATTAAAAAGTTTTCTTAAACATCCTAACAAAAGCATAATGTGCACCTGAGTGAAAAAGCAAGCCAAAGTCTGAACTTATGTCTGAATAATAATATGTAAGAAAGATTATTGAAGGATTGTATTATCTACTTTTGTTCTACTTTTACATATTTTGATAAAGTGAATATATAACTAAACAAAAATGGCGGCACCCATTAGGAAGTTTAGAAAATGTTCAAACCTGTCCTCAAGATCTACTACTATAGACCTTCTATACTAATACTATAAGACCTACTATAGGTCCACGGTTTGCCTGGAAAACATGTACTGTTGGTACATGTTTTCCAGGCAAACCGTGGACCTATAGTAGGAATGAATGCAGCAGGTTTGAGAATGTGACAGCTCGTAATGACTGCAGCTGTGTTGCAGCTAGGTGATATGGAAAACGTGGACATTGGTAGATCTTGAGGACCGGTTTGGCGAGCCCTGGTCTAGATTTTTGTTCTTTAATTGTAAACTTATATTTTGAGTTGTGAAACAAAACCCTAAAATATCAAACAGGATACAAATGATCTGAATGCTTTTTGGGTAGATCATTTATTGATCAATAGGAAACAGGGAAAAGGGGTCGAACAACCTCTTTGTGGTGTTCAAAAGCAAACCTTTTTGGGAAGTTACCGGGAAGTGACTTGTGACCTTTTTTAGGTCCATTCGCAGCTAGCCTGTGTTCGCACGGGGACCAATGTTTTTTTCTGTGCATGTGCATACGCAGGGTGCGTACACCCATGGCGAACATTCTGTTCGCTGGGTGCATGCACCCAACACAGCAGACGGGGGAGGAGAGGGGCGGGGGGGGGGGAATCGGGCAGCCCCATTAGCATATGGGAATGCCCAGCATTACATGGATGTTCCCATGAGAACGCTGGGCGTTCACATGCTAATGCGGCCATGATGCTGGTGGGGGGTTGGGCAGCTGATATCACCAGATGTCAGCTGCCTGCCCATTTCCTCCCCAGCGTGCACGCATATGTAAGGTTGCTCAAAGCTACCCTACATATGCGTGCACCTCCACATCTTTGGATAGTCGGAGACCATCCAAAGATGTGGGAGGTTCCTCCTGCCCTGCGAATGGATTTTAATGTGTAACATCCATTCGCAAGACCCTGTGAGCAAGTCGCCCTTGCGAATGGGTGGCGCCAGCCACCCATTTGCAAGGCGGGGTTTGGTGGACTCGCTAGGCAGCGAATTCGCAGCTTTGCAAATCAACCAGAATAACCCCCTAGGTTTGATCTGGTAGACAAGAAATCAGAAGCCAGGAGGCATAGGTATTGCTGAGAATCCAGGGATCATTAGTCTAGTTCTTACGTGCATTTGGAAATGTAGATGTATGTGTTTATTGCTATTAAAGTTTTTATTTATACATTTGCCCTTGTGCACCCCCTTATCTGCTCATACTCCTAGAAATACAAAATAACCTGTTTTAATGTAAATTCATTTATCCTCTAAAATGTTTAATATAAAGAAGATAGTATGCATTTTTTAAACTTCTTTTGAAATGACCCTTGGCAAGAAACCCAAGAGATTTACTAGAATCAAAAGGAACTTTAACATAGAGACGAAATATAATATTATTAAACAAGACATTTATGATAACTTTTGAAACATTAAAAATGACTTTATTTGGGAAAATGTTCTTATGTCATATTAGTTTCAACCAGTAAACATATTACCATTTATGTCGATGTCAACCTGACTCATTTGATTCAGGATATATTTGTCTGTTCAAGTATTTATCATTGATTTTATGATTGCAAACCTGGGTCAGATTAATTAATTCAATAAGTGATTGACATGAAATCGTCTTTGAGAAAAGTGATTAATGACTTGGTCCCCATTTCAGGCACTCAGTGGTAAATTGGAGCAGGCAGTTACTATCTCAGATGAAGCAGGTTATTGCATACAAATTTTGTAACTGTAGTTGCCAAATGTCTCATTTCTGGGGCACTCTTAATTTTCACAAAAGTTTAGTACTGATCAAATACACAGCAAAACTCCTTTTATTAGAAGTCAATGATAGCAATTGAAGAAGAGCAATTAAAATGCCAAACATTTGCTGATATCTAATGCAGTAAACAGAATATGATAGGTCCAAGGTCCAGTTTAGATTCAATATACTTGTACTGCAATACACACTTATGAGCTGCCAGGACAAAAGCAACTAGCTATTGCTGCTGAATATCTTTATCAGCAGCCTAAATTAGCACCTGCTCTCAGGCACCATTAATTAATACAGTTATTGACAGGAGTACAAGCATTTGTTCGGCTGGATGGGAGGGAAAACTAACCCGGGAAATTTCTGGAAGCATCCCTCATGGGGGAGGGGCCTGTTAAGGGGTGTTCTGTTGATGACGTTGGACATAGTTGCCCCCTGAGTTAGAGGAGTCTGATTCTGAGTTGGACACAGTTGCAGCCATCCTTAATTATTTATTTAGGTTTTCAACCAATTAGGTGGAAATACACATATCTATATGATTGCTCAAATGCAATGTGACAGATTGTGACACATGTGTTTAAATATATACTCGTATTTTCATCTCTCTCTATATATTTATTACATTCTATAATAATATATACATTATGATGGATTTTTGGGTACTCTTTACCTAGAACGGCGCCCGTCGCGGCCATCGCGGGTACATTTATGGCTACCCGCGACGCGACCGACGCGATGCCCGCGATTTTCCCATTGAAAACCATGTTAAACCTGAAAAATCGCGTCGGTCGCGTCGCGGCCGGCCATAAATGTACCCGCGATGCCCGCGACGCGATGCCCGCGATTTCCCATAGGGAACAATGTTAAAAGGCAGATTGACCGCGATTTTACCGTTAAATGCCTCAATGACCGCGATTTTGACATAGGAAACAATGTTAAATGGGCCACAGAGCCCAAATAGTCCCCCTGAAGTCTTAAATGGCCCCCAAAATTTTTAACGCCACCCCACGATCAACGTGAACCCGAAGCGTGGCGAGCGCAGCGAGCCCCGCGAGGGGCGGCGGTACGCGTCCTACGACCTTTTCATGCCCTACTATCCACGTCGGCGTGGAGTTGAGAATAGAATAGTGTGGCGAGCGCAGCGAGCCACCGAGCCCGAAGCGTGGCGAGCGCAGCGGATACCTTCACAGGTAAACGCGTCCCCTCGCGGGCTTCACAGGTGTCCGTGGCGACGCGGACACCTGTGAAGCCCGCGAAGGGACGCGTTTACCTGTGAAGGTATCCGCGTCCCCTCGCGGGGCTCGCTGCGCTCGCCACGCTTCGGGCTCGGTGGCTCGCTGCGCTCGCCACACTATTCTATTCTCAACTCCACGCCGACGTGGATAGTAGGGCATGAAAAGGTCGTAGGACGCGTACCGCCGCCCCTCGCGGGCTCGCTGCGCTCGCCACGCTTCGGGTTCACGTTGATCGTGGGGTGGCGTTAAAAATTGTGGGGGCCATTTAACAATTCAGGGGGACTATTAGGGCTCTGTGGCCCATTTAACATTGTTTCCTATGTAAAAATCGCGGGCATTGAGGCATTTAACGCTAAAATCGCGGTCAATCTGCCTTTTTAACATTGTTCCCTATGGGAAAATCGCGGTAATCGCGGGTACCCGATTTTGATGTACCCGCGATTTACCCGCGATTACCGCGATTGCCGCGATTTTACCCGCGATCCCGCGATTTCAATCGTGGGCGCCGTTCTAGGTAAAGAGTACCGATTTTTGGATAGAAACTGTAAATTAATAAAACAAAATATGTGACCATTAATAACAATAATAAGAAACTGCATAGCCGAGTTATGTTAAATATGTGGCCAAAGGACCACTCATATGACCAAATACTAACCAATAGTCCGAGTGAATGAGATGGAGGCTTGGAAAAAGAAGAGCTACTGTATGAAACGCGGAAATGATCCGACAAACCTCCGATAGCAGGAGCTATAATTGAAAGTGAGGCTTGGAATGCAAATGCGCTTGACAATGAGGCGTGTGACGTGGAAGTGGATACTCACGTCTGCGAAAAATGGTAATTGACCGCAATTAAGGGGCTTTTATAAAGATAGGTAACGCTGTCTCTGAGGAAGCAACTGATCTTATTAAAGGCAGAGAAACGTGTAAGAAAGACACATCTTTTCTGGTACCAGATTTGTTCTTTGTTGGATGTGCTGGCAGCGGCCAGACCCAGATATGGTTAAGGAGTGCTAACCTGTAACCAAGAGTCAGAAGCCCTGTGCCTGCCAGGTCCACTTTGCAGCTTTCTGCCATTTTCCTTTGGTGGACAGGAAAAATTACAGACACAACAGAAAAGGGAATGGTAAATATACTCTAAGCTACACCTCTATAGAACTGTTCTATCAACTATAAAGCTTGACTTAACATCAAGTCCCACTAATACAAAAAGCCTCACTCGCTTGGCAGAACTAATCATTTGCATCCGCTTCTACAAGAACTTTTTGTGCAATACTAATACCATCCTGCTAATACCACATGATATACGCCCCAACCATCTCTAAGCTTCTGCTCGGCTAAAAGTGTTTTTTTCTATAGCTTTTTGCTACAATTGGACACATATTTAACAAAATTGTCCCCCTTACATGCCACCATTGCCAGCTTGACAACTTCTATCCCCAAACATACCCACACCAACATGCCACCCTTTATCTCCTAACACACCCACACCATCAGCCTGCCATACTCTCCTGGCCACAAGCGCTTCGGCCCACCAGGAATCTTCATGTGACCAATCCGCCCCTGCATACATACCCTCATTATTGTACTCTCAGCATTTGGATGCCCCTTCCCTCCTCATCCAACACTCTCAAATGGTAAGACGGTGCCAGTATAAGATATTTTGTAGGCAAGTGAAGAAATAATTTGTTTGTTTATACAAAATAACAGCAACAGCAATGTGCGTACCTTTACTATATACAGACTATCAAGGCTTTATGACAATAAATGTTGCAGTCTTTGAAATCAGCCTGAACAAATCAAGAAAGGGAAGTATTTTCAGGGACAGTATTCATTCCCTATTCAGTACGGCCATTTTTGGATGGCTTTTCAGCTGATACAGATACAACTTTGTTTAAAGTTGAAACTGCATCTACAGAACATAGTCAAAAACAGACGCGTTTTTGACTAAAATACACGGATCAGTGAGTACGCCGGTCCACGTGTTTTCTGACCGTGCTGATTTTTCCGACAGTTGGCACTTGGATTGAATAGGTTGAATGTAAATTCCACCAAAAATCTATGAAAAAAGTGGCAATTTTGTGGGAAAAATCCTCACAGATTTAATACCTGCCTAGTAGGTAAATGAAAGAAAACACTAATTTCTCGAATGCCTTTGCTTTTATATTATGTTTACTACATGTTTAAACAGTAATTTGCACTCAATTGTGCTTTATCTCAGTAGTACCAATAGTGTGCATATCACTCTTGTTATTAGTGCATAGCTTACAGTATATTGGTAAGGTACTTTAACAAATGACTAGTGTGGCAGGACACCATACTTCCATATGAAGGTAGTGTGGAAGATCCAATCCAGGATTTAGAACAGCAGCAGCAGGACTAGAGAGATCCAGTTTTCTAAGATGTATTGTGAATCACTGTCTGTCATAATTTTCCCTCCCAGAGAGTGCAAGTATTACACTGTAGAGCAGGAGTTCTTGACCATAAAGTGGGCAGAGGAGTCCTTATTATTTTTAGGAGGAGAGTTTGTGTTGGCTACAGACCATGTACCCTTGAAATGGATGCGCATGAACAAAGAGGTGATTGATCGTGTGACCCATTGGTTTTTGGATTTAGAGCCATTTAATTTCGAGATACGGCATTGCCCAGGGAAACAGCACCTTAATGCAAATGCTCTTTCCAGGATGTGTGTAAGTCCCATATTCCAAGCAACCCTATGGTAATGCTAGGGTAGGTGGAAAAGGGCTAGTAGGGTGACCTCAGAAAAATGGTGAAGGGCTGTGTACCTGGGCAGATGACACAATTAGAGTTGGGCGAGTGCTCACCTGAAAATTTCTTAGCTTCACCAGGGTGGTTGAAGCTAAAGGGGAAGGAGTGTGGCACTGACAGCATACTTCCACATGAAAGTAATGTGGAAGTCTCAGTCCAAGATTTAGAACAGCAGCTGCAGCTGGACTGGATAGTGATATCAAATCTGTGTTTTTTAAGATGTATTGTGAATCACTGTCTCCTGATTAACAGCACCTGTAACTGCCTTTATATGTTTGTCCAGAGCAGGGGATCATTGCTTCCGATGTTTACAAGAGGCTGAGTGATAGGCAGGGAATATGGAGATTACCATCCTTACTGTGGAAAACCTGCTATGCTATAACGGAAGACTTGCTATGCTATTACTTGTATGCTGTCTACCTGCTACAAATAAAGAACAAGACTTTACTGCTATCCAATCTGTGATTCCATGTCACACCTCTTATATCATTTTAGTAGTTAGTATTAACCTTCACCACCCACGTACAGCATTGCATTCTATAGATACATCTAATGCTATTAGATTTCTCAACCTTTACGGAAGACTAATCAGAAAGCAAACACCACTGTGAACCAAAACATGTCAAATAATACACAAGCACCTCAAATATGAACAAACATATAAACCATAAGCACTTTTCACATTTGTACAATTTCATCTTAACGTTTGTCTTATTTTATTTCCTTTTACAGGGTTAAACAATCCTGAGCAGTACAGAATGTTCTAGACCAAAGTTGTGAAATCCCAATTATGTGTCATGTATGTAAAATAGTAAAAAAATGTACTTGGTTTCTTTCACATATTCTCAATCAGATACTCACTGTGCTCCTCTAGTTGAACCTTCCCAATCACTTCATCTGCTAAAATGATTTTTGTAAGACACATGAAGCGAAATCAAAGGAAGTGATGTAAGCAAGACACCTCATTCAGCTTCACAGCCAGCCCTTGGAGCATGAATCACGCTTTCTGGCAAATCTTGTCTAAACAAAGTCATATTGGGCTTTTCCTGGGAGCAAACAAAATGAATTTAAAAGTAAAATGTTAATTTTATTTTCCAATAGAGTGCATACTTTTCAAAGCAGCTTATAATATATGCAGGCCAAATGCTGAATTATATGGTATTGTGACAATTTAGGTTTGTTTTATATACACTGTATTAACAAGGGACAGGAAGCAACAACAGCTTTCTCATAGTTTATATCACGCACAGCTGCCCACTGTGCAACATAGAACATAAAGGACAACAATGTAGTACAGTACTTGACAACTGTCTAAATCACTTGGCAACTATACACTACATTTCTAGGTTTTGTTACTGATTAACTGTATTTTAATACCTTGCTTCTATTTGTATTTAATCAACAAGGCTATTTCTAACCCAAGCACAATTTACCCATGTCTTATAGTCTTCATACTGAGACAACCAGGGCAAAGCATACTGAGAGGTTGGTGTAACAGGTGCAGGTTTTGTGAAGCAGTGTGACTTCTGTGATCATGACTGAGGCAGTGGGACTTCTGTGATCATGACTGAGGTAGTGGGACTTCTGTGATCATGACTGAGGTAGTTTGACTTTTGTGATCATGAATGAGGCAGTGTGACTTTTGTGATCATGAATGAGGCAGTGCGACTTTTGTGATCATGAATGAGGCATTGTGACTTCTGTGATCAAGACTGAGGCAGTGTGACTTCTGTGATCATGAATAAGGCAGTGTGACTTTTGTGATCATGAATGAGGCAGTGTGATTTCTGTGATCATGACTGAGGCAGTGTGACTTCTGTGATCATGACTGAGGCAGTGTGACTTCTGTGATCATGACTGAGGCACTGTGACTTCTGTGGTCATGACTGAGGCAGTGTGACTTCTGTGATCAAGACTGAGGCAGTGTGACCTCTGTGATCATGAATGAGGCAGTGTGACCTTTGTGATCATGAATGAGGCAGTGTGATTTCTGTGATCATGACTGAGGCAGTGTGACTTCTGTGATCATGACTGAGGCAGTGTGACTTCTGAGATCATGACTGAGGCACTGTGACTTCTGTGGTCATGAATGAGGCAGTGTGACTTCTGTGATCATGAATGAGGCAGTGTGACTTTTGTGATCATGAATGAGGCAGTGTCACTTTTGTGATCATGAATGAGGCAGTGTGACTTCTGTGATCATGACTGAGGCAGTGTGACTTCTGTACAAAAACAGAGTGCAGGTGTTATTCCCAAGCGGCGCCCTAATAAGAAGAGTACGTCCCTGTAGATAAAGGGACGATCCTCTTCTCCGTTAATGTGAGATATTAGATAATACCGCCACGCTCCTTCTGATCGGAAGGGGGTCCTCTTCTCCGTATCAGACAGACCAACCAAATGATTGTGTGTTCCTGGACCACCCAAAGGTAACCAAGTTTCCTCCCCGATTATGAATACTGGAAAAAATGGATATAAAATGGCACATAGAGTAATACCATTTATTCAACAAGAGCATAAAAATACAATAAGTGAGGTAGACAGTGGCTTATTACCAAGTTAGTGGAGAACTAGGACGAACCAAGTTCTCTAAAGCGCATGGAAAGGAAGGTAGGTACCCGGGATGTACCTCCACGTCCAGGCTAATCGGTAATAGATCCAATGTCCACAGGCAACAGGAGCTCCAAGCGCGCTTTCGATCATCTACTGTGATCTTCTTCAAAGGGAGTGCTCCTGTTTGCCCCTCCTTCCTATTTAATATAGCAGCATCCAATCACAATTGAGCAGTGTCTGGCCCACCCTGAATATACACCAATAAAATGTAGGGCGGTTTAAAACAAAGTCTGTACGTTTTATTTGTCTATCCGGCCCGGAAGTAACCCACTTCCAGGTTGCGTTCCAGTTACTTTATGAGTGGACGCGATTCCGGAAGTTCCCCGCTTCCGGGTTGCGTTCCACTCGCTCAGCCCATAGACGCTAGACCGGAAGAGACCGACTTCCGGGTTGCGTCTCATACACTCCGCTCCCCAAGTCTCAGTGAACATTGCTGTGATGCCGCATCACTTCCTCCGGAAGTGTGGCTCCGTGTAGTACTCAGCGCCATCTTGGGGGTGGAAAAAACGGCAGAACAATCATAATATGAGGAGCAAAGTGTCTCCATTTCTGTGATCACAAACGCCATTTTGTTGGTTGGACACATCACTTTATATTGTATTCCATACGTCCCAACTTTGATGTTTTCATAGGTGTTTGGCACACTTGTATTCTGGAGACATATCAGAGTGAATGAAGTTTTGATCTTCACCATAAAAGTATCCCAATGGGGCAAATGTCCTCAAAATTAAAACAGAAAAACAAATGTAAACAACAAGGTCAGAAGGTGCACTTAATGTGCAAAATAGCAAATAGTATAAAACACATCACAAATAAATATGAGTTTAAAAAGATGGCATAATACATGTTTAAAAAATAGAATAAAATATCAAAGAAACCATTTCACTTCAAAGTCCATGTTAAGTCCACCAGGTACATTTCATTTCTTCCCTCGCATTTCTACCTTCCTCATATTATGATCGTTCTGCCGTTTTTTCCACCCCCAAGATGGCGCTGAGTACTACACGGAGCCACACTTCCGGAGGAAGTGATGCGGCATCACAGCAATGTTCACTGAGACTTGGGGAGCGGAGTGTATGAGACGCAACCCGGAAGTCGGTCTCTTCCGGTCTAGCGTCTATGGGCTGAGCGAGTGGAATGCAACCCGGAAGCGGGGAACTTCCAGAATCGCGTCCACTCATAAAGTAACTGGAACGCAACCCAGAAGTGGGGTACTTCCGGGCCGGACAGACAAATAAAACGTACAGACTTTGTTTTAAACCGCCCTACATTTTATTGGTGTATATTCAGGGTGGGCCAAACAATGCTCAATTGTGATTGGATGCTGCTATGTTAAATAGTAAGGAGGGGCAAACAGGAGCACTCCTTTTGAAGAAGATCACAGTAGATGATCGAAAGCGCGCTTGGAGCTCCTGTTGCCTGTGGTTTTATTGAGGATTGGACATTGGATCTATTGCCGATTAGCCTGGACGTGGAGGTACATCCCGGGTACCTACCTTCCTTTCCATGCGCTTTAGAGAACTTGGTTCGTCCCAGTTCTCCACCAACTTGGTAATTAGCCACTGTCTACCTCACTTATTGTATTTTTTGCTCTTGTTGAATAAATGGTATTACTCTATGTGCCATTTATATCCATTTTTTCCGGTATCCATAATCGGGGAGGAAACTTGGTTACCTTCGGGTGGTCCAGGAACACACAATCATTTGGTTGGTCTGTCTGATACGGAGAAGAGGACCCCCTTCCGATCAGAAGGAGCGTGGCGGTATTATATAATATCTCACATTAACGGAGAAGAGGATCGTCCCTTTATCTACAGGGACGTACTCTTCTTATTAGGGCGCCACTTGGGAATAACACCTGCACTCTGTTTTTGTATCTTGTCCACATTTGATATTTTAGGGATATCAATTTGGTATAATTCCCCTTAGGCTGCCTAGGCGCACAGAAGGTTTAGTCTCACTCAACTTTTTTCAGTGTGACTTCTGTGATCATGAATGAGACAGTGTGACTTCTGTGATCATGACTGAGGCAGTGGGACTTCTTTGATCATGAATGAGGCAGTGTGACTTTTGTGATCATGAATGAGGCAGTGTGACTTTTGTGATCATGAATGAGGCAGTGTGACTTCTGTGATCATGACTGGGGCAGTGTGACTTCTGTGATCATGAATGAGGCAGTGTGACTTCTGTGATCATGAATGAGGCAGTGTGACTTCTGTGATCATGAATGAGGCAGTGTGACTTCTGTGATCATGACTGAGGCACTGTGACTTCTGTGGTCATGAATGAGGCAGTGTGACTTCTGTGATCATGAATGAGGCAGTGTGACTTCTGTGATCATGAATGAGGCAGTGTGACTTCTGTGATCATGAATGAGGCAGTGTGACTTCTGTGATCATGACTGAGGCAGTGTGACTTATGTGATCATGATCATGACCTTTTAAGATATTGCCGATTTAGAGCTTCGGCCGAAATCCCTCTGCATCACACAACTTGCACTTTATTACATAAACCCCTGAGTGTTTGTGGCATATTAACTCTGTTCTCATGCCATGTCAGCTGCTAAAGAAGCAGCTGTTATATTGAATAGTAAAGATCGCTCTTGTGCTGCTGATCATGGCACTAGATTACTCTTCAGGGTCCTGACTTGGCTTACCTACTGTGCATGCACAGCAATCTGGCACAGTAGAGGATGCAGAGAAGGATTCCAAAATCCCATTATGGCGATGGAGTTAACTATTAAACTTTTTGGAGCTTACATAATAGTCCCTTATTTCTTTCCCCATAGAGGAATATGGGGATGAGAATTCTTTAGCATTGCTGGCAGGAGTTTAGTAAACAGCAGAGATCTCACTAACTTTAGATGCATAGTAAATGGTTGAGAAATGTAAACTTACCATAATCCTATAAAAGCAGTAGTATTCACAGGCCTCTATGTCATGTATGCAGCTTGTAACTCAAATTATGCTGAATTCTACAAGCAAGAACTAAACAGAGATGGAGAAGGAGGGAATCTTTATTTCAAGTTACTAGGGGTAATACCTACCAGCAAAGCAGGACATGTGATTGCTGCCTGGTCCATAATGCTTTTGTGATCCAAGATATATGTAACTGAGGGCCTTATTCTAGTTTTCTAACAAAATCCTTCTTAGAGGGACAAAACCATGTGCTCTGCAGGGGGACAGATGTAACTTGTGCAGAGAGAATTAGATTTGGGTGGGGTTTTACTTCAAAGTGAGATCTATATTGCAGTGTAAAAATAAAGCAGTCAGTATTTACCCTGCACAGAAACAAAAGGTACTTGTTTCCTATCTGGGCGCCCACGATTTTAATCGCGGGCATCGGGGGTAAAATCGGGGCCATCGCGGGCATCGCGGCCGATAAAAAATCGGGTGCGATGTGCCAGACGCGATGCCCGCGATTTTCCCATAGAGAACAATGTTAAATGCCTCAATTTACCCGCGATGACCGCGATTTACCATAGGAAACAATGTTAAATAGATCAATTTCCCCAAATTATCATAGGGAACAATGGGAAATGGGGCAAAAACACCCCTGAACATAAAAATGTCCCCCCAAAAGTAGTTGACGCCACCCCGCCATCAACGTGAACCCGAAGCGTGGCGAGCGCAGCGAGCCCGCGAGGGGCGGCGGTACGCGTCCTCCGACCTTTTCATGCCCTACTATCCACTAGGGCGTGGAGTGAGAATAGAATAGTGTGGCGAGCGCAGCGAGCCACCGAGCCCGAAGCGTGGCGAGCGCAGCGAGCCCCGCGAGGGGACGCGGATACCTTCACAGGTAAACGCGTCCCTTCGCGGACTTCACAGGTGTCCGCGTGGCCACGGACACCTGTGAAGCCCGCGAGGGGACGCGTTTACCTGTGAAGGTATCCGCGTCCCCTCGCGGGGCTCGCTGCGCTCGCCACGCTTCGGGCTCGGTGGCTCGCTGCGCTCGCCACACTATTCTATTCTCAACTCCACGCCGACGTGGATAGTAGGGCATGAAAAGGTCGGAGGACGCGTACCGCCGCCCCTCGCGGGCTCGCTACGCTCGCCACGCTTCGGGTTGGCGTGGATCGTGGGGTGGCGTTAAAAATTTGGGGGGACATTTAAGGGTTAATTGTGCCTATTTGGGCTCTGTAGCCCATTAAACATTGATTCCTATGGCCACATCGGGTCCATTGAGGCATTTAACAGTAAAATCGCGTCGGTCGGGCCATTTAACATTGATTCCTATGGGAAATCGGGTGCATCGCGTCGCGGGCATCGCGGGTACATTTATGGCCGGCCGCGACGCGACCGACGCGATTTCCATGTTTAACATGGGTTTCAATGGGAAATCGCGGGCATCGCGTCGGTCGCGTCGCGGCCAGACATAAATGTACCCGCGATCACCACGACGGGCGCCCAGATAGGAAACAAGTACCAAACAAAATAACTCACCCAAATCTAATTCTCTCTGCACATTTTACATCTGCCCCCCCCCCCCCCCCCCCTGCAGTGCACATGGTTTTGTCCATCCAGGAAGGATTTTAGCAGAAAGAGTGAACTAGGATAAGGCCCTGAAACCCTAAACTCCTTCAGAACCTTGCAACTTAATGTGACCGCTGTGTGAATTAATGTGTACTCCTAAAAAACCTATTTGCAGCTGAGCGAACATGTCCAAAAACCATAGTAACAGGCTCTGAGTAGCCAGTGACTTTCTCGATGGTGTGATGGAAAAAGACATATCCGGCTTTGAGCTGATGCCAAACGTCCTCATCTAAAACACTAAGGCATGTCTAGTGTTTTCTAGGACACTCCCAGCATTTCCCTAGGCACCCCTACATTTTTCTTAGCACTCCAACTCAGACCGATTTCCACCCCCAGGCACCTATTTTCTATCAGTCACTTTGCGAATAGAAAAAGAAAAATTCACAGCCATGCTATCACTCTGAATTACCCCCAATATGTGAGTTCTAAACTTACATTTATAATTCGATATTTAACAATACTACTTTCCCTACTTCTCCCACTTGATTGAAATGTATAACATATTATCTATTATAAATAATGTATGATATATTTATTTATTTATGAGTTACATTATTACATCATATGGTTTGGGATCTGGAATGAATTTTCATATTTTTTTTTCTGCAAAATCACCCTTACGTGTTTGGTTTTCAATCTGAATTTTTTTTTACATAATGCTAAATATACCAAAAATGGAAAGTGGGTTTACGTTTCTGTTTTTGTTCCTATAGTATTATAAAAACAATATCATTAATTTCCCGTTATTTCCAGTAAATTTTGACCACCTCAAGGCTCACAATATTGTTTTCTTTCATATTGGCTAAAGGCTCAATAAGCTGGCTGGCTACTAATTGATAGAGCACAAGATAAAAATATAGCTCATCTATGAAACATTGCCAGGCAGCAGTGGCAGACAGGAGGATGGCAGATTAATACATTATTTGACCACATAGAATGTAACCAAGAATGTCTTCATGAATTAAGAACCCAAGGTCAGTACTGGTGGGAAATGGAAATGGAGTATGCAGTGGAAGGCAGTTCAAAAATGATAGATTTATCAAATAGATTATTTAAAAAAATGTAATTAAGATTTGGACTACATTGTAATCCATTCTTCGAAAAAAGCCATGAAAATGATTGATTGAATAATTAAAATAACATGTTTGATTTCTAGATCAAGGCTGTAGTCTGTTTAGCAACAAAGTTTTGGGGACGTGTGTATGCTGTCAACTTTTTTCATGAATGCAGAGAAGCCTAACACCTTCGGTGTCAAGTCTGCATAGCCATAGACCTACACAAGCAGGTGATGTTCCTTATTTTTGGCATTGAGTCTGCAAATGTGTATATAATAGTGAATGGGTTGTATTAGCCCTGGTATGTGTCTCATTTCATTCCTGGGCTGCAACTCCACTTGCTAACATTAAAATATTTGCTGCAATGTCAGCAGTTAGTATGGTTAATTCTGCCCTGTAATGTATTAGGAAGGATGAAGAGCTGAGGTCCACATAGCATAGCTTCCAGTCACTGTACAGTGAAGCAGTCCTGTGTGAAATGGTGCCAGAATGGGAATCCACGATAAAAGCGATTCAATGTTGGGAAGATGATGTTTTACATTATTTTGGAAATTGATCCTGGTGGGAAAACCCAAGCCACAGCTTGGATACACTAGGAATTTTGATGTTCGGGCAGGCTCAGTTTTCTGAAAACCGAGCTCAAAACATTGTCATCAGGGATACAAAAACATAATCAAACATAATCAAACCATCTTACCTTATATGTGGATAAAAAATAAAAGGAAAATAAATGAGACAGAATGGTATATATTAGAGCTGTGTCTGGGGCCATTTTTGCAGAAATGGGATTTGGCTCTACATGGCATTAATTTCCAGTCATTTACAGTCAAGCCCTAAATGACAGAGCAGTGGCACAAACACACAGCAGTTTATAGCACACACACACACACAGCAGTGGTACAAGATGGACCAAACACTACATACGGGCCCTTATTCTGTTATTTTGCAGCCTTGCAACTCCATCAAACACCACTCACCCCCCTTCGTACACCATGATCCCCCACAGGGGGATGCAAAGCAATCTTGCCACAGGGTACTTCTGGTGTTTGAGCCGCATCATATTTCGGTCAATTGAGCCACATCGTGGCTTAAGCTGGAGCGAACCACCATGCTTAGTTTATTACTTATTACTGGAATTTTGGATCGCATGAATCTGCGATCATGTTCAAATACTATGCAGCTTCAATTTAGGTTACTATAGTGACTCTTTATACTCTGACGCTGCCACACACCACTGAAGGGGTTTATATGGTCACAGTGCCCACCCTCCATGGCAATACCCAGCAGTCATAAATACTGTATAAGCAAGTCAATACATATACATTCTCATATTAAAGAAGAAGATTGTCATAAAATTCATTATAGAGGAGGAAGTATAAAAAATATTTTAAAATATATTATAAGATATTGTCATAAAATCATGTTATTTAAAACCTACAATATTTAAGCAATTAGAAATTAGAACACTTAAAAAAATGGAGCTATCTAATAAATAGCATTAAGGCCACACGGTACCAACATATTCAGTTGGTGGATCCAAAACATCTTGCCAACTTGTTATTGTTGGTCTTGGACCCTTTACTACATTCTCAATTGCTGTGAACGTTAACCCACCTTCTCTAGTGTGTGACTATTTTCAGCTTAAGAGGATGAATATTCTTTAAAAAAGGGTCCATTTTTAAAACATCCCAATGCTTATGTAAAACATTTCGAATCAATGTTTCTCTAACTTTAAAAGTAGTAAGAAAATTGTTATTATTTCCTTTTGCTTCTTTGTTTTTATATGTTTATAAATCATTTCTTTCCACTTCAACCGTTCTTTCTAATGCAGTTTCCAAAGCATCGATGGGGTATCCTCTATCCTACAAATGCTGACTGTATAAATCCAGTTGTTTTTCACAGTCACTTGCTGGAGTGCAGTTTCTCTTTATTCTCGTGAATTGCGAGTAGGGTATATGAGTTTTCCACTTCTGTTGGTGGCCACGCTTAAAATGAACATGAGTTCGTATCCACTGTTTTTCTAAAGTCTAAATATGCATTATCCTCTTAACTTGTTTTACATGTAAATTTAATTTTTAGATTTAGTTTATTGCATTCCAATGGGGTAATCCACACAAGTTGGATACAAATCCACACTGTTGTAATGCAAAGTACTAATGCATATAAAAAGGAGTGTTATTGCCAGATAAATGACCCTAATGTGTATACGCTATTAGAAAATGACCCTACATCTTCATATAAAATTGAGTTAGATAAGATGTTGTTGGATGTGCATCAAAAAGGGTATTTGTCAACCGAATACTGTAATGCATTAAGGGTGGCATATCCCATCACACTATTGTTTTATACCCTTTCCAATGTGTATAAATGGTTAGTGGATCCCCCTGGAAGTCCAATTATTTCTGCCAGGGGTTCCTTATAGCAGCCTTTTTCAGTGTACCTGGACCTGTGCATACAAAAAATGGCAACTTATGTTAAAGATACCACTGATTTATTAGTAGCTTTGCGATAATTGCACAATTAGACACCTGAGACCATTTTATGTGTAGACGTAGTCAGCTTATACACCTCCATACCACAAGATTTGGGTATGGAGGCAGAAGAGCAAATACTAACTAATAATCCTGATTACCATGATCCACCTATTTCATTCTTCATTGACCTATTGAAATTAGTACTTATGGGTAACTATTTTTATTTTGATGGCAAGTAATAACTTCAGTGGTTTGGCATTGCGATAGGGTCCAATGTGGCCACATTGTACACCAGTGCCAGCAGGAATGTAAGGTCTTCAAACATTCACCCATCAGTGTTAATATTATTACTTTGTGAGGTTTATTGACAATCTTTTGACAGTATGGTCAGGTGATGAAGACAGCCTCAAACAGGTTGTGGAAACACATTACACCAAAGGGGAGATAGTACAATTCACTTTTGACATAAGCACCAACGCCATACATTTTTTAGATGTCACTATCACTCTTGAAAAGGGAAACATATCCAATACATTTTATGTCATATAAAATGACAGGAATACATTATTGGTTAATAGTAGTTTTCACTACTTGTCATTAAGGATAGGTATGCCCTATTCCCAAATGCTTCAGGCAAGGTGCATCACGAGTGGACAGGATGCCACTAAAGAAGCGCTTGATGTAATGGTAACACAATTTGAACAAAGGAGTTATCCATGTTAACACCTACCCTGTCCGCACTGACAGCAGGGTGAGACGGCTTTCTCCAGCGCATCTAACACCTTCTGTTCCGCGCACAGTCATTTATTTTAAATTACTCCTTTTAGATGTATATCTGCTGCTAGACCAATGATACAATGTCCAGTGGCGTAGCTACACTTTGGGCGCCCCCCCGCCAAGCACCCCTACCCCCCGCCTGCCGCGCCACGCCGCCCCGCCGCCCATGCAAACCCCCCCTCAATACCCCACAGCCTTACCTTTCGCGCTGGTCCCGGCGGCTCCGTTCTTCTGCTGAGGACCACCACAAAATGGCCGCCCCCATAGAGCAGACAGTTTCAGAGAACTGTGTGCTATATGGGGGCGGCCATTTTGTGGTGGTCCTCAGCAGAAGAACGGAGCCGCCGGGACCAGTGAGATAGGTAAGTCTGCAGGGATTGGGGGGGGGTTAACTATAGCACCGCAGCCCCCGGCGCCCCCACATGCATAGCGCCCCCCCCCCCCCGCGGTGGCGGGGGCTGCGGTGCTATAGTTACGCCGCTGACAATGGCGCCCAATGGGTATATGCAAGAAAAAGGAGAGGGAGTGCAGAATCAGCATATGTATTAAATTTTTTTACTTGTGTACAAAGCTCACCTACATTAAAGTTAAAAGCAATCAGCTTGCCAGAGATGCAATGAACATCCTTAAAAGCATCACGCCAGTGGGAGAGACCGGGACCAGTCTTGCTGCACTGCCGATAGTTAAGTGGACCCGGACATCTGCATACAGTATTGTGTGTTGAAGGACATGCCCAACCACATCTTGTCACTGTGGGGCTTCGTCAGGCACCCCCTTTATATATATATATATATATATAGGTAAGTAGGTGTATCGGGTTAGCACTCGTGGCTTCAATAAAAATCCGGTGCCAGGAACATAATAGAGCAATAAGAGACACTTACCCCCTCAGAGAAAGGATGGATCCGGCACACGGTAGTATAGGTGAAAAAAAAGAGGTTTATTAAGAGTGCAACATTGCACTAAGTGACAGCTGCTGACCTGACAGCCGTTTCAACTGCTGGGTGCAGTTTTCATCAAAGTTTGATTGAACGTCTGGCTGTACAACAGAATGTACGGCCAGACGGTCAATCAAACTTTGAAGATTTTAATAAATTGTTATCTTGGAGAAATGACGTATGGACTATCAATTGAGTAAAGGGCGCTAAACCACATTTGGGAAGTGTATGTTGTATGTAAGTTAACAGGTAACATTGTGGTATAGCAGCCTCAGTATATATTGTTAAAAGAAAGTTCTTCTGTTTGATATTGTTAAGCGCGTCGTGGAGTATTGTGTTATATATACAGTATATAGAATTAAAATAACAAAAAATATATCCATTGCAGTTGCAGTAAGTAAACTGTGGCAACTATAATTCCACTACAAAAAGGTAAAATAGAGTATAATGACATTGTACTGTTATAGTGGAGAAAGTAATGGAATCAAAACAATCCATAAGAAGAACCAAAGCAGCCTGTATGTGCTTCTGGCGGATTGTGTCAAACAAATACATTCGATTTTTCTTTTACCCTGTATCTAAAGTGATAGAACAGGATGAATCTGTGGATATAGAGAGAGTTATACATTGGTAAGGCATTTTATATGGTTTGTCACAACAAATTAATACAGAAGCTCATATTTTTGCATACTGTACAATATGTTTGCAGAAATAAGGGTTAATACTTATACTATATTAGTAATAGTAGTAGTAATAATAATAACAATAATACAATAATAATAACAACAGTTGATGAATGGATAAAGGTTTTGCCAAAGTGAGGTACAAGACATAAAGATTAATAACCAATGCAAAACCTCAAAGAACAGTCCTGGGTATTGTTTCATTTAATTACTTCATTAGTAAAATTACTTGGGGGTTACAAGGGAAGTTATGTCTGCTTCTAGATAATATTTATAAAAAATATCCTCCCTGGCGCTGTTTTATTTTTGTTTTAGCTATAAATAATATTTGTATGACTGTTCAAATTTTAGCAGGATGGGGAAGAAAATGGGTCAAAATATAAATAAATCTCGTAATACAGGGTTTGTATAAAAAGTATTGAGACCTATTTTTTCTGAAGCAACTGTATGTCGTAGTCTGCATGCTCCAGGTGGGTTCAATGGAGAGGGAAGTCATCTTAAACACTCACCAAGCGTCAGTCATCTATGAGCTTCCGTGCAGTTTGTATAGTGGTTTTAGTGGACCCCTCTCCCTATGATCGGTTGAAGCTTAAAATTGCAACATTCTATTGAACAGCACTGCGTCATGAAATTCTGCGTGGGTCTATGGAGACGTTAGCCATGATACAGAAAGTGTTCGGGAGTGAAAGCCTATCAAAAGTTGCTGTTTCATGGCAATGCACCAAGCCACATCAGCTTCGTAGTCAAGGACTACCTGGCCTGGAACGGCATTGCAACACTTCCCTAGCCCGAATACAGTCCTGATCTGGCCCCGGCTGAATTTTTCCTGTTCCCCCGAGTGAACACAGCCTTCAAAGAATACCGCCATGGCACCGTAGCACAGGTTAAAGCAGCTTCAATACGCTGCTTGAAGGACGTTCAGGAGAAGGACTTCCTGGGTGCCTTACAAGCGTGGACAACTTGTTGGCAAAAGTGTGTCAATGCACAATATTTTGTAGCGATATCTTCAATAAATATTTTTCCCAAATTTGGTCTCATTACATTTTATTCAAACCTAGATGGAGTTAAAAAGTGTATTTAATTGGAAAAAAAATGTATTTCATTGGTTATTCATCCTACTATTAATAAGTAACTATTGTATATTATTATCATCTCTTTTGTTTCATTTTGAATGTACTGTCATTTTCATTGTGGTAGTTATTTTCTATTTACTGCTTATTCATTATTATGAGAAGACACCTTTTCCCTGGACTCATGTCCTTTTAGTCTCTTTATTATATCTGTCAGATCATTCAACCTCTCAGTGTTGTCAAGGTAAGTAGTTTAACTATGTACAGGCCTGACCTCTCTCCTACAGTCTGAGAAAGATAAATCTGTGGAGTTGATGTTAGAAAGATTGAGGATTCACTGGGGTTGTCATCTCTACTGTGTGATACCATCTATACCTTACTTATCTGTCTGCAGCATAATACCCCAGGGTACCACAGTAATACAAGAGATATGAACATACATAGACAATAATGGAGGAAAGTATAGACTTAGTGCTGCTCTTTGGGAAAACCATTCTGAACATGGTGGTGAGTATCTGTTCAAGTTTCCCAAATTAAACTAGTTTACTATTAATCAAGGAATCAAGAAATGAAAAAAAATATTGTATTTTGTTTATAAAGTGGATATGCAGCCAGTATTGCATCTCTATCACTAGGCCCGGCAACCGGAGGGGGTCAATGGGGACACCCATACCAGGCCCTGATGTGATGAGGGGTTTAGACAGTGAGTATAGCTGCTGCGGCTAGCACATATCATAATCTATATAGATTGTGCCGAATGTCCAGCTATGGATGGTATTTGTCCATGCAGCACTCCGTTGCCATGGTGCCTCAGCACCTCCGGGCACTGGCAGTCCAAGTCCCTGGCGCTATAATACTTGTCCCTACTTACTGGCCCCTTATTGGGCATCAGTGCCATGAGCAGCAACCATAGTAAGGTTTTTATCCCTTCTATTTCAATTAGCCCACTTCTTACCTGTGGCTGTGCAGGTCTGAAAACCTGGATCAGAGACGTGTGCCTGGGAGCCCACCAATCTCTCCCCCAGGCACACCTCCGAGACCCATTCCAGACTTTGCAGTGAACCAGGTTCTGTTTCATGACTGCAAAGCACTCTCTCTGAAGCTAGTCAGCTCTTTCTTAACCCTTTACAGGGCAGTTGTGACCAGAGAAAAACACCACTCTCTGGTGAAACTAACTCTGTTTCACCTGTTTATATTGCATATCGCAAAGTGCCCTAATTCACAATACATGAAGCAGCATAATTACAAATTACAATTAATACCACAATGTGCACATTATTATTATTATATTAACTGCGGTGCCACCTCCAGAGTGCTGCTTGCTGTGTTGCTGTTTATGATGAGGCCCAGAATGCATCACTAAGGTCAATTTGATAAGCTACTAAGCATGTGCAGGTCAGCTTCGGCCATTTCAGCTGTTGCAACCACAGTTGAGTTTCCTTGTAAAGTGCAGGACAAAGAGCTTGGCTGGCAATTTTTATTTATAGGGTGGCATTGTTCCTGGCCCCCTTTAGCATGTGTATCCATGGTCACCAGGCTTTCACCTGAATATGGACTTCTACTGTTTGTGAGCAACTGAGCATCTCTGTATTAAACCACTTTAAGCAACATGTCAGAGGCACTCTCTTAAGACACAATGGGAGAAATTTACTAAGATCCTTGAATACGATCAATGCTGGGTAAAATTCATATGTCGGACATCGGTCATATTTTTGGGAAATAAACGGTTACGGATTCTTATTAGGCCAATGGCAAAGGTGGCCACATGCCACCGTATCTGAATTTGGCGGCCGTATATATGGCTGCTAAATACAAATATGAGTCAGCAACCAGCACCAGGCTCAATAGCCGGTCCTTGTCGTCAAAATATGGCGGACAAAAATGACTAGGGGTCCCCTGTACTTTGAGAACCAGCACCGGGCCCAACAGGCCAGCAGTGTAATGCCACAGCCAGGGGAAACTATTTATTTTAGTTCCCCCGGCAGAAGCATTTACCCCCTGACTGGTAAGCCCAGGCAGGGACTCTGGGGGAGTGGGGACCCCCCATTGAAGGCCTCCCCTCCAGGATTAACCTTGCTTGGGCTGAAGCCCGGGGCTGTCCCCGGTGCCCCAGGGTGGTGAGCACTGTACTGATGGAATATTTAAAAATAGGCTAAAACTATTGTATTGTTGTCGAACTATGGGTTTTATTCTGGTTGGTGTGGTCCTGTCCATATTCGGATGGTACACTGTTTTTTTCTTCCGAGCATGCGTACTGTTCGCTATGCGCATGCGCGACGACAGCATTCCGCTTGCGAATGGATCTTTCTGATCAAAAGCTCCTGTCCGCACGCCCACGGTCAAAGTGGGCGTAATGTGGGCGTTTTTAGGGGAGAGGCCAGAAAAGTGGGCAAAACTGGGCGTATACCTGGGCGTACACGGGGGTGTGTACTAAAACTGCACAGCAGTGCATCCGCCTCGCTCCGAGAGCGCACAGGACATTTTTGGCAAAAAACAGTACCATACCACTCTTAGACTTTCAAATAGGTTATAAAGTTTGTTTGGGATATTCATGTTAAATAATCCTATTAATGAGTGTATTGAATTTGAATGAACTCACTCAACAGAAATGGTCAGTTATTAGGAAATTTAAAGAGTGTGGCTCAAAGGGTTGACAGTGTCCAACAAAAGGTTAACGCATGAAAGGCTGACATGCATTTTTCAATGTTATTGGTGTCAGTGTTGGCACCTGAGAACGTTGACCCCCAATTAATGTGTTCCATTGCATGGCTCGCTTCACACGCCATGTGCCAGGCCTGGTTTTACCATTCCCAGTCAGAGTGCACATCGATTGTAAAGCATAAAAGAGACAACAAAATTGTGAAAAACTCATATTGACCATTTCATTTGTCGACCATTGCCATTTTGACCTTTTGCTTAAGTTGACCTTTGGTCAATGTGCATGTCCATTTTTTTATGTCGACCTATTGACTGTCAACTTGAACATTGTTGACCTATCATCAGGATACCCTTTTAAAGGTTATTTTGGGAGCAATGCAGAGAAAATGTTTGTTAATGCCCCTTTTGCTCTTTACTTCCTGCAGATGCCCAAGTACATGAGCACATGACCCTTTTCATTTTGTAAGTGTTCAATAATTATCTTTCTAAAGGCACATCTGAGCTGCATTCTTCTTCTGTCAATGCCTGTTTCATAGCTGGCTGTGTAGTTACAATAGATCCAAACTAAGAAACACAGGTACATCGCATAATGAACATATCAAATCTTCTGATATATATAAAGGACAGACAACATTTGTTCATGTAATCATTTTGTTTTATAAACTAAAACAATATCTGTCATCTTTCCATAAAATGTATATTACAAAAGAATAAGATGAACGATGACATCACAAGTGCATTTACCTGTTTTAACTAACGATAATAATAAAATATAAAAATCCTCTGCTGTTAATAACCACTTTCTTTTTTCTGCATTTGCAATTACTAATGCAGGTGCTTAATTCCCCCTATGAACCCAGCAATTAAATTTATGACTTACCACATCATAATCATAAAATATGTTAACATCATCTATTTTTATTCATGCTGTTTTCACGAAATAAAAACATTGAGAGTAATTTAATATAATAAGCACCATACTGATTTATTTTCTTTATCAGAAAAACACAATGTTGTTGTCACCGTTATAGTCATGTAAAAGTAAGTGTTAAAACAGATATAAGTAAAAATGATTTGTAGCAAAACTGACTTCAGACCTAAAAACTAGCTACACAAAATGATTCCTGTTTTTAAATACCCATGCAAAATATTCAGTCACTTTATTAACCTGTTTAAACTACATAACCACTGAAGCAGAACAGATATCACTTCAGGTCAAAGTAAACAATCAAGAGCTTGTCTAAAAAGATGCATATTAATTGTGCTTTTGTGGACGGATACTCATAGATGACTATAAAAGTGCTAGTATTACGGACCTGTTTCAGACCTGTTCACTAGGCTGCATGTTTTCGTAGTCTGGTGAACAGCTAAATGCCACCCGCCAGCTGATCAAACGATGAGAGACTGCTACTTTTTGATTGACAGGAAGCTGGCATTTGTAGGTGGCAATGTCTGTTTCCTGGGAGTGTCAGGAAAAACACACACAGGCATTTTATGGGAAGGCATGTGATATCAGCTCCAGCCCCGACCATCCTGTTTCTTTTGCAGCCACCGAGTAAAGGCCCCCATACATTAGTCCGACTTGTCCTGAGGACAAGTCAAACCTGATTTCCCCGGCAGCTCCCCGGGAGAGCTCTGACACAATTAGGCACTTGATGTTTCAAATTTTGCATATGATAAATAGCATTCGATTTATCATATGCAACTCCCAGAGAACTGCAGGTGGTGAACACAGAGACAGTGGGCAGGGACACCTTTGAGCCGGTGAGAGGAACAGAGAGCCAGGCAGACGTAGCAGGGAGTTGCAAGAAATAAAAGCCCATGCAAATGATGGGTAGCCAGTGATTGGCTGAGAGCTCTCTCAGCCAATCAGCAATTCGCTGAGAGAACTCTCAGCCAATCACTGGCTGTCCATTCATTTATATGTTTTTTTTTTCTTGCAGCTCCCTGCTCCAATACAAATGAATGAATTCTCTCAGCCAATCGCTGGCTGCACATTCATTTGTATTGCTTTTTTTTTTTTTGCAGCTCCCTGCTCCTCCTGCCCGGCTTTCCATTCCCCTCGCTGGCTCTCCGGCATCCCCTTCCCACTGACCTCTGTGTCCGCTGTCCCTGCCCACCTCACAGCATCCCCCACCTGCAGCCTCTGTGTCTGCTGCCCATGCCCACCTCACTGCATCCCCCACCCGCCACCTCTGTGTCCACTGCCCCTGCCCGCCTTGCAACATCCTCTACCCGCCGCTTCTATGTGTTCCCCACCCGAAGGCTGCACATAAGATTTAGAAAATCTTATGTGCAGCCGATCCGACCTCCAATCCGATGTGCACGGGACCGTGCATCAGGTCGGAATATCTACATGTGCGATTTGGCCCGATTTCATGGCCCAATCCTTCCGAATTGAGTGAAATTGAGCCCAAATCACACAGTGTATGGGGGTTTTAAATCCTGGGCTATGCAGAGATTGCACACAGTGAAAAAATCTTCAGATGGGGAGCAGCTTGTGAATGGATTTGCAGCTATTAGAAGGCCTGTTTTTCCAAGCAATGCTAAGCAATTTGCGGGCTTGTATGGGGCGGGATTTCACTCTTGTGGGACGGTGTATATCAGACCCTTAGTAAAGTACATAGAACATCAAGTGACATGTTACTGAATAGAACATGAAAAGGAACTCACAGGCTTCTAATTGGTCCCTTGTTAGCCTATTACAATCCATTGGTGTATGTAATGAAATAACTAGATTTGGCAATGTGTACCATCTGGATATATTATAAAAGATAGTTCTCTTCTAAAGGCTACTGAACAATTGTCTGAACTGTAATGATTGGAATCTCGAACATCACTATAGCGCCAGAATAAAAGATAGATTTAGTTCTAAGGGAAAAGTATGTAATTTATCACATATAGAGTAGTCCCTGGTATTCTACACATGCACTCAAATATGTAAATGTAATATTATTCATGGTAACAGGGAGAATTAACCTGTTAATGTTTTCTAAGATTGTCATTTACTATCATGCTCATATCTTATCTGTTATCTCTGTGACCTAACCTTGAGCTTTCTGTCATATGCCATGCCTTAAAATATGGTATTGTATTGTTCAGTAACAAAAAGGCTTATGTCATATGCATAGCCCCAATTAAACGTATTAAACAAAATTATCAGTTCAATTCAGCAGTTACATTTATTTTAATAAAATGTATATTTATTGGAGAATGATTGGCCTTGTTAGAAACATAATGGGCCTGATTCTGAATTTGGAATTAAGTAATAAAGAACATGTACTGTAGCTTTGCACCTTGTAGACCTTAAAATAGGCAGAGAGATTTAGGTCCAGCATGAATCTTTTTTGTTACTGTGCATGTTTCAAGGCTGCATTGCAGATGTGCTACAATGTTCCTATGATGGCAGTCGCAATGAGGATTTATTTGCCAGTTAGGTGGCCTGTAAAGGGAAGTGGTGACTCAATGATTTGACCTGCTGTTTCTGAGGTTACTCCATGATGTCTTCAAGGCAGGATTGTGAATCTTTTTTTTTACCCTCAGATCTGATTGACAGGTTGGGCTATGTAGCTATGCCTTATCTCGAGCCACCATCTACACTGATGGACCTATGTTGTAGACACCTTTCCTCTTTACACCTCCAAATTTGGCTGGCTATAGATTTTGATGATGTCGGCGGGGCTTTCTTGGATAGTGCTAATGCAAGCTACCACCATCGGCTATAGTGGTGATCTGGTGCTGCCACTGTGAGCAGATCAATTCTAGATGCTGTTCTGACACATTTCTGCACTTAACGATAGTTAACTGGGGGGGGGGGATTATGTTTTTGCAGATGCATTAAAAGCGCACCTAACGTTCGCTAGGGACAGCCTGCCGAGTAATGCTTGGTGGGGCTGTCCCGTGCAATCCCCCCCCCCCAACAGTAATTAGCAGCCAGGGCGATGTATTAACAGCTGCCTAGGCATAAAATTACCAGCACTTCACCAGCTATGGGCTAGTGTTATCCTATCCCCATTGCAGAGCCCTGCTGCTGGCTTCAGGCTGCACATGAGATCTGGCAATAAAAGCGAGATCTCGTGCATGCCCAGACAGTCAGCTGCGGGGAGAGAGGGACTTTTTTATAAATGCGCATGCGCAGACCTGAGGAGGCGCCGATAAGGAGAGCCTTTAACGCTGGGCATAACAGCTCCCCTTATTGATGCGGGGAGGTTAATACATAAGGCAGTAGCGGGTGCCCACTTCTCCACATTATGAAGGAGAAGCAGGACCCGTTATTTAACAAGCGTTATAGGGAGGTTAATACATCTGCCCCACTATCTTTACTTATCTAAGAGCTTGGCTTACCTCTAATACAGTATGCAGCCTTTATTGCTTCCTCATTACTGCAATCCTGAACATTACTTTGGCACTTCTCGCTGTCATAGCTTGCCGTCAGGGCATTGAGCATACCCCTTTGTGTTTTATAATGCTGTCTGCATTTTTTAATTGCATTTTCTAACTGCAGCACTGTCTTGATGTGCTCCTTGTTCAGCTACAGTATAGTGGATTCTCCCTAAGGGCGATATGTATTAAAATACATCGACGCCCTCCCCCCCCCCCCCCCCGCTGCGATGCCAGCGCATATGTACTAACATATGCGGCTGGCATCGCAGTGCGGTAACGGAGCCCCCCGCGATACCTGTACTCTGGTCTGCGGGGGGTCTCCATCACCTCCCAGCCGGCTTCTGATGCCTACACGCCGGGGACAGCTAAAAAAGTGCTGTTCCACCACGACAATGCGCCGGCACACTCTTACCATTTTGCCATAGCAAAATTGGTGAAATTGGGCTATGAATTGCTGCCGCATCCACCGTATTCTCCAGATTTGTCCCCCTGGGACTTCTTCCTGTTTCCAAACATGAAAAAATGACTCGGTGGAAAGAGATTCACATCGAATGAGGAAGTTATCAACAAAACTGAACCTTACAGTATTTGCAGGGTTCGACAAATCCTATTTCTTGGAGGGCTTGAAAAAATTGGAATGTCATTGGGCCAAGTGTTTTAAGCTAAAAGGGGACTATGTAAAAAAATTAATAAAAACATTTCCACCCAAAATGATTTTTGTTGCCTAACACGGGTACTTTCTGGGTAGCGATAGATATAGAAATATATACAGTAGACAGGGTGGCGTGGCCTTTTATTCGTAGCACCCTGGCACACATGGGATTCACTGGTCCTTTTCTAAACGGTATCTTAGCTCTTTACAATAACCCATCAGCCTCGGTACTAGTTAACGGCCTTAAATCATCCCAGTTCGAAATTAAAAATGGTACACGCCAGGGCTGTCCACTTTCCCCCCTTCTTTTTGCACTAGTCATGGAACCCCTGGCCTCTCGTATACGCATCAATCCAAATATTAATGGCATCAACATAGGCTCCGCAAAACACAAAATTGCCCTCTACGCCGATGACGTCATACTAACCCTTACTAATCCACTTCCTTCACTGACATCTCTCTTCTCCGAAATCCAAT
Source organism: Crinia signifera (assembly GCF_055691185.1). Lineage (NCBI taxonomy): Eukaryota > Metazoa > Chordata > Amphibia > Anura > Myobatrachidae > Crinia > Crinia signifera. The sequence continues at coordinate 248,719,404 of NC_139219.1, read as the reverse complement.
CATACAGCTCATTCTTCAACTATCAAATTAATACAACTAAATCGGAGGCCCTAGATATCAACATTGCTCCACCCGACCTTGCCTCCCTCCAATCAAAATTTCCGCTCCGATGGCAATCACACAAAATCAAATATCTTGGAACCTATCTAACCAAATCATACACAGACCTATACGCTGCAAACGTTCCTAGAATGTTGGCAGCCATCAGATCTGACCTTGCCACCTGGAGCCCACAATTTATTTCCTGGGTGGGCCGGATGGCAGCGATCAAGATGATGATCTTACCACGCCTGCTATACCTCTGGCAAACTCTCCCCATTCATATCCCTACTACAATACTGAAACACCTCCAAAGAGACATTAGCACCTTCGTCTGGGCGGGCAAAAAACCCAGAGTTAAACTTTGCCTCCTACAAAAACATCACACTACAGGAGTTCTCGGTCTCCCCGACCTCATCAAATATTATCGAGCCCTACATATTGCCCCTGTAATACTCTGGCATGCCCCCCCTTCACAAAGAATTTGGACCCTCATTGAGGCCTCCTCCATCGCACACTACTCTCTTTACTCTCTTCTATGGATCCCGCCCTCGGCCCGTCCCAAGATGTCATCCCTTCTCCCATCTACCCGCCATTCACTAAAGATCTGGGACCTTTCCACTAAACTATACAAACTGCGATCACACCACCCCTCACTCACTCCACTATGGAATAACCCTGCCTTCCCTCCGGGGATCAACAAGGACGAGTTTAAAGCCTGGACGAGTCATAACATTATTTTTCCCATTGACATCGCCCCCACACCACTCTTCCCTGAATTTGAATCCCTAAGATCTAAATACTCGATTCCAAACTCTAGCTTCTACCAATATTTGCAAATCCGCCACTTTTACAAATCTATTCCTCAGGCCCCTCCATCTCTTAAAAGATCCCCCTATGAATCTCTATGCAGACAACCCCAAATCACGAAAAAATTGATATCAACCATCTACCAGATCCTTAACACTTTCAATCATCCACAGAAAGAGAAACATGAAGTTGCATGGGAATCAGACATGGGAGAGGAACTCAGCGTAAAAAACTGGTCCGATATCAGATTAGCTATTGCAAAAAGCTCTATCTCAACACGTATAAAAGAAAACGCATACAAAATCTACTACCGATGGTACTTGGTACCGACCAAGCTCCACCCCATTTACCCCTCTACCTCCTCTCAATGTTGGAGATCATGCGCTCAAGAAGGCAATCATCTACACATATGGTGGAGCTGCCCAATTATCCAGCCCTTTTGGCTAGGAACCCATGAACTAATCAAAGAGATTCTAAACATCCAGATGCCCTCCTCACCATCTTTCTCCCTGCTGATGAGACCAATCCCACACATCCAACCTGCTTCACAAAAGCTAATTAACCATATCCTCAATACAGCTAAGTGTCTAATAGCCAAAAACTGGAAAAGCCTCCTCCCGCCCTACAAACCTATCTTGGTCAATGCTATCTGGTCCACATACAAAATTGAGAAAATCACAGCATTCTTAAACGATTCCACTCCCTCCTTCATAAAAACTTGGTCCCCGTGGACCTCCTTCTTTCAAACCGAGGCCCCTTTGACGCATATCTGACTACTGTTTGTATATCACCCCAACCCCTCATCTAAAACTGCCTGCCCGCCCGACCCCGCCCCCCCCCTTACCCCTCTTCCCTATCAAAAGTCTGTCTTTCAACTTCAAAGATTCACCTCCTCTATCTTTATCCCCATCCCTCCCCCCCAGGCCCTATCGCTCATACCTCTCGCCCACTCCATGCCATATTACCTCCTACTCCCCTCCCCCCACTCTTTATGCATACTCCAAGTCCATTTGTCCTTCGCTGTGGCTACACTATAGCTCTCTCGAGCTGATATATGGACTTCTCTTCAAAAACCAAAACGTACTCAATCTGTTTACACCAAGTTAAATATATTATTGGTTTTGACTGCTCTGTATTCTTGACATGAAAAAAACCAATAAAAATTTCTTAAAAAAAAAAAAAAAAATATATATACAGTATATTGCCCCTGGAATTGTTACTCCCTGGCAACATGCATGTAACCCCCTGCAATGGACATGTAACTCCTTGGCAGGGAGCATGTAATCCCCTGACAATGTGCTTGTACTGTAGCTCCCTGGCAACGAGCATGTAACACACTGGTAAAAGCAAAAAGCACTGGTAATGAATTAGAAACCACTAGCAATGATAAGAATGTAACCCCTGGCAATGAGCATGAAACCCCTAGCAATGAGCTGGTTACTCCTGGCAATGAGAATAAAATCCCAGTCAACAAGCATGTACTGTAACTCCTGTAAATGAGCATGAAACACCTGATAACGAGCATTTATTTAAAAAATATATAATAAATGTATGGTGGGGGATTTTTTTTTTTTTGGGGGGGGGGGGGGGGCGCAACATTTCTAGTTACGCCACTGGTTCAGCATGTGAGTTAGGGACCCAGTGGCCAGTGTGCACTACAAACCCAGCACCCATAATAGATATTCCACTGCTTTATGTCACAAAAGACAATCAGCATTGGCGGAACTACCAAGGGTGCAGGGGGTGCAGCTGAAATGGGGCCTGGCAGATTGGGGGGCCTCATGGACAGCAAGCACTCCCCTGCACCCACTTACTATTTTAATTACTGTACATTCTAATGGACTGAGGGTGGGAGCCGCCTGTGGCCGCCTGCATTGCCAGGAGATTGAGGAGCTCGGTAGGGTGTCGTGCTGTGCTGGGTGGAGGGATAAGTTGCTGGATATACTTAGGAGCCTAGTGGAAGGGTGGAATGGGTCGTGCCCTTCTGCCGTGCAGGACAGGGGTCGCTCTGTGCTGGGTGGGAGCGGAGATAAGAACAGTGCACAGAGCCTGTCTGCTTTGAGAGGAGACCGGGACACTGACACGGTAGGCCCCTACAATATCATTTGGACAGCTGACATCTGTGGACACACATGCCTGGCTTTCCAGCAGCAGCGTAACTATAATTTTGGCGCCCCCCCGCCGATGATAAAAGACGCACCCCCCCCCACCCCCCCTCACCCCACCCCACCCCACCACCACTCCGGACGCCGATGCCCCCCCAACCCCCCATCCCCCGCATACTTACCTGTATTCGCTGCGCTGGTCCCGGCTCCCATCCTGGCTTCATTCTGCTATGAAACACGGACCATCACAAAATGGCCGCCCCCATACAGCAGACAGTTTCAAAGAACTGGCTGCTATATGGGGGCGGACATTTTATGGTAGCCCGTCGCAAAAGCAGAATGAAGCCAGGGGAGCCGGGACCGCCGCAGCGAATATAGGTAACGCTGCGGGGGATGGGGCATTACGATAGCACCGCAGCCCCCCGGCGCCCGCACTTACCCAGCGCCTCCCCGCGACCGCGGGGGCTGCGGTGCTGTAGTTACGCCACTGCTTTCCAGCCCATAGTGGCTGACTGCTGTGATAGTGACAGTCCTGCTGGGCTGGCTGCTGTTGCAGCTTCTCTCTGGTAAGCTGGGCTTTATGTTGCAACAGCAGCAGTAATATTACTATATTGAAATAATAAGTTTACAATGTTTTTTTTATTGTGTGTTTTTTTTTTAAATACAGTATGTATTTCTCTGTCTGAGCTATACAAATGCATACCTCCCAACATGATCCTCTCCAGGAGGGCCACCATGCTCTACCTCTGCATTATGGTGTGTGTGGCATATTGTGTAATGGGCATTGCTGCATGTGGTATAATGTGTAAGGGGAATTATTGTGTGTCACATTGTGTAAGGGGCATTATGATGTGTCGCATAATGTGTAAGGGACATTGCGGTGTGCACATAATGTGTAATGGGCTTTGCTGTGTGTCGCATAATGTGTAATGGGCATTGTAGTGTGCATGTAATGTGTAAGAGGTATTGCGGTGTGTCATATAATGTGTAATGGGCATTGCGGTGTATCACATATGTGTAATGGGCATTGCAGTGTGTTGTGCGGGCGCATAATGTATAATGGGCATTGCAGGGTGGGGCCCCATTATACATTTTGCTATGGGGCCCACAAAGTTCTAGTTACACCCCTGACAACAAGGTCCAGGCAGATGTGTGCAGTATTTATCATATCAAGGCACGTTTCTGAGTTCTTTACACATTCCATTATTGAAAACAGCTGTTCAAAGTACAACAAATCAAGTGCACATAAATAGTAATTTAACCTGTTGCTTAGTAAACCTAAATAAACAAAAAATTACAGCAAGATTAACCCCTTCAGTGGTGGTTTTTTTTTTGGGTGCGCTCCCCACTTGGCGAGTTTTTTATGGGGAGCGCTCCCTTTAAAAAACCCACCACCGCCTACCTGGGTCCGAGCTGCGCCGCTGAACTGTCACTCAGCGGCTGCCCGAACCTGTGCCCCCCCAGCACTGCGTCCCTTTCCCCGGCAGTTGGCTTGTCATAAGCCGGCGCCGGGGACTTCATACAAAACCCGGAGGGGAGGGGGGTGGAGGAGAAAGCCAGAGGCGCCGCAGAGGGGAGGGAGCCGGGAAGCACTGAAGCTGCCTAAGTTCAGTGAGTGAACTCAGCAGCGCTGCCCGGCTGTAAACAGTGGCAATCCCGAGAATTTTCTGGGCTTGCCAGACTGGGCACTGAGGCACAGCCCGGAAAATTCTCGGGATTGCCACTGAAGAGGTTAAGGTAGTTTTGGAGTTATCTCAGAGATTTCCCCAGATTGTATTTATTTATGGATTTTAGGGATAGTTAATTGGAACAAGATACTACTACTTTTTATTTGGATGCTCATTGGGTGCATCAGTGATTTGGTTTGTGAACAGCATATTTGTTTTCTTGTGTATTTTACTTGCTTTTATTGTTTATCCACTATTTATTTTTCTCCTTTTGCTTTTACTTGTGAAATCCAAAGAGGAGCTGCAGTGGGTCAGTGAGTGTGGGAATGATGGCTGAACCAACCAAGGATAATGACTAAAACACAAGTCTAGGATGAAGGGGTGAGGCCTGAATGATGCAATTCTCTTTAATTAGCGTTATATTGGAACCACCACCTCCCCATAATTTTGACATTTCACTAAAATTGTTCTAGAAGGGTAGATAGTTATGATATAGCTCTATCAGTAAGGTGAACAGCTGGTTTGATTATTTTGAAAGGACAGTTGCTAAATAAGTATTGAGCAGGACTATCATATTGGTATCCAGGTGGCTGACAGTCAATAGGTCAACACTATATGGTCTACATGGTCAACTAATAATAATAATAATAATAATAATAATAATAATAATAATAATAATAGTTTACATGGTCAATAGATGTCAAAAGATGTCAAGAATAGTCTACATGGTCAATAGATGTCAACATGACAATTGCCAATACTTGAAGAGTTTATGCTTTTTTTCATGATTTTTCAGCTTTCATTTTTTGTACTTTTTTTATACTTTACCATCCATGTGGACTTTGACTGGGAAAGGTAAAGTGAACAGCAGTAGCAAATGTCAAAAAGTGAAAAACTCTGCATTTTCATGTGTCGAGATTTTGTTTACGCCAGCCTTCTCTTATTGTCAACAGTTTGCATGTGGATCTTTTGGTGTCGACCTTTTGATTGTCGACTTAGACGTTGTCTGTGAGCTACAGTTTACCACGGTACTTGTGTACTAGCATGGCGCCCACGATAATTAGTCGCCCGATTTTTTATCGCATCGCATGACAGGTGAAAAGGTCGTAGGACGCGTACCGCCGCCCCTCGCGTGCTCGCTGCGCTCGCCATGCTTCGGGTACACGTTTATACTTGGGGGTGGCGTGGGGGTGCATTTAAGCATTGTAAGCACCCATTAGGGTGCTTATACAATTTATAATCGCATCCCATCGCATTGTATGGCATTGTATGCCATATACAATGCCATACAATTTTAAAAATTGTATGACATTGTAGAACATCGGCCGATATCGCATCGTATGCGATATGGTCTGCGATGCGATGGGCGCCGTGCTAGTACACAAGTACCTTTACCACACCCGCCTCTATTGAGTTGTACACACTTCTACATTTTTCTGGAGTCATGCACCTTTGGGGCATGAGAAAGCTATGATCACAGAATGGTTAGTTTAAAAATTAACCCAAATATGTACATACAGGAAACCACCCTACTAACTATTCCCAGGAACGGGGTGCAAACTGAAATCGCCATTCCCAGTTTGGGGATGCAGTGGCCTGTGACCACATGCTAAAATAAAGAAACAGAGGGCTCAACACTCACCATAATAAACTAACTCATCTTAATACACAAAAAAAATTAAATATATAATTAGAGATGAGCGGGTCCGGATCCCCGAGATCCGACAGATCCGAATATCGGGTATCCGGGACAGATCCGAGCCGGCTCGGGAGTTCCCGCCTGAATTCCGGACCAATAACGAGGCCGAACGTCATCATCGCGCTGTCGGATTCTCGCGGGAGCGGGATCTCATAAAATACGCACGCACGCCCCGCCATCTTAACTCCAATCTTGGAGAGGGAAGAGGGTGGTTGGGAAGCTCCGTGTGCTCCGTGCTGTGCTCTGTGCCATGTGCTCCGTGCTGTGCTCCGCTCCGTGACCTGACCTGTGCCCTCACTGCCCTGTGTTGTAGACTTGAGAGTCAGTGACTGTTTATAGGCCTGAGCCCTGTAGTGTGATTTAACTAACTAGGTGCTGCAGTGCTCACACGCAGGGGCTGCAGTGTCCACTGTCCAGGGGCTGTCCTGTGGCCCGTGTCCTGTTGTGATTTATTTAGCCCTAAGCCCTGTGTTGTGATTTATTTAGCCCTGAACCCTGTGTTTTTTGTGATTTAACTAACTAACTCAGTGCTGCAGTGCTCACACGCAGGGGCTGCAGTGCTGCTGAGTAGTACACTGTGTACAGGGGCTGCAGTAATACAAGGGGCTGTGTCCAGTGTGACGGCCTATATCTTATCCATTGTCCAGTGTCACAAGTCACTCACGACATATATCCTGTGTCCTGTGTGACGACATATCCTGTGTCCAGTGTGACGACATATATCCTGTGTCCAGTGTGACGACATATATCCAGTGTCCACTGTGACGACAATATATCCTGTGTCCAGTGTCACAAGTCACAACATATATCCTGTGTCCAGTGTGACATGTAATGTGTGCTGGCATATATCCTGTGTCCAGCGTGACATATATCCAGTGTCCAGTGTGACGACATATATCCAGTGTCCAGTGTGACGACATATATCCAGTGTCCAGTGTGACGACATATATCCTGTGTCCAGTGTGACGACATATATCCTGTGTCCAGTGTGACGACAATATATCCTGTGTCCAGTGTCACAAGTCACAACATATATCCTGTATCCAGTGTGACATGTAATGTGTGCCGGCATATATCCTGTGTCCAGCGTGACATATATCCATTGTCCAGTGTGACGACATATATCCTGTGTCCACTGTGACGACATATATCCAGTGTCCAGTGTGACGACATATATCCTGTGTCCATTGTGACGCCATATATCCTGTGTCCAGTGTGACGACATATATCCAGTGGCCAGTGTGACGACAATATATCCTTTGTCCAGTGTCACAAGTCACAACATATATCCTGTGTCCAGTGTGACATGTAATGTGTGCCGGCATATATCCTGTGTCGAGCGTGACATATATCCATTGTCCAGTGTGACGACATATATCCAGTGTCCAGTGTGACGACATATATCCTGTGTCCAGTGTGACGACATATATCCAGTGTCCAGTGTGACGACATATATCCAGTGTCCAGTGTGACGACATATATCCTGTGTCCAGTGTGACGACATATATCCTGTGTCCACTGTGACGACATATATCCAGTGTCCAGTGTGACGACATATATCCTGTGTCCAGTGTGACGACATATATCCTGTGTCCAGTGTGACGACATATATCCAGTGGCCAGTGTGACATCTAACCATTGTGTGACGGCATATATCCAGTGTCCAGCATGACATATATACATTGTCCAGTGCACAGGAGCTGTGTCCAGGGGCGGTGTCCAGAGGCTGTGTCCAGTGTGACGGCTGTGTCCATTGTCCAGGGGCTGTGTCCAGTGTGACGGCTGTGTCCAGTGTACAGGAGCTGTGTCCAGAGGCTGTGTCCATTGTCCAGGGGCTGTGTCCAGGGTGACAGGCTGTGTCCAGTGTCCAGGGGCAGTGTCCAGGGGCTGTGTCCAGGGGCAGTGTCCAGTGTCCAAGGGGCTGTGTCCAGTGTGACAGGCTGTGTCCAGTGTAAAGTAAGAAAAAGAAATAAAAGTAATAAATAAAGTAAAAAACACATTTTTGGAGGATGATGGAGGAGGAAATAGTGGGAGTGCTGAAGCTGCTACCACCAGTCATGACAAGGCCGATACCTCTTTGTATTTGCTGTTTGGAGCATTTCTCTTTTTTTGGGATAGTTTATTAAACTGCCACCCTGTCTGCCCCTGCAGTGCCGCTCTGCCAGGTTGGAAGTGTAAGGTCCACATGTATGTAATGCCGACTGCTGTCGCTTAGCTTAGTCATCCAGCTACCTCGGTATACCCTTTTGGCCCAACTACAGTAAATGAAAACAATTTTGTAAGCTGTGAAGTGATCAAAATTGACTAGAAATGAGTGGAAACTAATGAGATTGAGGTTAATAATACTTTAGGGGCAAAAACAGGCCCAAATTCTGTTATTTTAGACATTTTTAGCATTTTTTCATAAAAATCCAGATCCAAAACCAAAACCAAAACCCACAAGGGTGGTTTTGCCAAAACCAATCCAGATCCAAAACACGAAGGGAGATCCAGATCCAAAACCAAAACCAAAACCCGAAAAAGTGGCCGCCGCACATCTCTATATATAATGGGGTTTTAGTTCATTTAGAGCATCCCGTCCAGTTTCTTAAGCGACTCCTTGCATACCGGGGGCCCCAGTCATGTCACTGAATGATATGCCGCCAGCCTCTCTGGCTGCAGGAATAGATGTGCTCCTGGTTGCAGAAATACAGAGGGGTTAAAAAACTGAGGTCCCCCCATATTTCTATAACGAGCACCAGGCTCATGGCCTGGTCCTGGCTCCCAAAATCCAGGTGAAAAACAGAGTAGGGGTCCCTCGTATTTTAAAAACCAGCACCAGACCCAAACAGCCAGCAGGATAATGCCACAGCCGGGCATATCTATTGCCATTTACCCATATGGGGGGTATTCTTACCCCCTGCCACTATTTGAATCCTGCCTGCCGGATATCAGTCGAGCGAGCCGAGAACGGGCCATGGTCACGACTGTTGGGATGTCCCGACAGTCGTGACCCTCCTATATGTCTGGAAAGAGAAGGTGCTCTTTAAGTGCCTACTTCTCTCATGGCAGATTATTTCAGTGCAAAGTCAGTAATAAAATTGTCCCATAGCTATATTAGATTAACCCCCATGAGAAAAGTCAGTGCACACTGTTAGATATTGCTTCAACAAGCAATTATTTTAGACCACAAAATAACAAACTGAACAATTCACATTATAAATTACCTTTTATACAGAAAAGTAGGAGTTTCTGTGTATGGTAGTCTTAAGACACACACTTACAGCTAATCAACTGCTATAAGTACCTTATGAAGAATGTTCTACATTGCAGTAGTTTAGCCTTTAAGTGACTTCTGACATTTGCTCATCTTAAGGGCGAGACGTATTTAGCTTCAAATTCTGTATCTGTAATTTTTCAAACCCAACCTGTAACATGGCAGTTAGGAGCTGATTGGCTGTCATTTTATCACCTTTTGAAGCTTGATACATCTGTACATCTGGCCGCTGATTGGCTTAGAGCACAGCCAATAAGCAGCCTCCTAGTCTTTTGAATAGGATTTTTTTTCTATTCTCCCACTGCTCATCGCTCCTCTGGACTCTACTCTCCAGTCCCCGCTCCCGCCTGCTGATACTGCTCCTGCCAGAGGCAGGACTCTGGGAGGCAATGGAGTCATCTGCCGCCGGGCTCCTGTTCCCAAGGGGGCACCTCTCCTCCCCCTGGAAGTTTAAATAATTTTTTTAAAAGCCAACAATATTGCTTCTGTGGCTAAGTTCTGAAATATATATGTGTTCTCTATCTATCTATCTATCTATCTATCTATTTATCTCTATCTATATTTCTGATTAGAAATATATATTTGATATAAGGTTATATAGGGTTGTGTGTGTTGGGGGGGGCACCGATATATATCTTGCCTCCGGGCAACTGGAGTGAACTTACGCCACTGGCTCCTGCCGCTACCCTGGACCCTGCCACTACCCTGCCTGCAGCTCCCCTGGACCCTGCTCTCCGGTCTCTGCCTGCCTCTACCATGGACCCTGCTCTCCTGCAGCTCCCACAGGTTTACATGTGATTAATCAAATCCTATTTATCACATGTAAAAAATGGCACATCAAGTGCCATATCAAGCTCTCCCAGGGAGCTAAGGGAAAGTCGGGGCCAAATTATCCTTAGGACAAGTTGACCTAATGTATGGGGGCCCTTAGACTATGATGTATTCCAAGATGTATCTACAATACTTAATAACAACCTTTTAATTAAATGAGTTTTTAAGTGATCTTGTAAAATACTGCTAGTATCAGCCCCATTCATATCTTCTGTAAAGTATTACATAAGGTGACTTCCTTATGGCAGGTCACTGTGGAACATTTTATTTATAAGGTGTAAGACATTAAGATATAATTTCAATCTCAAATCTCACTATGAACAAAGGCACACTTCTTTGAAGTAACTGACTGAGTAAGGAAAGACCTCTGGACTCTTCACATCTAATTACTAGTCATTACCTTTGATGTCTCTCTGTAGCAATCTCATTTACATTTAATCTCTCTGTATCACTCAATGCATGTGATATTTTATAAACAGTGTCCTTGTTCCAAATATATCAATATCATGTACGGACAATTCATCTTTCATTTGATATATTACCTGATTAATATACCTCGGAGTCCTTTTTTATGTAAGCCATTAACTATATCCTTTTATGCTTCGGGTGTCTTTCTAAAATCACCCAAAGATATCTAGTGCTGCACATAAGCGATTACCACAGTGAAACTGCATTATTTATTTCCAACATGGTTACATCTAGAGCAGTAATCACACTGAGGTCTTTCTCTTCAAAAACATAAATTGAACAATGGAGCATGACAAGCATACTTTGTTCCATCTTTGTACTCTGCATATCTCTGTGCAATTCATTTATTAAGCAACTGATAAAACTTACGGCTAATAACTGTTGTGAAATTGGATTTTTATAGACTGTGATTGGGCCTGAGGCATACAAGTTATGATCACATTTGCCAATCTGATTGTTGTTATCAATTGCAGCCGCCTTTTTCTAGCAGTTGCTCTAGTGGATCTAAGGAAATGTAATAAATGTTTAATATTCACAAATAATTAATATGATAAAATGTGAACAGTGCTATTGAAAACAACAATATAATTAGGGTCAAGGGGTTTACATTATAGCATATGATACACTATGCATTTACATTTGCAAAATATATATTTCCAAACATCTGTATACAGTATACTGTACATATTTGGGGTAAATATACTGAGAGTTCTATTGAAAACGAGATGTTGCCCATTGCAATCAATCAGATTATATCTGTTTTCTTCTAGAACAGTGGTTCCCAACCCTGGTCCTCAAGTACCCCCAACAGTGCACGTTTTCCAAGTCACCCAGCAGGTGCACTCATTATTCAGACACATTTTAAAAGATCCACAGGTGGAGCTAATTATGTCACTTGTGATTCTGTGGAGAGACCTGGAAAACGTGCACTGTTGGGGGTACTTGAGGACCAGGGTTGGGAACCACTGTTCTAGAAGGTGCTAAATAAATAAGATGGAGTTATGGAGCCATCTTCCCTGAAAGCCACTTGGTTTGCTGAGAATGGGACATGTATGCATGAGAGATGCTCACGCGCTCCCATCTCGATGAATGACGTGATGAAAAAGGAATACGCAGTGCGCTGTCGGTGTGAAAGAAAATGGCTCCACACTCTTCAAAAGAGTGCCCCACAAAGGAACTTCTGTCTTGTTTGATCTCACAAACACAAATCTTTTTCCGAGTACTCGGTGTTGTGTTCCTGGGAGCAGCCCCAGCCATAGGTAATTTGAAAATCAATTTGTAATTAACTACAATATGGTTCTAAGTTTATCATATATTGATTTTATTTATTGTGTAGGATACTCAATAGAGGGCAGCATCAGCAACTCGATGTCCATTTCAGCAGAGGAGGCTCATGGGAAACAAGGTGATAAAAGAGACTGCATTGACTGTTAAGGTCCATACACACTGGGCGACTATGCCCAGCATGTGTGGACAGCAATGACCGCTGTCATCGTTGGGGGGGGGGGGGGAAGCCGCTCAGTGCATATACACTGAGCGGCTTTCCTCTGCCTGGCATGGTCAGCGCGCGGGGGGGGGGGGTGGCTTTGCATAGCACAGTACTATGCAAAGCCATTCACAAAGCCGCTCATCTGTTAGTAATACCAGCAGATGAGCGGCTTTCCCAGCAATGATGCAGGGTGCGCATCACCACACATCGCCGGGCCATACACATTGGGCAGCTTTAAACTGAAAGCTGCTCAAACTTGCTGTTTTGAGTGGCTTTCAGCTCAAAATCACCCAGTGTGTATGGGTCTTTAGTGCCAGTTGGTCTACAGTGAAGGGAAGCAGAGCTGTGCTGCAAGGTGTCTCCGGTCTCCTGTGACCTCCAGTGATGGGCTGGTATCTGTATGTAATTAAACTAGCAGTGTTGTTTCTAGTGGTGGGAAAAAAAGCAATAGAAGCAGCACTGTTTAAATAAAAAATAATATAAAATAAACCGATTGGAATGACTTCACAATGTTGTAGTTAATATAACAGACAACAAAAACATACAGTACATACATGTAGTGACTTCAGAACATGATAGAAACAAGTGCAATAGCAATACTGAGTTACAGTACTTACTAATTGTTAGCCCATTAGTCATAATCAATATGTCTATTCCTATTATGCCTTGGACTGCAGTAAAATGACCTTGATGAAGAGGTAAGTGTAATTACCGGCTGCCTTATGGATCGGGGGCTCACTCTCATGCAATGTGGTCGGAATTGTTGATCTGGTTTCCACTAGAGAAGATGTCGTATGAGTCCCTTTGTAATCCAAGCAATCAGTCGGCGTGGCTGTTAATGCTGAATTGCAAGATAGTAGACATAGTCCAACATTCTGCAAGGCTGTGGCTGTAGTCCTCTAATGCATTTTGCTGTACAAACAGCTTTTTCAAAAAGTGATTCCCAAGAGCAGCAGGCCACACTGTAGAGATGTGCTTGTAGAGCGTTGCTGTGAATAAATAGAATAAAATGCTGTAGAGATGTGCATGCTTGCTGCTGCAGAAGTACTTGAACTTGTGTAGATGATGATGTCATCGTCTACACGAGTGTCTCTGGGCACCAATGAGGGCACCATAAGTATGCAGTCTCAGGAATACCCCGAGGCGGCTGGGTCCCATAGCAGCAGCCCCCTCTGCACCTTCCATAGTTACACCAGTGCTAGAAGGCACATCAAGAATTTTCTGTTACAGAAGCCAATCCAAAGAACACATACATACATGAGTCTAAAAAATTCTCGGGCTGGATGTAATGCAGTGCGAGTCTGGCGGCCGTGTGGGATGCCGGACGAACTTGGAGGATTTTGCCTTGTAAATTACTGCCCCTATAAATAAAAAACTCTTAATATATCCAGAATCCCACATGACCACCTAATTCTGACACTGCATTGCATCCAGCTCCTAGGATTAAATGAACACATTCCACATATTATGGGATTCATGTGGATTGGCCTCACTGAATAGCAAATTAGAATGCAGCTGTCACATTCTGGTTTCCTCAGATGCCAACAATACCACAAATGTTGGTTTTAAGCTTTATTTATGCATTCTTTAAAAGGAAAAAAAATGCATAAAGTGTCCTCAACATAGTTCTATTAGACAACAATCATATTGGGAAGTAGCAATTATCTGCCCCTGTATCCTTATTGTACACCTGTGCACCGAAGATGAGAAAATATAACAACTGAAAGTACAGTAGCTGCAACACCTCTGAGGTGATTTATAAAATTATGGTTATACTCTGAGGGCCAGATGTACTAAGCTTGAAAAGTAATAAAATAGAGAGTGATAAACCACCAGCCACTCAGCTCATAACTGACATGTCACAGACTGTGTTTGAAAAATGACAGGCAGGAGCTGATTGGTTGGTGGTTTATCACACTTCAGTTTCTCTCTTTTCAAGGCTAAGTACATCATACCCAGAAAGAGCTCTGTAATGCCTATTGGTGTATTGAAGTTTTTCAGCAGTAATTGATTTCCAAAATGTTATTCAATACATAATTACAAGTTTGAAATAATCAATGGGCTCCTAAATTAATAGAAAAAGTGATTATGGGCCATATGCTCTAAACTTCAAAAAGTGAAAAAGTGGACTGCGATAAACAACCAGCCAATCAGCTTCTTACTGCCATGTTACAGGCTGGGTTTGAAAAATGACATTTAGGATCTGATCTGGTTTACCACTCTCCCCTTTATCACATTTTGAAGCTTAGTACATCTGGCCCTAACTGAGAGGTAATAGAACTTTTGATTTGTTTCATTGGTCAGCTGCCAGCATCATCAGAGAAACATGCCTGATTTTCAGGCAGATCCTAGCAAGTAAATGATCTTCAGCCATTTATAGACTACCAGGGGTTTATTTACTAAAGGTGCCCATTCACGGTCCGTTTGCACCATGCGATGCGCTGCATGTTCCCGTGGGCATCTCATTGCACAGTACAAAAAGTATGTGCTGCACATACTTTTTGTACTGCCCTTGCATCACACGCATATCGTATGCAAAACGCATGCATTGCGATGCAATGCGTTCCAGCAGCCCATAACGGCTGCAATCACCGCACCATGTATGGGCACCGTAAGATGGGAGTTCTATTGAAGATGGGATGTTGCTATGTGCAACCAATCAAATTGTATCTATTATCTTCTATAAGGTGCTAACATTTTTTTAAATAGACTCTGATTGGTTGCTATGAGCAACATCTCATATTCAGTAGAACTGTCACTTAGTAAATAAACCCTTAGTAAATAATCCTCAATCTCTCTCACAGTGAATCAAATTATTCTGATAATTCCGGGTGAGTTTTCACTATCTATGTGGCAAGTAAAAATAATATCCATATATGTACTATCCTTCCCTATAAGTTCAAAATTCCTTGGGAAATGGATATCTTTTTGCAGAAGTGAATCCACTTTTTGCATGCTCCAGAAATGAGTAGATGCAAAGGTGAAGTTGTAAATCTAATTCTCATTTCACAAGCTACATCTGCCCCACCTGCAGTGCACATGGTCATGGCAAATTGATAATTTGCCGGCTACTCTCACACAGCAGTGCAGGTGTGTGTGTGTGTGTGTGTGTGGGGAGGGGGGGTGGCGGCAGGACTTGGTCGTGCCAATAGGAACACCCAGCATTTCATGGGCATTCCCATGGGAACGTTGGGTGTTCCCATGAAAATTTGCAGCAGCTGAAGTCAGCGGATATCAGCTGCCTGCCCGCTTCCTGTAGAGGGACCCGCATATCTAAGACACCACAGCGGTCTCTTAAATCTGCAAACACTGCAGAAATCTTTCCATGGTTGGTGATTTTGCACCCGCACGCAAGGCTGTGATTGGGATGTTTATGCTAAACATCCATTTACAAGTGTGAGATTTCGGCGTGCGAGGGGGGGCATTAGTGTGAGTGCCTGGCGACGTTTAGAGGATCCGCAAAGCTGCGAATTTCACAGTTTAGAGGGTCAATTAGAATCACCACCTTAGTGCGCTGTATTTTATAAAGACATGCAAGTTACAAATTGTTACGGTAGCATTTTATAGCATACTTTTTATTTCTGCTTCACTAATGACACGGTAATATCAAGTTACATAGTTACATAGTAGGTAAGGCTGAAAAAAGACTTGCGTCCATCTAGTTCAACCTGGTATAGATATCCATTGCTGATTTGGTAGGTTCTGGTATTTTACAGACAAATTATATTTCTTATTTGTACCCATGGATGTTTTTCTCCAGTAAATGTTTGTCCAACTTTGCCTTGAACGCATTTAATGAGCCAGCCGTTACCACCTCTCTGGGAAGAGAGTTCCAGAGTTTGACTGTTCTGACCGTAAAGAAATTCTTTCTACTAGCTGAATTAAATCTTTTTTCTTCTAATCTATACTCATGCCCTCGCGTCCTAGATTCCTTTCTAGTAGAAAATAGGGTGTGTGACAGTTCCTTATATTGGCCCTTGATATACTTGTACATGTTGAGCATGTCCCCCCTTAAATGTCTCTTTTCTAATGTAAATAGTCCCAAATTGCTTAATCTCTCCCCGTAGCTTAAATTCTCCATTCCCCTAATAAGCTTTGTTGCTCGCCTTTGGACTTTTTCTAATTCTATGATGTCCTTCTTATAGTGTAGGGCCCAGAACTGTACTCCGTACTCTAGGTGAGGTCTCACCAATGCTTTATATAGTGGCATAATTACCCTTGAGTCCCTAGTTTCCATTCCCCTCTTAATACATGCCAGAATTTTGTTGGCCTTTTTTGTAGCTACATTACAATGGGCACTACATCCTAGATTGCTGTCTATTTGGACTCCTAGATCCTTTTCAAGTATGGAATTACCCAGTTCCTCTCCGCTAAGGTTGTAACTTGCACACTGGTTGTGTCTCCCAAGGTGCATAACCTTACATTTATCTACATTGAACCTCATCTTCCATTTTTTTGCCCACTCATCTAGAATTGCAAGATCATTTTGAAGCATGGTGACATCTTCTGGTGATTTGATGACTTTGCTAAGTTTTGTATCGTCCGCAAAGATGGATACATTGCTGAGTAACCCTATCCCAATATCGTTAATAAAAACGTTAAACAAAATGGGCCCCAAAACCGAACCCTGGGGCACTCCACTTAGTACCGGTATCATATCTGATACGGCACCATTCACAACCACTCTTTGTTCTCTATTACATAGCCAATTCCCTACCCATCTGCAGATATTTTCACCCAATCCTAGGTTCTCCATTTTATTAATCAATCTCTTGTGTGGGACAGTATCAAATGCTTTAGCGAATCTAGGAAAATCACATCTACAGCATTTCCATTATCGAGGTTTTTGCTAACCTCTTCATAGAACCCTAGTAGTAGTTTGGCATGAACGATTTTTCATGAACCCATGTTGGTTAGTACTGAGTAGACGGTGATGATCTAAATATTCCTGGATACCATCCCTTAAAAATCCTTCAAATAGTTTACCCACAATTGATGTTAAACTAACGGGTCTGTAATTAGCGGGATCTTCCTTTTTTCCTTTTTTGAATATTGGCACTACCTCTGCTATTCTCCAATCTTTTGGTACTATACCTGACGATAGTGACTTGCTAAAGATATAATGTAGGGGGGTAGCTAGTTCATCCCTTAATTCCATTAATACCCTCGGATGAATCCCATCTGGCCCTGGTGACTTATTTGTTTTGAAATTGCTTAGCCTCAGTATTATTTCCTTCGGCGTGAAATCCACAATGAGATCTGGCTTATTTGTCCCGTTTGTGGTAAATGTTCGTTCCACAGTCTGCTCTCCCTTAGTAAATACTGATGAGAAGAACTCATTTAACAGTTTTGCTTTTCCCTTGTCCTCAGTAACACTTTTTCCACTAGTATCAGTTAGTGGGCCTATGTTTTCCTTAATTAAACGTTTACTATTTATGTATTTAAAAAACTTCTTTGGGTTGGTTTTGCTTTTAGTGGCTATGCACTCTTCATATAATATTTTAGCTGCTTTGATTACCCCTTTACAAGTTTTGTTTGATTCTTTGTATTTTGCGAACGCCTCCTCATTCAAGTTATTTTTATAGAATTTAAAGGCTCTGGTTTTATTGTTGATAGCTGACCTTACTTCTTTGTCCAACCATGGTGGCTTTTTTTTTGTTGAATTTACCTTTAGATACTTTAGGAATGTATTCAAAAGTTAGTGAATCAAGCACCTTTTTTAGAGTATCCCACATTTCCTCTGCATTTTTTCCCTCCATAACCGTTTCCCACCCAATTCCTGTTAGGGCTTCCCTGAATAATTCAAAGTTCGCTTTTCTGAAGTTTAGTATTTTTGCAGATCCTTTTTGATGTAATTTACTGAAGTTGATTTCCAGTGAAACCATATTGTGATCACTATTCCCTAATTGTTCAATTACTTTTGTGTTTGAAACTAAGTCTGTGTTATTTGTTAATACTAAGTCCAAGAGCGCCTCATCACGAGTTGGAGTTTCTACCGTTTGTGTAATAAACTGGTCTTTAAGTAAGCTTGAGAACCCATTGCTTCTTGCTGATTTACCTGTTTCGTTTTCCCAATCAATGTCGGGTAAATTAAAATCCCCCATAATTAATACCTGACCCTGATTTGATGCTTGTTTGATTTGGTTTAAAAGAAGAGACTCTTCCCTTTCATTTATATTTGGTGGTCTATAGCATACCCCTATTATAAATTTATTTTTTGGTTTCTTATTATTGTCGGTTATCTCTGCCCACACTGTCTCCGAGTTGTCGTCTTCCAGGTCTGTGCTCAGATTTTTCTCACATGATGTTAAGTGTATATGTCTTCTTTTTAGTTGCTTGTTCAGATACAGTATCTTTCCTGCCACTAAGTCCAATGTATTTTACAAAGCCATGTCAGTTACAAATTGCTACGTGATACCCCTTACATAACCTTGCTTTATATAATATTGCCAATAAGTAAACAAGACTTATCTCAAACACCCTTGGCATTTTTGATGCTTTCTCAAGCAATGGAGAATGCTAACAGAATTCAGACCTCGAGATAGGAGGGTTGAAGGTCACAATATCCAACTTTCTTTTGATAGGTTAGATAAACATGAATACAAAGTGCAGGTGGAGAAGTTTCTTTATGTTTATTTGTGAAGTAAAAACTTTGTGTAATGGAGTAAATAGGTAAGATTGATAAGATTGGGAAGCAAATGATCGTATCTGCTTTCTTATGTCAGATAATGACATTGGAGTAAAACTGCTCTGTGCAATAAATCCCCCAAAACTTTTCAGCGATATGCATATACTTTGCCTTTATGCACTACTTTTATGTTTATGGATGTGATTTGTGGAAAGATGGGGTGAAATTTAATAGGATGAGAGATTCAAAAAATAATAGATTTGGTAAAAATTCTCCAGTGTTTTTTTTTTAAAGCGGCAATCATTTACACTGCAAAACCAGTTTGATTTTGCAGTGTAAATGATTGCCGCTTTAAAAAAACCTGGAAATTTCTTACCAAATCTCTCACATTCTGATTCTCTCATCCTATTAAATTTCACCCATTTCACAGAAGCGGTTGTTTGTACCATGGTTGATGGAGTGATATTGGTAGAACTAGGTGATTCATCGCGCCCTACGGGCGCTCTTCACACCGGCGTAAGGGGCTATGCCCCTTAATTTGTGAACATTTGTATTGTGAGAAATATGGTTAGAATTGTATGAAAGATGCCCTGTATTGCAGCTTCTGGCAGTGGGTGAGGGTCCAGCGTGGCAGCACAGGAGTACCGGACAGTGGCCCTGAGTCAGTGTCTCCTCCTACTGGGTGGGAGTTAGGGTGCATGAGAGCAGGAGGCTGGGATATGAGGCATGATAGGGGTATGTGGGCAACACAGCGTCAGCGATTACCCAGTGGTGGAAGTTACGGTTCAGGAGAGCAGGAAGCTGGGTAGTGATAGGGGTGTGTGGGCATACGGGGGACTAAAGAGGGTGGTGGACAGTGTCTCCTCCGACTGGGTGGGAGTTAGGGTGCATGAGAGCAGGAGGCTGGGCGGTAAAGCATGATAGGGGAATGTGGGCAACACAGGGTGAGCGGGTCTCCACTGGCGGAAGTTATGGGGCAGGAGAACAGGAGGCAGGGCAGTGTCCTCCCACATTGATGGCAAAAGTATTCAACATCGGCCATAAACCATTGATTATTTGAAAATCATTGATGGTCGATGGGCATCCCTAGAACTGGAGGAGGGTGGGGGACAGTATGCAGCTCCCGGCAGTGGGTGAGCGTCTCCTCCCACTGGGAGGGAGTGAGCGTGCATGAGAGCAGGAGGCTGTATAATAGTGGTATGTGGGCAAGACATTGATAAAAGTTGTGGCCCTGGTGCAGAGGGCAGTGGGGAAACCTGCAGTGCGGCAGCCAGGGCCGGATTTCCCACCTAGGGGCGGTACCTGCTTGTGGTGGTACAGGATCCCCCGTTGTCACAGGGGTACGTGAAATGCGGGAGCGGGGGCCGCGGTGGTCTGCTGGGGGGTGGAATTGCCGGAAGGGGGTCTGGGGGGTCTGCAAATTGCGGGAGGGGGGGTGGTGTGTGGGGATCTGCGGTTAGCGGGAGGGGGCGGGGGTCCGCAAATCGTGGACAGGGGCGCGGGGGGGCTTGAATCGTGGGAAGGGGGGTTGTCGGGGTTAGTGAATTGCGGGAGGGGGTGTTGCGGAGGTCCGTGAATTGCGGGAGGGGCGCGTGGGGTGCCGTGAGTCAAGGGGGGGTGGTGCGGGGGTCCGTGAATCACGGGAGGGGTCATGAATCGCAGGAGGGGGTGGTCGTGGGGGGGCTGCGAATCACAGGAGGGGGGGTGTGGGGGGTTGCCGTGAATTGCATGAGGGGGGCGTGAATCAAGGGAGGGTGGGCGCAGGGGGGTGGTGCGGGGGTCCGTGAATCGTGGGAGGGGGCATGAATCGCGGGAGGGGGGGTCGTGGGGGGTTCCGAATCGCAGGAAGGGGGGTATGAGGTGTGCCGTGAATTGCGTGAGGGGGGCATGATTCGCGGGAGGGGGGTCCCCGAATGTGTGAATTACGGGGCCGTGGCAAATCGCGAGAGGTGCCGAGGGGGCCCGCAAATCGCGGGAGGGGGCGCTACGGGGGGTTTCGTGAATCGCGGGAGGGGGGGTCATGGGGGGTTGCGAATCGCAGGAAGGGGGGTGTGGGGGGTGCCGTGAATTGCGTGAGGGGGGCATGAATCGCGGGAGGTGGGGTCCCCGAATGTGTGAATTAGGGGGCGGTCGCAAATCGCGAGAAGTGCCGAGGGGGCCCGCAAATCGCGGGAGGGGAGCGCTACGGGGGGTTCCGTGAATCGCGGGAGGGGGCGGCGCGAATTGCGGGAGGGGGGTCGCAAATCACAGTAGGGGGGGGTGCCGTGAATCGCGGGAGGGGGGGGTCGCGGGGGGCCCTTTTAATGCCGGGAGGGGGGGTCGCAGGGGTCCGGCGAATCGCGGGAGGGGGCTCGCGGGAGGGAGGGGTCGCTGGGGTCCCGCGATTTGCGGGAGGGTCGCGGGGGTCCCGCGTTTCGTGGGAGGGGGTGGTCGCGGAGGTCCAGCGAATCGCGGGAGGGGGTGGTCGGGTCTGGGACGGATATTAGACAGCACTTACATCGACAGCCATTACATCGACACCAATAGGTCGACATGGTTTTAGGTCGACATACCATTAGGTCGACATGTCATTATGTCGACAGCTCATTAGGTCGACAGCTCATTAGGTCGACATGTTTTTAGGTCGACACTGCCATTAGGTCGACAGAGTCTATGTCGCCAGTCAAAAGGTCGACATGGGTTTTTTCACTGTTTTTTTGGCCGAAATGTCGACACAGTCGACATGGACACAGTTTAAAGTGTACCGCAGCCGCTCGCTATGCTTCGGGCACGGTGCCTCGCTGCGCTCGGCACACTATTTTATTCTCCCACCATGTCCTAGTGGATAGTAGGGCATGAAATACCGCCTGTCGGCACATGTCGGCTCAATAAACAGTGAAAAAACCCATGTCGGCCTTTTGACTGTCGACATAGACACTGTCGACCTAATGGCAGTGTCGACCTAAAAACATGTCGACCTAATGAGCTGTCGACCTAATGAGCTGTCGACATAATGACATGTCGACCTAATGGTATGTCGACCTAAAACCATGTCGACCTATTGAGCTGTCGAACTAATGGTGTCGATGTAATGGCTGTCGATGTAATGGCTGTCGATGTAAGTGCTGTCTAACAATAGTCCGGATACCGGGGTGGTCGCGGGGGTCCCGCGAATTGCGGGAGGGGGGGTTCGCGGGGGTCCCGCGAATCACGGGAGGGGGGTCGCGGGGGTCCCGCGACTCGCGGGAGGGTGGAAAGCGGGGGTCCCGCGAATCGCGGGAGGGTGGAAAGCGGGGGTCCCGCGAATCGCGGGAGGGGGGGTGCGGGGTCCCGCGAATGGCGGGAGGGGGGGTCACGGGGGTCCCGCAAATCGCGGGAGGGGGGGTCGCGGGGGTCCCGCGAATCGCCGGAGGGGGGGTCGCGGGGGTCCCGCGAATCGCGGGAGGGGGGGTCGCGGGGGTCCCGCGATTCGTGGGAGGGGGGGGGCGTGGGGGTCCCGCGATTCGCGGCAGGGGGGGTCGCGGGGGGTCCCGCGAATCGCGGGAGGAGGGGTCGCGGGGGGGTCCCGCGAATCGCGGGAGGGGGGTCGCGGGGGTCCTGGCAGAGGGTAGGGATGTGCAGGAGTAATGGTGGATGGTGGCTGTGGAGTAATGGTGGATGGTGGGCGTGTACTGTAGCCCTGGCTGGGCGGGGGGAGGTGATGTCAAGGGGGTGGAACGTCATACACATGAAAGTGAAACTGTTCTACACAGGAACGTTATCCACAGGGGTTGAGTGACAGATCTGGCTAAATATATCAAGGTGCCCATACATGTACCAATTACTCGGTACTTTTTGTGCTAAAATAGCATCGTGGTGCATATGCTGTGCATGGGATGCGATGCTATTTTAGCACAAAAAGTACTGGGTAATTGGTACGTGTATGGGCACCTTAAGAGATAGGGTGCGCTAATGGGAAGCAAAATTATTGCAATTATGCACTTGAAAAAGAAAGTGTGATTACAGTGAGATTTTCCCCATGTGGATAAACCAGGGTTGCCTACTCTCCCGGAATGGCCGGGAGTCTCCTGAAAATCTGGTCCCCTTCCCGGCCCCACGGAAGGCTGGGCAACCCTCCCGGATTTAGGGGGAACCCCCGCTGCGCCCGCGTTCGCAACATTTAAATGCCGCAATCCGCGGGTCTCAGAGGAGGGGGCGGAGATAAAATGGCAAAATTGAGTCACTTTAGCCCTGCCCCCTCCATGGAGATTCGCAAATTCTACTGTTTAACATCAAGGGGACCGGGCTTAGTGATGTCACGCTCAAGCCCCGCCCCTGAGCAGCTGCTGAAACTCTCCTCTCTGTCGGCAACCCTGGGATAAACTATAAGCTATTTATTCACACAAAATATATATTTTTTACTTTGTATCTATAAATGTGCATTTATAAATGACATTTCTTGATGGTCTCTTCACATTCAACATAATGATGGACAGCTTTACCATTAGGCAGCTTAAGGTTGTTATATTTGGTTAAGGTTGTTGCCTAGAGGCGCCAGTATCTGGGGGGCACCCCCGAGTTTGCCTATCACATAATTAAGGATGAGCCTAAAGGTGCATACACGGTGCAATTTAAGCTTCCAATTTTGACTGTATAGTTATAGATAAGTTAGCACAGATTGCACAGTGGCCCTTATTCAGATCCGATGATAGTACAGATTTGTTCTTAAAATGGGCAAAACCACGTGCAATGCAGGTGGGGCAGATGTGACATGTATAGAGAGAGTTAGATTTGTGTGAGTTATTGGCAGGTATTCAATGCTGTGGGCGAGTGGTGACGGCGAGCAGAGCTTCCTGCTCGCTGTCACCACTCACCCTGACAGTATTCAACGCAGCCCTCTCATACGCCAATTCCCCCTCGCTCCATTTTTTGAGCGAGGGGGAATCGGCGTATGCGGCTCCTGAACCAGCGAGACTCACGGCTAAATACAGCGAGTTTCCTGCATTAGCAGCGGGACTCGCTGTTTTGGGAAATTCTTGCCGTCCTGTGACGGCGAGAATTTCCCCAGAACATTGAATAGAGCGAGCGGCCGGTGCAGGGGTTAAACAGCGAGGATCGCTGGTTTTCTGCAATCTTCGCTGTTTAACCCCCTCGCTGGCTGCTCGCCGCGGCATTGAATACACCCCCTTGGTTTTTCTGAGCAGGGTACATACTGTACTGGCTGCATTATTTTTACACTGCAATTTAGATTTCAGTTTCAACACAAGCCCCCCCAAATTTAACTCTGTCATGTTACATCTGCTCCACCTGCGGTGCACAATGTTTCGCTTTTTTATTTACGTTGAAGCACAGCACATTATGCATCTCCTGATATACTCTGTGCTGCTGGGGGACCTGCTAGTGCCACTATATAACTCTCAGTGTGTGGGTTCCTGCTATCTACATTCCCCTCCTCACATCATGTCTCTGTCCCTGTCACATGCAGCCATGTTATCACTGACATATCATGCATGTCCTGATATAGTCTGTACTGCTGCCCCACCCCTAGGCATGCTAGGGGTGTGTTAGCCCCACAGTATTTGTTCACAGATTGAAATTAATATGTGTACCAAGTTTTTTATCAAGTAAATTGCTCCATTCATTCCAGAGTTATGTTGTATGCTGAACTACTATGTGCTGCTGCATTAGCCCTAGGGGTGTCTTACCCTCACAGTGCTTGTTCCCAGATAGGAATTCATATGTGTACCAGGTTTGATGTAAATCGCTTCAGCCAATTTAGTGTTATATATATATGTAAATTGGGCACAAAAATAAATAAATATATATTAAAAAACGAACAAAGTATCTATATGTCAGCTCCCAATAGGATCAATGGTCGATCCTAATAAAGAAAAAAGACTGGAATTATTCAAGAATAATTTAGAGAGCGCACTGAATTAAGGACATACTAGTATTTATTAAAACAGCAATTAAAAACACTCAAATACAAAATAAATAAATCTATAGACAGATTATGCATGATAGATCCTATGGCTTTACCTGCATGTTAAATCCGTCTGCTGCCTCTGTGCTGAGAGACAGGCATAAGCACGATCGCTCAGCACGTCTTGATGCACCCGGTGATGTTGTGTGCTGAGCAATCATGCTATTGTTTATAGGCAAAATCCCGTGATCTAGCAGGAAAGAAAATGCAAGCACTGTCTTTCCCTACGAGAGATACTGTAGAGAAGCATTGGATCACTCATCGCCATTGGTCTGGTCAGATAGCTTGGAAATGGGGCCGAAATCACTCATTGGGCGGTATTCAATTACTTTTATCGCCAGTCACGGCGATACTGTTTTTAGATTAGCCATCAATTCGCCGGCTTTTTTGCGGCGATTCGCCATGCATGGGGATTCGCCGGGACTCGCCGGGACTCGACGAGTCACCCTATTCAACGTGGCTGAGATTCACCGCCCCTAACGGCGAATCTCAGCCAATCCGGCATATCCCTAAACAGCTCCATTACTGTAGTCAGTGTTTAAGAAATTGCAGTAAAATGCAAAAAAAATGCAAATTACCCTGAGAAAACGATTCCAATACAGCAGACTGCAAAAGCTGTGTAATCTCCTCAAAGGCCAAACGAAGGAGTGAGGTGGGGAGGAGATTCATGGGTAATTGAGGTGAATCATGGGTAATAACAATGCATTGTGGGAGAAAAAAAAAATTAAAATTAATTAAAAAATAGATTCGCCAACTTCTCATTGAATACACTATTGGCGAATCATGGCGAATCATGGTGAATCCCGGCAAATCCCAATGAAAAATCCTATTGACAAAGCCCGGCGATTTGCAGCAAATAACATATGGCGAATTGTCCTTCATTCGCCGGTCGCCATCAGCGAATATAGCTCATTGAATAGGGTGATTCGCTTTTGGAGCTCCAAAAATCGCCGACACACACGAAAAAATCACAGATTCGCCATAAAACTTGGCGAATCTGCCTCATTGAATACCGCCCATTGTGTATTCTCCTTTATGCCCAGATTTTGCATCCACTACTTTATGGGAGAAATGAGCTTCCAGTTTACTGCCAACTCAGCGTCAGGCCCAGAAAGTTAGAGACATTTCATATCACATCTTTATTTCTCTTTTAATTATATCCACTGCCACCATATTTTAATGTACTGTGTGTATTAAGTCTTCACCCTACCTATTTGATTGCAAGCTCTTTGGGCTATACCAACTCTGCCTTCCTTTTCACGCCATAATTTTTTTTTATTTGTGATATGGTCCCTTCAATTTAAAAGTAATATGTTGACATTCTATAAATATAGCCTATAATAATGTGTCTTACAATACATGCATTTTTAATACGTTACAACACAGCCATATGCAATGAAATCATTTGACTAGAGGCAATTATTGATGTGCAAGGTCCTTGAATGGCAGTACTAAAATGCTTTCCACGTCAAAGCGAAAATGTCAAATACTGGCAGTTTTTAGATCTAATTTTGAAAAAAAATGCTTATATTGCTCATTAAATTGCAAAGAAAGATTTAAAACTGGAACTCGAAGATCAATGAAAGCTTTCAAACTGAAAACTAGGAGCTTTAATTGCAACAGAAAAAAAATCCCCTGCAGAACAAATCATTTGAGCAACCACTGCAATATTTGCTAGTCACGTTGTGTTGTTAGGCGAACCATCCTGATGTAGAATTCTCGTCCATGTAAAGGTTTTGGAATGCTTTTGACAACATATATCAGTGCATATTGATATCTAGTCTTCAAGTGTAAAAATGTATCTTGAGGTGTTCACCTTTCTTGTGGTACCTGCTGCTGTGTAACCATAAAATAAGCTGATTGGCTTACTCTCGTTCCCCACTCATAAATTGTCAGATTGTACATGTCACAGTGCAAGCTAGTTACTTATTGCCATAGCCTAATTTATTAAATTATTGCATCAATGTGACAAATTCACTGTTTTATTTATTTATTCATCTATTTTATTTGATGCTTGATAAATGCACTCAATCTAGCATGACCTTGTTAGTATTGAACTGTCTTTCAAGTTTTATGTTTTAATCTTTTAAATTCCCTTCTGACATAAAAATATATGTTCGTTCATTGTTCCTTTCAGCCAGGAACCTAAGTGTTTGGAACGGAGACATGAATTTGGAATTTGGGGAAATATTGGTAGACAATTTAAACTGATTGGACTAGAACATGATTGATCTAAACCAGGCATGTCCAACGTTGGCCCTCCAGATGTTGTGAAACTACACATCCCAGCATGCTTTGCCAAAGTTTTGCTATTAGAAAATTCTAAAACTATTGCAAAGCATGCTGGGATGCGTAGTTTCAAAACATCTGGAGGGCCAACGTTGGACATGCCTGATCTAAACTGTCAAATAGCTCTAATTTTAGAATGTATGCAACATACAGTGCATGATATGGAATTTGTTAAATATTGCATCAGGTGACATATTATCAAAATTCACATTATTTTTTTTTTTTTTAAATATTATTTATATCATATATTATATCAACTTTTCCAATAGTAATTTTTTCAACAATAACAGTACAGTTATTTTAAAATTGTGTTTGTGTACTGATACATGTAGTAAACATTATTCTGCAGTACACTATATAACATTTATAGGTCTTTTATCACAATCCACTTCTCAGATGCAGATGGCATGAGACAAATTTGGATTGGGATAACTGAATACATTGCAAGGATGTATCAATTATCACATGCACAGATAGAGTTCTGTCCCTGTGAATCCACCTACCTCATTTGTTAGGGTTATTGTTTATGAAAAATAACCTGAGCGTTTCGCTGCACCTGCAGGAACTGGAGAACATGAGGGAAACAATCGCATTATAGCATGTTTTTTATGACATTTTATTTATTTATTTATTTATTTTTTTAAGTAAATTTGGACAGATCACGTTTTCTATTACAAAAAATATATTAAGGGTTTAGGGGACAATTCAATTAATTATCCTCTAATTTCCCTTTAGTACTTTAGCATAATTAAATTAAATAATAATAATAATTAAAATAATGTGAAAAGGATGTGAATACAACTTTTTGGGCAACATTTTAGTAAACATAATAATGATAAATACGCCCATAAGAGTTTTCACACTGATATCAGAAATGTTCTTCTCATATCAACCTCTTAAAGCAATTGATTGGAAAACAGTGTCAATCTATTACAAGACACCTTACAGGGGTATGGACCATAGTGTCGACAAGAGGAAGGTTGATATGCATTAGATTGACCACTGAAGGTGGACGTGCATCAAGATCGACATGTCTGAAGGTCGACAGGAGGTTAGGTCGATAGGGTCATAAAGTCGACACAAACATTATATCGATATAGGCAAGGTCGATAATGAAAAGGTCAACATGGGGTTTTTCAAAAAAATTTATCCCAAATAAAAACACAGTTGACCTGTTTTATTCTCCCACCATGCCCTAGTGGATGGTAGGGCATGAAATACCGCCTGTCGGCTCAAAAAAAGTGAAAAGTTCAATGTGGCCCTTTTGACTGCCGACCTAGCCCATGTTGACCTAATGCTTTTGTCGACCTTACCCTCATGCATGCTGACCTTCGGTGGTTGACCCAATGCATGCTAACCTTCCTCTTATCGACCTAGAGACCATATTCCCTTACAGGCAAAGCACTCATTGGGCCATGTTTTTTGTTTTGTTTTGTTTTTATGGTTTTCCTAAGCTGTGCCTTCTCAGTTATATTATATAGGATAATGTGTGCCATATTTTGCATTCAAATTTTTTTTTTCATGTCAATAAACTACATGTCGCTAAGGCAGGGCTGGGCAATTGCGGCACTCCAGATGTTGAGGAACTACACATCCCAGCGTGCCTTGCATCAGTTTCATCATGGCACATAGCAAAACTAATGCAAAGCATCCTGGGATGTGTAGTTCCTCAACATCTGGAGGGCCGCAATTGCCCAGCCCTGCGCTAAGGAGTTGTATGTTCACATACAAGTTGACATATGCAATACAGCACAAAGTGTTTGCAGCACACATTTTTCAGTTACCACAGGTGTATCTTCTGGATTGTTGTGCTAACCAAATAAAAAAAATTGAGGCAGAAAATGATTGATAAAAATGTATATCAGTCTGTCATTTTTGTATCTAAAAGTCAACCCCTTTTTTATGTCACTTTGGATCATAGTGGGTGGAGTTGCACTTCCAAAATAAACATTGCAGAAATATTTAGCCAAATAATAAATAAAATGTAGCCATCAACATATTTAGGGTCTCTCATTTGTAAGAAACGAGTCCTAAATAAAGTGACACATGGGCAGGTATTCTGTATTCATTTGTTGTCCCCAAAGAAGAAATATGTACTGCAGAAATCATTCTGTAGTCCATTGATGGGGAAGTATGTCTGCCATTAGGCTTCAATAAATTCCGGGGTACTGTTATTTTAAAGAGCAGAGTCCCTCCTGTCAAGTAATTTGGCTCTTAGTGGTTATTTTTCTGGAGAATGCCTGTTTCACCAACAATCAACCTGCACTGCAAAACCCCTGCTGATGGGGAGGGTACTTGTATTTATTATATCCCACATCAATATCTAAAAGTTCAGGTGCAACGAAAGAAGGGGGTCACATTTTTCAAATAATTTGCCCCTTATATCTGGTGATCTCTAGACAATTAAATCATATATTACAGAGAAGGGGTTCTAATGCCCAAATCTACCTCATCCCAAGATCTGCAACAGGGACTTCCAAACTACATTCTATGGGCCAAATACTTCCCACAACATGCAAATATCCAGCCCCTCAACCGAAGCTGTGCGAGGTCTTCTAACACATCTGTCTAGAGGTGGCAACACACTAATATATAAACAATAAAAGAAGTATAGACAAATGCTATTATTAATGGGTATGCTTTAGCCAGTTTTATTCAATCAGATGCGACCATCATCATCATTATCAAGGTTTCAATACTCACAATTCAGGTCCCTCCATGTACAGCAGATGTAATTATGTCTTTTTAGAGTCCCACACCATACACTTTCTGTACTTCAGCTGCATGTTTTGTACATTCCCATTCCCACATTTACATACCCTATACAGCTCACGGTCCCAGCCTCATACGTATACAGAGCTGCAAGTCCAAATTGTGAAAACTACATGCAAAAATAAAATATGCTTTTACACACAACTCTGAATGGATTCAGTATTAAATCCCGGCGGTTGGGATCCCGGCGTTCAAAATCCCGACGCCGGAATCCCAACCGCCGAAATCCCGACAAGGGCTAGCTGCCCTCGCCACACAGCGGGCCCAGTGCCTCGCTACGCTCGGCACACTAATTTGTCGTGGACACCCCCGGAGGGAGAAAGTGTCGGGATTTCAGCGGCCGGGATTCCGGCGTCGGAATTTTGAACGCCGGGATCCCGACCGACAGGATTTACACTGCATCCCCTCTGAATAGAGCTCTTTATGTTCATTCTGTGGGAAAGCTGAAATGCCTCCCTACAATGTAAAGATATCTATATAAACAGATGTTACTTTAATGCAGAATTAGGCTGCCAAAGGTCCTGGCAGCCTTAAGATTTTTCATTTCATAGAAAGGGTTAAATCCAATTGCCAGGGAAGGGGGCAAGTTGCACAGTGTTTAAATGCTTGAAAAGGCAGCCTGACTCCCACCCTTTGCCTAGTAGATTTGCCCCTGATTAGCTCAAAAGTGCTTGCTAACCTGTGAGTTAGCACTTTTGCGTAGTATGCTTCCACTGCAAAGTGCGGCCGGTGACGAGTGAATTTGACGGGGTGAATTTGGTGGTAATTGAATTCCCTCCTAGTGTTAAAACATTTAATAAAAAATATTTTTCATTTATTTAAAGAGGTTTACCTGAAAAAGAAAATTTTGCATGAATCAACCAATTAGATTTTTCCGTTACCACCCCTTGTCATTTTGAGATCTAACTGCAGCAGGTGGTGCTCATCTGCTCACTGCCTTCCAATAGAGAGCGAGAGGTGAGCTTCGACAGAGACAACAAACAAATGGATTTGTAGTGTCACACACTGGGGCAACACATAATGACGCAGGAGATCCCATTTAGCAGGTCCAGCTGCACCACAAGGAGCCTGCATAGAGGTTCCTATGTGACCGCCCACACATTAGCAGCTGGGCCACTGCGTAAGGACCAGATGGCTGGATGGCTGGGTTTTGGGAAAAACACATACCATATATACTCGAGTATAAGCCTACTTTTTCAGAACATTTTTTATGCTGAAAAAGCCCCCCTCGGCTTATACTCGAGTGAGGGTCCCCACTTGAGTCAATACGTTTTCCCAGTTGTTTGTTGTAAAATTAGGGTATATTCGGGTCGACTTATACTCGAGTATATACGGTACATCTCAACTAGGGTGGTATTCATTTGTTATATCACGCCCGATCTCTCATCTAAAATGATAGGAGATTGTAGGTAATATTCAATTGATCTATTTTTTGGGGCATTCAAGCTCACCACTCCTGGGGAGAACATGCAGAATTGCTAGTGAATAACAGTTGAATACCGCCAACAGAGTCAAAGTTTATGACACTGGGATAAAAATACAAAGAAACAGTTAGAACTGGTACCCACAGCGCAAGAGATTTCTGCCCAGGGTGATATAGGGAAGACCTTCACCAAACAAAAGTCTTAGAACATTTGACAGAAAAGTGTTATAACACCCACTGGAGAAACCTATAGTTCACTTGAACTATAGGTTTCGCCACTGGGATAAAAATGCAAATAAAATTCTCTTCTTCCCAATACAATTAAGTGGCTCATGGAAAAGAGTATAATCCCTTCTGCAGCCAGATCTCCATCATGTGCTAGCATCTATGTCAAAAGCAGGAAATAGGCTTAATGCAGTGAGATGCAACAATAAATGAAGGCTATATGTGGTAGATTCAATTAGATGCAGGGCTTACCACATGACTAAAGCTCTAGTTTTAATGCTCTGATCTGAACAATTATTAGGCAAATCCCTACTCGTTAATCTTGAAGCTAACTTAAATATTCTGGTTAACTGCCTGGAATCTATGGGTTACCCCCTGCGGTTTGCAAATATCTGCTTTAATTCCAACCACTGGGGTTTACCGTGTGGGTATGCAGCATTAACAGAACAGCATCAGGCCTAGGTTTAGCCATGCAGTGAGCTCCGCTGCTAATTAGATCTACACCATTTAAGTAGAGATCAGTCCTTTGATATGATAGTGGCGAGCATTCAGAAACTCCAATTACTGGTGCATCTGCCTTTTCAACCTGGCATTTCCAAAAGTTTATATTTGTGATTTCCCAAAAGCAAGAACCAACTTTATGCCGGCTTGATTATTTATTTGTAGATAAACATTCATATCTGTGACTTGTCTTATCATCTGCCACTGAATAATTTATTAAATATCTATTTTACTTAGACATTTGCTTTATGAAGATGAAATTACCATTTTTCAACATAAGGAATCTTGCTGTAGAGCAGGAGTGGGGAACCTCAGGCCCGGGGGCCGTAGCCGATCTGAGTGGTCCTCCCACCTGCCTGGCAGCTTTGCCAGAAGTCAAGTACAGGGGAATTCTCGCGAGAGGTCGGTAGTTCTCGCGAGATTCCTCTTAATCAACAGCAGCCGGAGACTGTCAGTCCTATTCAGCGGCAGCCGCCGGAGCATGGGACAGCTGCAGCAGGACAATTTGTAAGAGACATTTTTACATACAGTATGGCCCGAAGGCTTTTTTCCCCATACAAATGGCCCTTGGCACAAAAAAGGTTCCCCACCCTGCTGTAGAGGACCCTACTTCTTTCTTTTGCTATCTAACACTTTCTGTTGCTTTTGTGTCTCCTATTCTCAAGTCATAACAAGGAACCTGCTACATGCAGCCATACCCTTAATAACACAGTCATTCAGCTGTTATCCAATTGGGCACAAGGTTTTGCCTGTAAAACACCTTGCAGCCCACATACCCAATTTTGGATTACCATGAGTATGTGCACTCCTGATACCCACAGTATCTACTTTTGTGTTTAATGCATGCTTGATTTGCTCACATCAGGGGTCACTCACCTAACAGGAGTCACACACAGGCCATTGGGCCTGATTCAGACCTGATCACACAGGGCTGTATTCAGCCACTGTGCGATCATGTTTGTCTTCATCCCCGTGAGATCCCACCTTATACAATAATTTAGCTGGGGTTGTGAATGGATGCTTTCTTCTTGTGAATGGATGTGTATGGGTATTCACATCCATGCAGCTATAGGCAAAATCATTAGATTTACACTCACCATCAAATGATTTTTTCGCTGGTCTTTGGTCTTTGTAGCCGCCATGTTGCCCAGGACTTACTCAGCAGCTGCAATAAAAACAGCTACTTCCGGTTTGCTGCTGCATCATCTTCTATTCCCTAGAGGGTGCATTTTCCCTGACACTCCCAGCATTTGAATGGGCGTAACCACTATTTTTGCAGGCACGCCCATGAAACGGCTGGGATGCACGCCCACACGCTCACTCCATGTCCTTCACCCTGCATTAAGCTTGCAAACAGAATTATTTGCAGAAACCAAATGCAGCTGGGCCTTCCGCACCCGCATTGCAGCCAATGCATGTTATATAAATCTATTATATAAATCTATTATATAAAGCCAAAACCAAAGCCACACTCGTATATATAACTACCTTGTCACTCAACCCCTCTTAGTTAATTTGCTGTTCATGTAAGTTAATTATAGAGTATTCATATATTTAATGATACACTTTCAAAAACCTATACTGGTATGGTATATCGTATCCGTACATCCCATATCCGAATTATTTCAAAAACCATGGTTTTTGGAACAAATAAAAAAAATGTTGTTTGTTTTTCACCCCTAACTCTTTTTTTATACTTACCAAGTCCCCCGGCGTCCACGGCAGGCCTTCAGCATCCTCTCCAGCGTCTCCAGCTTTCCCTGGAGTGCATTGGTCAAATGTGTGTGCGTGCCGGTGGCATCACCGGCGTGCCTGGGAACTCGCGCAATGCACTCCTGGGACCGTTGTAGACGCCGGTGACGGTGCTGAAGGCCTGCCGTGGACGCCGGGGGACAACGTGGGAGCCGAGGGACCATCGAGGCACCACCAGGGGACAGGTAAGTATGCCTAAAAAAAATTATTCCAAAACTGAAAAAATCCCTTTTCCGGAATGCTCAAGGTCCCGAACATTTTGGATAAGGGATACTCAACCTGTATTAAAACTATCTTAAAAAATAAAGTACATACATACTGTATAAATCTACATCCTTACACTACACACATCATTTTGAGTTATAATGAACGAACATTCTGTATTCTCTTACTGCTATATAATATAGCAGCTCTTTCTA
Organism: Crinia signifera; assembly: GCF_055691185.1. Classification (NCBI taxonomy): domain Eukaryota; kingdom Metazoa; phylum Chordata; class Amphibia; order Anura; family Myobatrachidae; genus Crinia; species Crinia signifera. The sequence goes on along the minus strand of NC_139219.1, from coordinate 248,685,090 downwards.
AAGACCAAACAACTATTTAGACACATTTTTTTCTGTATTACATACACTATACTACAGCAAAATGTTCCAGTCTTTGGAGAATCTAGATTGTGATGTAGAGAACAGTTTTGTCAGCCAAAGGCTGCAAAAAAGGCAATCTGTGAACCTTGAATGCTATAAAATCAAGCAGGGAAGCCAGAAAATAATAAGCAAATCAGCAAAATACTATGATAAAATAAAACATATCAAAGTTAAAAAATTCTTAAACAGTATTGTGGGTATACAGTTTTATATCATAGATGTATGTTAGATTGGTTAATTACTATACATAAAAATAAAGCTAAAGCTGAGCATACATAGAATAAATGTCTGTCTGGCCAACAAACATTTTAGCTGACAGCCTGAAACCTGCAGCTATTTTAGCCATACACTGTGAGATATTTGCCAGTGTATGGCAACAAAATACTTCTGGAGAGGGGACAATTGCCTGTTCCTCCCTTGTGCAGAACAGGGGAAATGTTGGGAAGTCGGTAGGGAAGTGCATACACTAACAGATGTAGACAACTAATCAGAAGAGGAGCATTTTAAAAGAGGAGAATGCCTGTATGCAGCCTCCTCCGGCTGAGCCCTTTTCTCTCTACCAGGCGCAGCACTGTGTACAAGAGCATTTAGACTCTACAGGGCTTGTGCGAATCTCCGGAAATATGAAGTGGTGGACATTTTTACGGACATTTTTGTATCACTGCTGCTGCTGGCAGCAGCGCAGAGTCACGAAATCTGTGCACTAGAGCACTCCACACTACATGCGCAGATCACCAGAAAAAGCCAGTGATTTTGTCAGTGCTCCTGTCGCTGTTGCTGGATTCCAGAGGATAAGTATTACAAAAATGGGTGCAGTATGCACGGTGTGGACCACCTGAGACTCAGGGGCACCCATGCACCATGCACACTGCCCCCATTATAGATATGCCACTGAATCAGAGCTATAGACATGCTGGATTATACACTGTTTAATTATCACTCCAATCATTGGCTTATCGGACTGTAGAGTGGACAGTGTACAAATGTAGCCACGCTCGTCATTGCTGTAGGATTGCCATCCTGATGTCCTTGTCCCACCATGAGAAATGATGGCAAACTTAGGCGGTCTATGGAAAAAGCATAAATGAAATTGCTTCAATGTTGGGTGGCAATTGCTCCACTAATGAAAACTACAGAACAGTGCTGTGGATGGATAAGGCACAATGTACAGGTACAGTAATGTATTGTATGCCTGACAAGTGGCCCAGGAGGTCACTCTGGTTGACTCGCAAAGCTGCGAATATCTCAGCTTTGTGAGTCAACTAAACACCGTCCTCTGTCACTCTCTGTTGACTTAGATATGCGGCACCTTGGTACGGGAAGAGGGAGGGCAACTGACATCTGCTGATGTCAGCTACCTGCCCTCGGCACCAGCATCATGGGCAAATTACCATGGGAATGCCCAGCATTTTCATAGGGACGCGACTGAAGTCTGTGGCCACATGCGCACTCCATCACCATTGCTCACCATTGCGAAATCCCAACAGTGAGTATGGATTAGAATGACCTCCCTAATGCACATTACATTAAATAGTTTTTAAAACAATAATATTGCATACAGATACATAGTGAAATTTGACAAACCCTGAGCATAGCCCCAAGCTCCATTTACTAACATAACTGAAAAATGATAACATTTTCAGAATAGAAAGCTGTTGTTCATTTAAAGGATTGAAGATGCACAAAATGAAATTACTTTAAACTGTTCCATATGTTTTTCTAGAGAAATATAGTTTTAATGTGGTATTTTGTACCTATTCTTTTTAACATAGCCTTCTCATGTACTGTATTACAGTCTACAGGTGGCAATTATGCATTGTTCCTCAGTTCTGTTCTTACTGCAAATCTCAAGAACACTTTCAAATGAATTGGTAAAATAGTGACACCTACAGACTTAAAGAAGTACTACACTCTACAAAAATATATATTTCCGTTCATACTTTACGTCTAACGTTTCATTAATGGGTAGACTCTTAAAAACCACAGGTAATATCCTACAAATTATATCTTTTTATTTAAGTTTTATTATGAAGTTTTCTTAATTACAAGTGTACAATTATTATACAATTATTACAGTACAAAGTGGCGAATGAATCAGCCAAGAGCCAAAAGCATATTCATTTTGCTATTTGAATTATTGTGTGCCATTCATTGAAACAAGGTCTGTAGCTAAAAGCATTTTCTAAAAAAGAAAGTAAAGAATAAACAAATTAAAATTCCACTGACTTTATTCTACCAAAAAAAAAAAGACAAAAAAAGAATAACAATAAGGCACTGTAATGCTATGATGTACATAAGAGCATAATTTCACTTTTCTCAAAAACTAGAAACTAATATTATTGCCCCCATGCCTCCTATAAGTATCAAATACTTAGAAATAGACTAAGTAATCCGGTCCCATGTGAGATCTTGCCTGTTTAAAAAGCCCAAACTTATCATAATTCCAAATGAAGTGGTTTGGTTTGTGTAACATTAACAGCTTAATTATGAATTTATGTAAATGAAGCAGTCAGCACCAGGAATCATTAACCAAACAGATTCCAAAGAACTTAATGCAGTTGCCATAGATCCACATAATGAAAGCTGCACAATGTTATATAGGAAACTCAATAATACAGTGTATGTGGATTTCTTTTAAATATATTGCAAACATCTAAACATCAACTAAATGTAACCATTGAAGTGTTTTCTAGTATTACATTTAATACATATTGGGAATCATTTTTATTATTACAAATGTATAATTATAATAAACCTTTACTCGCAAAAGCAGCATTAGGAAGAAATGTATAAGCACTCTATACATCATAGAAAAACCTGAACAACTGTACATATTACATATTGTCACTGAATATATGTGCACATATGACCTACTAGTAAGCCCGCTCGAAGCAAGTGCTTCGAAAGCTAGTAGATGTAGTTTCACTTGCTGCCAACAGATGGCAGTGTAAGCCCACTCAAAGCAAATGATTCGAAAGCTAGTAGATGTAGTTTAACTTGCTGCCAACAGATGACAGTGTTTCAGAGTCACACAGACACTAGACATATCTATAGATGATGGTATGAAATGAATGCATACACTGGGAATGGCTTTGGACTGTGGTTTATGCTATCATACAAATCCAGCATAACATAGTTACAGGCTGCTCTAATGCCATGTCAAAGGGTTTATCACTGAGCACCGCCAGAGAGATCATTGCATCCTAGCACCCCAGGATAGTTCTAATCATTGTCCTTCAACATCAATTTTATAATAAAAAGATTGAAATAAAAGATAACTTTATACTAAAATAAACCTATTTATAAGCTGTCGTACACATGACAGTACATAGCTCAATTCTGCAGAACATATACATGAAGTCTATGTACATTGTAATGAAAACATGAAAGGAGGAGGCAGTTTGCTGGTGGATATGTATAAAGTCATTCGCAACATTTAGGGCTCATACATATTAGTTATCTGGGTCTCTAATCCAAAATGTGCAATATCTATATTACATTTAAAATGTAGGGGTTAATGTACAAAGCCTTATGATAAAGTGGAGAGACAAACTACCAACCAATAAGCTCAAAACTGCCATTGTTTCAAGCAATGGCTGTAGTAATAATACTAATAATAAAACTTTTATTTACAATGCGCTCTTTCTCCTGTAAGACTCAATATGTGTAACCGATGGAATGAACATAATACTGTAAAGTACAGAAAAAATGAAATACAGAAAAGCTTACTGAAATCACTGAGAGCATGGTGAAATGCATGACTAAACAGGAAAGTATTCAATCTTTTTGGAAGGATTCTAGAGTAGGGACCTCTGTACTGTAATGTGCAGGGAAGTGAGTTCCATAGAGTCAGTGCCAAATGGCTAAAATTTCAACGTAGACTAATTTGAGGAGAATTTACTATACGTTCTGCCTAATAGTCCAGAATTTGAAGTAATTGAGCTGGCCAGTATGGAATCAGAAGCTACTTTAAATACCTTAGTCCCTGGTCATTTAGAGCTTTGAACTCAGTAAACCAACTTGAAATACAGTAGATTTGCCATCTTACAGGCATCAAGTGGAGGCGTAAAGAATGGGTGTTATTTGGCTGGAAGGGGGCAGGTTGGTTATTAGCCTGGCAGTTACATTTTGTACCAGCAGTATGGGGTGCAATTCTTTTGCTGAGAGATCCGGATATATTTCATTGCAGTAGTCGAATCAAGATGATACAGATGCATGTTTGATTTTGACTATGTTCCACAGATGAAAAAAAATGAGGATTTGATTGTGGCTGATGCCTGATAATTAAGTGCCAAGCTATATCAGGGCAGTTGCCTGGTACTTTATCTCCCTCCTCTTCATCACCCTGTATGGCTTAATACACCTCCCCTATAGCCAATAAATCTTTGCCTAATCCATAAATACACTTTTTCACATCTACCCTAAGTGCCCAGTAACTATCTCACCACCCTTTTAAATACTGCAATACAATGAAACCCAGATTAATTATGTTAAAAGCCCATATGTCTGTTCTAAAACATATATACCCGTGTCTGTGTTAATGTGCCATTACCATCATATATGTGTTTCTCCAATTATCCAATAGAAAATTATCACTGGCTACAATATTATAAATTCCAGAAAAGATCTGATCACGTAAGCAAATGAAACAATACTGAAGATGCAAATGAACCAATATTGGTCAGCGGACTAGTAAAAAGATTAGAGACATAGAGCCAAATTCCAAGATATTTGCATACCCGATGTTGTCACAGTTCAGATATTATTGTCCAGCTGCGCTTAGATCTGAGTCACATTGTACATGTGCCTCAATGGTTTTGCAGTGGTGGCCACAGAGAGGATTGATGTGTAATCCTTGTATAATCTCAATAACATAAAAAGTACAGTATATATACTATAAATGAACGCTATGAAAACCTTAAAATATATTTGGATATGCTACAATAAGTGATAATAAAATACTTACAGCCAGCTAAGAATATTATGCATGTGTATGCTAAAGCTGATATAATTTCTAGTTACAGGGTATTAAAGAACATTGTATCTATACAAAGAACATTCTACAAATAAGTGAAAGAGTGAGGTAAAACATATGTGTAGACCATTTCCTTAGTATATGCTCTTCCGTTCCAAAGTGGTTTTCCACAAACTCCACCAATACAGTCCAGGTTATAAGAATATATATGAAGGAAGACAGGTGCCTTACTGTAGTCATTTAGTGACAGTATTACCTCAGTCAATTGGATTTAATCATCTGGACTTATTATTAAATAATGATTACAGGTTGAGTATCCCTTATCCGAAATGCTGGGGACAACACATTTTTTTTACCATACTTTCCTGGTCCCCTGGTGGTGTCCCGATGGTCCCCCCGATGTCCAAGGTGTCCCCCGGGGCGTCTACAGCGGCCATCAGGAGCCCCTTCAGTGGCATCGCCGGTCCCAGGGGTGCATTGTGCGACCGCATACTCAAGCAATGCATCCCTGGGACCGGAGATAGAAACATAGAATTTGACTGCAGATAAGAACCATTTGGCCCATCTAGTCCACCCCGAGATGTCGCTGAAGAGGATCCCGGAGGCTGCCGTGGCCATCGGGGGGGGGGGGGGGGGGGTGAAGTAAGAAAGAAAAAAAGCGTGGGGGGGACGACAAAAACAAAAAAACTAAATATTCTGAAAAACCACGTTTTTTGGAATATTTCGGTTTTTGGAATACACGGATAAGGGAGACCCGACCTGTGTTAATATTAAATTCTTTGGGAAACTCTACTTGAAAATATAGGGAAATTTATCATCCACATGCTGAGGCATACAGTAGTTATTAATTTGGGGAATATTTATTAAGATGCGGGTTTTACAGAAGTGGTTATGTTGCCCATAACAACCAATCAGATTCAGTATTTTCTAGATGTTAGATAAATTATAAGTATAATCTGATTGGTTTCTATGAGCAACATCTCCACTTCTATAAAATCAACCTTTTAGTAAATGTACCGCTATAGATTTACATGGTAAACACACTATATGACACTTTGCTATTGTAAACAGTAATATACAGTACATGTATACAATTATGAAAACAATACAATCAATGCAAAAATAATAAACTGGATTGCTGACAGGAAAAAATGTAAAAAGATGAGTAGAATAGCGTAGATAAAATAAACACTTTGATATAATTTTTGTACTAAACACAAAGGTTCCAGAAATGGAAATTCACATAAAATATACGAAACTAGATGAACAGCATTAGTATCATTGCCCATTATGGCTGGTTACTGTGCTCCATCTGTTAGATACAGGGCCACGTAGCCAAAGCTCTTCTTAAAACTGACAAAACACACCTACAGTACTTAAACTTTGTCATTTTATTGTGTAAAATAAAACCCACAGTATCACTCCTAATCTATTATCTCTCAAGGGTATGGAATGGCTGTGTATGGTGACTTTACTGTTTTTACAAAGCACGTGTTGCAAGAAAAGAGGATGGCTCACAGGGTCCAGATTTAAAATAAAAAAACTGAAAAGAAAAATCTCCAATATTCAATCATTCTGTGTTGCATTATGAAAATGTTCTTTGTAGCCACAAGGTAAGTACATGACACAATTGTCATTCTATGCAAGGGCATGTTCAGACTCCTGGAATGGCCGGGAGGCTCATGAAAATCATGTCCCCCTCCCCGTTCCTCGAAAGGTGGGCAAACCCCCCCACATGCACTTAGACCATCCCTCTTGCATCCCCCCTCCTCATCCCTCTCCTCCATTATTTAAATATTGGCATTCACATCTCTTGGGGGAGGAGTGGAGCTAAAGCTACGCAAATCGCAGCTGAGAGTGTCTATTCTCTGGACTTCTACCGGAGAGAAGAAAAATGAAGTACGCTAGTAAGGGCGCACTGTGTGTCAGTGGTGAAAAAGATTATGCTGTCAACAGAATTAGTCTACAGTATGTATTAAGCCTTGGAAAGCGATAAAGTGAAGAGAGATAAAGGTGAAAGCGATAATGGGAACTATGTACTAAGTCTTAGAGAGTGATAGAATGGAAAGAGTTAAAGTACCAATCAATTACCTCCTAATTGCCATGTTACAGGTTGTGTATGAATAATTACAGTAGGAGCTGATTGGTTGGTATTTTATCTGTCTCAAAGGCTTTGTACATAGGCCACAAAGTACCAACCAACCAGGCCCTGTCATTTTTCAAACACAGCAAACATAGCAGTTAGGAGATGATTGGCTGATACTTTATCTCTCTCCATTTTATTTATCTGCAAGGCTTAGTACATAGACGCCTTACTCTGTTACATAGTCATGCACAACTGAATTATACATACAGCGTTGTCCAAAATATCTGATAATATTTTGTTCACTATACCTATCTTGTTTTTTATACTGGTATGTTGTACTAATAATACAAAATCTCGTTTAGCATTTTCATTTTGTTTATTAACTGAATTGTGCTTTACGCACTGGAATCATTCTTATAATGAACTACATATACACTCTCCTGGGTGCAACTTGTCAAACATAAAACCCTTGGTCTGCATACTTTGCTACACATTTACAACTTTTTGTACAGTATATCTGTTTTATACCTAGGATACCCAATACGATACTGTGCCTGAATAAGTTCATAGTCACATTTTTTCATGTCATTCATTTGTATTTAAAAATACTTTGAGAAAGACAACATAGGGGCTGGTTAATGTAAGATAATTATACAAAAACATAATGTACAGTAGTCCGCTTTAGATTTGTCAAAGAATAAAATGTGCCTGGATATTTCTACATACTGGGAGTCTATAAGGATCTCCAGATATACTGTTATTTGTTTTATGCATTTGCATTTTATTATGGTTTTCATATTAAAAGAATGCTTTTATATTAACTGTATTGCAATTCCATGTCCTTGTCTTTTCTGTCCTTATTATGAGTCATTAGGGATTATGATTTGTTTAGATCAAAGGACACAAAGGACTACGACAGTAGTTAATTAACAGCTTTTCCTGATTTTTTTTTTACTCACTTTTTTCTCTTTTATACGCCGTCTTTGTACTGTACATTTATAATAACAATAATCTTGAGCACTGTACTATCTGTATTTCCTACATATTTTCTATGTCCTCTGCTTTTCTTTTTTAAATACCACAAGGGATTATTATCATCAAAGAAAGGTGCTTACCGAAGACTCAAACAGTATACTTTCAGACAGGCCCCATTTTATATACTGCTTTGTAGTACGCATGCACCTTGCACACTTTTTTATCACACTACGCTAGGTATGCCTGTTTAATTTTAGTTCTTTCCTTTTCTTACACCTGGCAAAAAAAATATGTGACAAAAAGCACTGTAATCAATTTTTTTTTTGCATATTGGATTTTACGTTTTTTTATACACCAGTTTAATGGTGACTTTGAAAACGTGATACAAAAATGTACCTAAATACAGCTCTACCACTTATCTCTTTAACTCCTTCCCTAGTACTTCCGAGAATTTCCTGGGCTGTGCTCCAGTGCGCAGATTTGCAAAATTCTCAGGAGTGCCACTGCCTGTGCTCCCTCTTGCCGGGCAGCGCCACTGAGCACTGACATCAGCACTGTGCCCAGCTTCAGCCACTGCCCGGCTCTTGCTGCCCGGCCCTACCTCCTTCCCCGGCTGTGTGCGGCGTGATCTTGCTAACGTCACACATCCGCGTTGCTGGGGCGTTGCTGGGGCCTGCACACGTAGTGATAAAGGGCTATTTTCTGAGCGATCTGACTTAATTTGACTAGATTGCTTAGAAGTTTAATACACATCGTTGTGTGTGGGTGGAGCCCATAGCGATAGTGATGCATCGCTATCACCGGGAGATGTATAACCAGCCTCCTGGATTATTTTAGTCAGATCACTTAGCAAGAGCCTACACATCACCCATGTTTTTTTGTAGCAGGAGATAACGATCAGTGATCTGCGTTAACTTGCTTAACTTAAATCTTCCATGCTTAATCCCTGGTGCACATCGCTGGCACTTTCTGAGTGATCTTGATTCTGGGTACTCTCAAAAGGGAATCTCTCATGCTGAATTTCCCATGCTAAATTGCTGGCACAAATCTCTACGTTTGTAGCCCCAATAAGAGTGTTTTCACATACTGTAACTGTGACACAATTCGATCTGTAGATAAGAGGCATATCTCTGATGTGGTTCTTGTTGCTAGGTCAATAGTGTCTAGGTCGACCACTATTAGCTGACAGGTAAAAGTTCGACATGATCATTAGGTCAAAGTACACATTAACAAAAGTTTGGCACAAGCAATAGGTTGACACATGAAATGGTCTACATTAGCTTTTCACAATTTTTTTGTTTCTTAAATTTTTTAACGTTACGATCCATGTGGACTTCAATTGAGAAAGACAAAGTGTGTGAAGCATGGCGAGTGAAGCGAGCCATGCGATAGTACGCATTACAATAATTGGTGGTCTATGTTGACAGATGTCGGCATAGACATTGAAAAAAAATAAAAATTTGAAAAACTCATGTCAACCTTTTCCGGTGTTTTCCATTTCCATGGGAAACTAATACTTGTGTTGACCTTTTTCCATGTCGACCTTTTCACAGTTGACATCATGGTCGACCAAATGACCTACACACTGTCAATTTAGTAATCCATACCCCTCTGATGATGAGGATGATCATGGTGACTATGTGTTGCATTAACCACTTATGATTGTGTACTGTGCATTGCATCACAGCTATAGTATATGACATTACTGCCTTCTATTAAAAAAAAAAAAAAAGTACATTTTCATTCAGAAAAGAGGATTCCCATTTGATTTTCAAAAGAAAAAAATGACAGATTTTTTTGTAATTTGATTTGATTTGGCTTCGAGTGTATGTGTTATTTAATTACATGTTAAAATAGAAATTTCATATTTACAAATAACAATGTTCACACATTAGTTTATCTTGTGTGTATGAAATTATTATAATAAAGATATATACTGTTTACAAATAGGGCAATGTGAATTAGCAGTTACTACTAATGCTGCCAAATCACATACAGTATATGCAGCTATACAAATGGGTGATCCAGTTTATTCAATTACTATAGTAAAGTTTTTATTATTTTAACCAATAAAGCTTGCTGATTGGATAACCCTGCAATTGTTTCCAATTGTGATTTATTTTTAGAATTCATATTCTTACAACAATTTAGAAATTGCCCAATATATGACATGAGTAGACACCGAATAAAGAAACTGCACTCCAACATACCGGGCTCAATTCAATTAACTTGTCTTCACGTGCTAGGGGGCAGGTCGCCTCTTGCAGCCCTATTTTACACCAGATTATTGTCCAGTGATACCATAAATGCAGTATATAGCTGCACTTACTCAAAACCACAAGCAAATGGCGGAAAAATTTATTGATCACATAGTGCAAAAAACGTAAATAAACGTAACAATTTATGCAGTATTGGAATGCCATTTCTATTCAAATAGGAAACTTACTATTGAGCAACCTATTTTCCAAATGTATTCTTAAAAAATATTATATATATATATTTTAGAAAAAGCTGTTAATATTCTATCGAGGCAATCCAATAATGCTATGCATTTTTCAGCTATGTAAAGACGTCTTACAAAATAAATACATGTACTATATTGTACATTTTTAAATAGCCAAGGTTCAGAAACTGGTGGTGGAGGAATCTCTAATACTGGCATGGATATTTCACTCCTTTTAATTAAAGACTATTTAAGACAACCTTCAATCTTGTATTAGATAGTTCTATATCACATTGCAGTATGTAATTGCTTGCCCAGGTCAAGGTGATAATAACTGATTATCTGATATCTGAAGTACCCAAGTTTTTGTAAAATGAGTCGAGCTAGTGATTAACATGATGGTCATGCATGGTTCACTCATTTCAGGAGGAACTCTATTCCACATGCTACAGTAAGCTAAGATCCCTCTCTACACCTGATGGCAATGTCTCTCCTTAAGTGTTTGATTTTGGACAGAAAATTGTTTCATTCCATTACTCCTTTTTTTCTCCATTTCATCCTTAAGTGATCTACAGAATTCAATTGTTTTGCCATTCGGCACAAGATTAGCTAGTGCTCATTATTTCTATTTGCCACCTCATTTTGTAGCAAGCAGAAATCCATGAAAAGTTGGGTTTTAGGGTACTCAAACTGCAGTTTTGGCAGCATGCCCAATAATTTAGTCAGTTTGTGTGTCTCAATCCATTGCATTTGGACACAGCAAGCATGATAAGTAATGGTCATCCACAGCACTCATGGAACAATTGAATATCATCCACTGGGTTCCCTACACAACCAAAAACATTTAAATTCTGCCCAGAGGGTCATAGAAGATAAAATGTTAAATCACATGGTGATTACTTTAAATTATTCTTGGGTATCTGTATGATATATGTATCCATTTCAGCTGTACAATGACATTTCAGTGTTGTGTTATTTGGTGATCCATTTGTGAGGAATTGCAGACATTTCAAAGAAACATTGTTTATGACATATACTGTATTATGCGTATGTACTTTGTTCGACACTGCAGAACCTTTGATGTGCCATATAAATAATGGAAAATAATAATAATAATAATAATAATAATAATAATAATAATAATAATTGTAATACTGTATATCAGATGGTATATCAGATGGTGCTCCACAGGCCTAGAGGGATTTACCAAATCTTCCAAAAAATAAACAAAAAACAAACATACTGGGCCTTCAAAAGTGATAAAATGGAGTGTGATAAACAACCAACCAATCATCACCTACCTGACATTTTTCAAACAGTCTGTGACATGGCAGGTAGGAGCTGATTGGCTGGCTGTTTATCACTCTCCATTTTATCACTTTTGTAGCTTAGTGCATCTGGCCTACTGTATGATCTAGTCAAATATTTTCCCTTGACTTAACAAAATGGCAGCTTGAAATCAACAGCCACATAAACCAACAGCCACAAAAATGGTCTTTTCTGAAAGACATTTATATATTGAAATTGGTACCAGCCAGTCAGATTTTACTTATGGGCGCAGGACCACAGCTATCAAAGGTAAAATGTACACTCAGTGTCAGCAAAGCCAAATGCAGTCCGTGACTGCACTGGCTTCACTCTGACTGGCAGTGAATTGCTATTGGAAGTTCTGCCTGCCAGTCACAGGCACACAAGGCAGTCCTATCAGGTGTTCCTTCCCTCCAGGACTGCCAGACCTGGCTGCAATAGAGAGAGAGATGGCTACTGCCAAATGGATGTAGGCCCCACAGCTGGTACCAATAAATCAATTTCAGCATAAAAGGAATTGAATATATGTTTTACAGTAAAAAACTAACTTTGTGGTATTGTATATTTCTTACTCTTTGAGAACAGGAGTAAATAATTATTGAACATACAGTATACAAATGTTTCCTGTATTCTGATAAGCCAAATGAAAGAACAGAAATAAGTGCAACAGTTTACAAAATGATAATGGACTAATATGAACAAATTGTCAATAATTAAAATGTTTATTTGTTTTATTTTCCTGGATATTCCATTAACCTTTTGTCGTGTAAATATATCTTTTACACTCTATACCAGTAACAAAACCTCATTGCAGATAAGGATTCATTAAAACATATATGACAAGTTCGTTAAGAGGCATGTGATCATGTATTTATGGTAAGCAGTAAAGTTGCTCAGTTTCATGTTGAACACAGTGGGGACTAATTAGAGCAATATTTATAGTTGTCAAAAATACCCAAGTACTTTCTATGGAATGCAATTTACAAATGCAGTATTAATTCTTGCTCAGAAACAAATCTGAAATATATAAATAATATGATACAGATATAAGCCAACTTTTACCATTGGCTTTAATAGACAAGCGATGAAACAAAACATGTAAGGCAAGAGGATAAGAATGAAAGAAGCATGCAGTTAAATGGTTTCTTAACATAAAGCAAGGTATAGCAACTGCATAGTGCATTGAAATCCCACTAAAATAAATGGGATAAATGTAAACATTTACCACCATATATACAAATGCAAGGAGAAAGCATATGAACAAATTTCCTGAATATACTCAAACTTGAATGTACTAATATAATTTCCAGTTTAAGGTATCAATGATTAGCATACATAAAGGACATACAGTAGTGATTTATGCAAATCTGTAGCAGTTACAATTGCAACAACAGCAATACATAAATCGTAAGCAGCAAATTATTGAGCTATCGAGACACCATTCTCCTTTGCGTTTACTATTAGGTAGGACTTATCGGTAAATGAAAAGTCATCTCTGCTTGGTTCATTATGATGGTTAGCCAAACATTTGAAAACATACGGTTAAATGGGTCTTGTAATACTATTTAAATCAATAGTCGTACCTCTTCAGCTAGTGTATTGGGAAATATCTGCTTTGACATATCAATCTACATGTCAGCATTTGTGCAATAAGATGCCAGAATTGAGTACTAATATTGTCATTTCTCATGACCGGTGCTAGTCATATTAGTTCATAATATAAGGCTTGTGCATTCATTATTTGTCAGTAGAAAATGTGACCTCTTCATAGCTGAGATAAACTAGACAGTGTTTCCTTTGTCTGCTACGACAACACAGCCAGAGCAATCCCAAAATGTTACACATTAACTCTGCAACAGAAAAAAAAAGAACAGATCTCCCCCACCCTGCACGCACACACACACACACACACACACACACACACAGGAAAGCCACAAATGCAGCTTTAAATCTGTTGCACAAAGGAACAGCTTCCTACATACGAAAATAAAACAAAATTTAAGCCAAAAAGTATCTCCTTTAATATAAAATTTCCATTCTCAAAGAATAAATTTATTTTCACTGAATAAATAGAATTCCGCACCATCCAGGGGTGGAACATGTCCCTTTATCAATGTAAAGACTTCCTTGCTTTCTCTCTTTTTATGATTATATATATAGATTTTTTAAAATTTTTCTTGTTTTTGTGTTTGTTTTTTAACAAAATATAGAAACATAACATTTGCATTATACTTCGATATGGATTATGAGCACTCTTTTTAAAATGTATACAGCACCAGGAACACTAGGGATTGCACGCAAAAGTGTTATTGTAAAAGAAATACAATGATGTGATGCATGCATGGAGTGAATGGATTTCTATCTTTATAAAGAGTGTTTGGCCTTGCATTTTGATTTTATTTTCAAAATACGTACATGCTGCCTATTTATTGTAGTGTTCAATGCAGTCATAACCACTATACAGTGAATACTGGATTCTTTTTCTTTAACATAACAAATGGATGTGATACTAAACAAACAAATCCAGCTGTTGGACTGATAATAGGTCTAATTGGCTCATTCTAAGCAAATTAAATTAGCATTATTAATTAAGGAGGAGGTTTTCTAAATAAAATATATTACAGCACAGATCATCAGCTCTCAGCTGTCAATAAACTAAATATCCCATGATGCTTAGCAGAGGAGTCAAGGGAAGATGTGGTTCAAAGCAATTTAGAGTTGTAAAGGTTGACATTCCTAAATTCCAGCAATTTAAGAGTTGCACCACACTGCCCTATATAACAATATGTTACAATACACTTGTTCTTTGTTTATCAAATAAAATCAATCGTCAGGAGGATTTAATTTCATCACGTGCAACTTATGAACAAATCTAGGGAACGTTACCAAAAACCATTTATAGTAATGACACAAAAAGTGATGTTACTTTGCAAACTCTCTGGACCAGGGATTGTGATCAAAGCAGAAATAAGTCAAAACATAACAAATATAAACATTATGTAGTATACATATAGATAGGTACAAGGCGTATCAATGCAAATCTGTATTAATGTCTGTTGATATCTATATGTATGTATGTAACCAAATGAGTCATTACAACAATTGATAGCAGTGTATAGTAAAACATTAGGGCAGATGACCTGATACGAAAGCTAAAAGCATGACAAACTATTATTTCCACATTCTCATTTTCCCTATATTTATGTAAGGCATTAGTGACATCTGACAGTTTTACATTCAATGTACAGTAATGATTTGATTCGGGATTTATATTAGACAGGAAATGAAGCTAAGAAAAACAGATCCAGGAATGGCTGCAATACACAAGTAACACAGAGCTCTAAAGCCAAGAACCAGGTGACTGTGCCTAATATGCAATATTTAGACTAAAGCTCCCTCTGCTGTTCAATCACATAAATACATCCTTATTTAAACCATCAGCTATGAGCTTGAAAAAAAAAAAAAAAAAAACTAGTTTAAAATTATATTTTCTTTGGGATTTTTTGGGGTTTGATGGCCCCTTTTTATATATTTCTTCATATAATTCTATAGATTACTCTATTTTAGGAAATATAATGTGCAATATAAATGTCTACCATGAAGAACACAACCCAATTAGATGTTCTCTGCAGTTCTACTTTGCGATGTATTCCTCTAGAATAGGTCGGAAAGCACTGTGGTGATCCCTAGATATTTTACTTAAGGGAATATCATGGGGTTCTCATTTTTCAAACTAGACAAATGAATTAAATGGCTCTACAGTACCTTGTTAAGTAATAATTTTCTTCCAATTCCTGTAGAATTGAATCCAGTTACTACATTATTTATTCTCTGGCTACTGCAATACTCTAAAGTGCTAGTGATTCCTAGAATTTTAAAACAACATCAAATAATGTGTCTTCACCCCATTTGTCTTACCTCTATATGTTCTGCTAATTGCAATGAAATAGCGATCAATGTTAGTCAGCATGGTAACTTATTTTTAGCAGATGGACATAAATTATTCTGGGATAGCTAAATTTGACCATTAAGCCTTTTTTTTTAATCTGTATATATCTGTATATGTATGTATTGTTTCATTTTTTTTTTATTAGGAAAGCTATACCAGACGCATAATCACTATACACTGATTAAACATTACCTTTACAATTAATATTCACTGAAATTACAGAATAAATATATGCATATTTGCAAAATCTTTGTGTATGGGGTAGGCTGAGGAGTAAGAGGGGGAGATGACAGTAATGGTGCTTCCTACAAAGCTGTTAGTTATACATACCCAGTAGCATTACTAAATAACTTGCAGTGAGATGCAGAAAAATATCCTGGCATCATCATGAATTCACAAAGATGTTGATCCCTAGCTGTCTTGTGTACATTACATCTCTGCATTGCAAAATGAAATAAATCAAATATACATAAAACCATGATGCTTTGCAGTGAATCCAGGTTTTTTTGGATGTTGAATTGTAGGTTAAAGAAAAGAATGAGCATTAGTGTTTTGGGTGAGAACATTCGAGCATTAATCCCCCTGCAGTTTTTTTTAGGCATGCAGCAAACTGCATCAATATACAGGAACTGTGCCATAGGCGTTTCTATGTATAAGGAAGCCACAATGCCATCCTATCCCCCTCCCCCCAAAACCCTCAAGTGAAAAGGTTTAAGTTACTGCCAAAAAGGACACGTGGAATTATTTATCAGGATCAGTACAAATATCCTCATACCTTACATGGCACAGTCAAGTTTCTTAGAATCCTATATAAAAAATAATGATTGATAACATTGCTGGCAAAAGTCTGCGAAGGCACTTCAATTAATTAGGATTAGAGTATGGCCCTTCCTCCAAAACAATTTGGGGAGCACAACGGTATCATCTTGAATCATGCGTTTTTTGGGGGCGCTATGAAATTATGCTATATTAGAATCTATAAGTGTTTTTTTCCAAGACTTCGAGGTAATCCGGCTTGGTTTGGAGTTTGGCCCTTAACTCGAGGTATTCACTCTGGGTTTGGTCTGAAAACCCCTTTCCAGCTGAGAAAAGTAGGGTTTCTTTTAATCTGGCATCCTGCTGTAAATCAGGGTATTGCATGCCAGGTGGGTGTACATGTAGTTCCTTTAATTTGGGCACTGTGCCGTAAATGCAGTCCACAAACCCAACTGTGGGAGCTGACCGTTCTCGGTCAATTATACCAGGAAAGATTACTCCATTTTCATGAAAACTTGGTACTTCCCCACTCTGATTGACAGTAACTATAGTATTAAGCTGGGAGTTTGACACTGCCATGGTCCATTCTTTTTCTTTTTCAATTAAGGTCCTATAATTAGTGTTATTTTCCTTTGTTTCTGAAAATTCCTCCCCCATCTCTTCCTCTCTTGGTTTGTAGATGGGATTGTTGCACATCTGGGTTACTGGATGTGGTATGTAGTCATACACATGGCCAGGAGCCTTCTCTGGGGAGTTGTTTGGTCTGTCCTCAAAGATTCTACACTGCATCTGAAGGCCCGTCAAATCCACCTCTTGTCTCTTTCTGAAAGGCAGTTTCTTGCGCCTTCTCAGCACAAAAGCAAAAAGGCCTGCGGCCACAAAAACTGCTGAGAAGAACAAGATTAGGAGGCTGAGGATGAGGACAGACAGTGGAATGGCACCCCCTGGTGTGGTAAACTCAAAGACTGAAGAGATTGTGGGCACCATGTGTCCGGGCAGAGCAGATGAAGCAGTAGCATGCAGCAGCTCTGGACACAACATTTCCATTTCAATTGACTTTAGATCCTTCAATGTGAGATTTTCAGGGCTTGTGCACAGCACCTCCCCAACCACAATGACTGAGCTGATGGTGTCTATCCACTGTTTCAGAGGGACGATGTCACAGGAACAATCCCATGGGTTCTGCTTGAGATCAATCTGCACAATGGCATTAAGGTGCTCAAGAACTCCTGCAACAGGAAGGTAAAGAAAATGGTTGTTTCTCAGATTGAGCCTTGCCAGAGAGGTGCCTGCAAAGGCATCAGTTGGGAGAGTTCGTAGCAGATTGTCATTGAGAAATAGCAACTTCAGATTTGGCATTAGACTGAAAGCAGCAGGCTGGATTTCCCTTATCATGTTATATTCAAAATATAAATAATTTAAACTCTGTAAACCTCTAAACATGCCAGGTGTCAGCCTTTCAATGTCATTCCCATTTAAATACAAGCTTTTTAAATTTGGGAGGTTAATGAAGGCTCCTTCCTGCACATAAGATATGCGGTTGTTTCCAAGGTGCAATAAATCCAAAGAAGAGAAATTCCAAAAATCAGACCTGTAAATTTTCTGTATTAAGTTGCCACTCAAATAAAGTTTCTTAGCATTGAGAGGTCTAGGCAGGAGTTCTGATATATTGTGAAATCCTTTCTCTTTACAGTTTACTGTCAATCCCAAATCATTGATATGCAGACTGCATGAACATCCAGTGGGGCAGATAATTGGAATGGGAGGTCTTGTCTGATATCCAGCTATTGGAGGTTGGTTCGGGCCTGGATAAAGACCTCTGGGTGTTGGTGGAGGCTTTGGAGCTCTGGGTTGCTTGGTGGTAGTTGGATGCTTATTTGAAGTCTTGTACTCCACAGAAGAAGCAGTGACATGAAAAGAGGACAACATAGAGGATGGCTTAGTAGGCCATGAATTTTCTCTGCTTGAAGTCAACTGGGGTATTCCCAGACTTGCTTCAACCTCACTTTCAGACAGCAAAGGGCAAAGCTTACCTCGTTTTATATCCCTTAGATCCTTGCCATGAAAGTGAAAGGGGCTCTCACATGTAATATCCCCAACCAAAACAGTATATGGTATACGTTCTAGCCAGCTCTTTAGCTGCACAATCTCACAAGTACAGTTCCACGGATTCTCTGCTAGCTGAATCTCCATAATACTTCTCCCTATATGATCCAACATACCTCTGTAAGACAGGATCTTTAACCGGTTTCCACGCAAGTCCAAGTGTGTTAAAGACACAGACTTGAATAAATTTGTTGGAAGCAAGGGAATATGGTTATCATTGAGAATTAAGACTCTCAGTTTATTTAAATTTCTAAAGGCCCCACTCTCAATCCTCTTAATTACATTATAGTCTGCTTGCAGATATTCCAAGCTTTCCAGCCCCATGAAAGTGTCATTTCTAAAAATGTCAAGTTTGTTTTCGTGCAAGTAAAGCCTCTTCAGAACTTTCATACCATTAAAGGCTCCTGCCTGGATGTCTTGTAATGCATTATTCCCGAGATTAATAGACATAGCATTGTTCAAGTGAAGAAAACTGTTAGTGTACAATTTTCTCATCGAATTTCTCTGAAGATACAGTTTAAAGGGTCGAGACCAGGATTCTGAGATCTGGCTAATATTTGTAAATCCTTTATTGTCACAATAAATGTGGAAAAGGCTTTCCTTCACTTCACAGTAACAAGGATCAAAGCAAGGCTCGTCTATTTCCTCTGAATCCTCAATCAAGGGAATTGGCGTTGTCCATGCTAGAGCAATTGTGCTTAAAAGAATTATCCATAACATACGTCCATTTAGACGAGTTTCTGCTGGAGATGGTTCCATTTTTGATTAATAAAAAAAGCTGAAAGACAAATAAATAAAATTAAGATTTTATATTAATGAGGCATGCATGACAAACATTTTATACAGGCTTGGTGCAAAGTAACACAGTGGCAATCCCGAGTCACTCTTTTTGCCTAATCATAGCAAAAAAAAGAATAGTTTTCACAATGTTATTAATGTGTAATTCAGGAATCCTGAAATACCATTTAGCTATATTAGGTATTTTTGGAGGGGTTATATTGATGAGCATACTGTATAAGTATTATGAGTCAGACAGCAGTGATAATAGCAACCGGATTCAGCATGTCCTAAAATGTCTAATTACACACACACACACACACACACACACACACACACACACACACACACAAACACTAATGGAGTACATGAGAAAGAGACAAGTATCACATATTTCATCCCAAACAGTTAATTCTGGAAAAGGACAAAATCTTATTGATATTTCCAGTAAAATGTCAGTGTGGACATTGCCTGTGATTGATTTGCAGATTCCAGGGACTGCATGCAATTAATACGGTGGCTATTGTATACCTTAAATACCCATAAACAGATAAAAGAATGTAGAGATAATTAATCTGCCCATACCACATGCCCATATGATCTTCCTATCTAAGGGGAGGTTGTCAGTAAAATGCAGCTTAGTCTGGGATGATCCACGATTTAAATGTTTTGTCTGCTTAGCAGCACTGGCACTGGGGCTACAGCACTACAGACCATCCGGTGTACATTTCTCAGAGGGGATCACTGACACACATACCTATACGTTCAAGAGTATACAAATGAGAAAACTACATGATGCCCAACCAGATAAAAAACATCTCAGTTCCCTGTTTCCTTATATTGCGCCTGTGTGTGATAATACAGACATACTCACTCACTCACACATATATACACATAATGACATTGCTGCATATAACTACTGTAAAAAATCTGGCTATTAGCAAGGCGTCTACACCTTGCTGCATTTCCTGTGTGCTTATGGCATAGAGATTGCAATGATTATACTGAAACTTACAATTAAAAGATCTACTGTAGATTATACAAACACACACAAATACAGTTCCCTGGCAGATTACATGTAGGCAGGGTAGGTTTCTGGATAAGGAGCTACATAGCAGTTAATACAGTGGATTGCTTAAAATAAAGATAGTGGGTTATATTGCAGCAGCACCACAGCAGCATCAACAGCAGCAGTAGTCTCATTTCCAAATATGTATCTGTAACTTATATCTAATCTAAGGTCAATGACAAATCAGTTACCCTAAAAGTGCATAGATATTGAACGCAATGATTTACTTACCAGTTTGCAGGTGAATGTTTAGCACATCCGGGAAAAAAGGCTGAGTTTAAGGATTGCTGGCTCTCCCTCTCTGTCTTTCTCTTCCTATCTGCTCCTACTGAGTCTGAAGCAAAAAGAGAAAAAAAAATGAGCTAGAGACGTGCTGGGAATGTGCAATGTGCAGTGTGCTGTGAGCTGCTCTGTGTTTTCAATGGGTTGCTTCAGCATGCAGATCTGCCTCTCAGTATGCTCAATGGAGCCAGCGAGGAATCTGCAGCCTCTCTGTCCAACATTGCTTGCTGAGGTCTTTCTCACTCTCCCCCCTCTCTATCTTCTCCTCACCCCTCTATCCTCCTCCTCCTCCCCCAGTCGTAGGCAACAGATCATTGGAAATTTGACACAAATCCAACAATCTTCACACCACTGCTTCAATTGTCTGCCTACTATTTATTCTCTTTCAACCTATTCTATGCCTTTACCCATTTGTTGCCTTCTCTTTTTTCCCCAATTGCCCCCTCCCTTGCTGACAGCAGATAATTGGGACAGTCGATCATAGTCAAGCATCTCTCCCCCTCTGCCTCCCTGTCTTCACCTGTCTCTGCAGGATGCCTTGACTTTCTCCCTGTCCCTTCTATTGTGAGTACAAAGCTTCACATCACATCTAACATTCTAATTTCCAACATTACTTACAAATCATTGTTTTTCCTTTTACTGTATTTTTTTTTCCATCGCAACCTATCTTTCTGTTTGTGTCTCCATCTATCATTTTTGATCCCTTAGCAGCATGAAAACAAGCTGGAGGAAGGAAAGCAGATGAAAGCAGAGGGGGAGCCTTTGGGTTTATGACGTGAGCATGCATTGGGAAGCCCAGGCATTTTTTGAGGGTGTGTGGGGTATCCCGGGCAATCATCGATGTTTCATAATGCATATATATAGTTTTTTTTTTTTACTGAAGTCGAGCCATATGTTATGATGCTTTGCAAACCCACTGTATTAGAACTGCTACTCATACTGTCAAACTACAGCAAACTTCAGTGCTAATATTCCCTTCTCCCCCGCAATGACAAATCATACACTCCTTCTGCATAGCCAGTTTTCTGCTACCAGCTGCCTTCTGTGAAAGCGGTGTTATAAGTATCTAAATATTTCTGGCTTTGATGGCAGTGAAATATTTATTGTATGAGAATCTATACCTATTGCTCCAGCCTCTAGCATTTATTGATGGCTTAATATATGCAGTCAGATTTTGCATGCAGCAATGTATTCCTTGGTTGCGATGTAAAGGAGAATTCTTTTTTGTGAATAGACTTTAATCCATCAGTGAAAAACAATGGTACTTTTCTTTCCAAACCTGGCATTGATTGTGCTCTGACTGTAGCAGGAATGGGACTGAACTGAGAGAAGGAAGATGATGGCAGCTGTCCCCAAAACACAAGCAGGTAATTCTGTGAGGGGAACAGGTACCATCAAATGTTTAAGTCATTCGATGATACTGAGCCGATACATGATACCTTATATTTTGCTTGTGTATTGATGTGCAGTAGTAATCATTATAAGAAAAAAGTTTAAAGGTTATTCCTAATTGGATGGCTTTATTTATTGCAATCACTGGAATTAACAATGGACAGTGTCATGTCATGTGATATAAACTCTAATGTCTTGAATATAATTTTAAAGAATAATTGTAACTGTACAAAGTTACAATACAATACACATTCATTTCTATTTCATTCTAGTATCATAAGACAGCTCAAAAAATGACGTAAACAAGTTTCATTTGGTATGTTTTTATCATGATGTCACATATGTATGTGTGTGGCTGTGTGTGTGTGTTACCAGTGCACATATGTGTAGGAGTGGTTTGAATAGACTCATAGTTGTCTCTAGACAATATTTCTATGGTAATGTAGCTGGAGACAGACCGTAACCCAGTGCAGTTTTTCTAGAACAAGCAGAATTACATACAACTACTATATATTTGTGACCAGAAATGCAGCAATGTGACAGGTATTGTGCCACATGTACATAAGAAATGTGATATGTTTCTTAATAAATTATGCAAATCATGCAGTACAGTCAGCATTTTTTGTATAATGATGGAACAACCCAATGTTTTTTAAATACTTGAAGTGATGTGTAAGAATAGTAAACTTTTAGCTAAGAATACAATACAACTTGTACTACAATTATTATCTGTTTACTTCACTTAAATAGCTACACAGTGCTTTAAACGCTTCCATGCTGTGTAGCCTCTGGGTTGTAACTATTTGTACGGAGTTTGATGATTGGAGGCATTATTGTCAGACATAGTAAAAGTAACCTCACAAATACAAGCCCAAGGACACTTAGATTGAGCATCCTTTATTCTCCAAAGCGGCGTCTTAGCTGTGACCAAGTTCCCAGTAGTGACTTCCACTGGGCTTCTACTTAAACAGTAGGTAGTGATTTGTGCTTCTTCTTGATAGGATGCCAGAGTTGAAATTCTCTATGCAGAAGCTAGCAGTAAAACCTGATTTGTTCCCGATCCAATGCTGTGCAGGCTCTTTGCATCGTATAAAGCCATATGGCTGAGACCCTATGCAAGGGCAGCTACAGTTCTGTCCTGTTCTAGCACCATGCAGTCTGTAAGATTACGGAAGGCAAATGACCTCTATGTGATTATATGCTAAAGTCTGCCATGTCCATTTGGGTTCTGCTGTTAAATCACTAAGCTAAAAATTACTATTATCAAGCATGGAGAGGGATTTGTCAGGTAACCATTGTATGCTGCGTGCTGGGGGAATGTAAGGGAGGGTGGCTCTGGGTTCACTGGAGGTATCTTTGACAGGGAAAGGGATTTCCATTGAAAATGGAAAAGAGTGTTAGACACAGCCTTGAACTGCCAAGAGTCATCTCCGAGAGAAAAACATTTTTTTGGATGATCACACTGTGACATCAGTCCAAATGGGCTTATAGCAGGTACCTGCATATCATTAGTACCTTGTGTCAAATGGAGGTGACATGACATGATTTAAGGACGCCATGGTGACATTTTTTGAAAGAAATGGGATTCTTATATTTCTATTCAAATATACTAACAAAAGAAAATTTTGTTTGGAAAGGCACGGGAGTGATATTCTTACGCTCTAGCTCACAGAATGCTGTATCCCAAATGTATTCATTGTTTGAAAAGATTTTTTTTAAGCTCTCAGAGACATGTGTAAAAGAAAGTCCATTTGTTCTTGTAATGAACACAGGTACTGCAGGAGCTCACAATGAAATGCTTTCCTGACTAATGAATTCGTACCAAAAAGACTGTAACCTGCTGCAATATCTACTGTGCAGATTATAATATATCCTAAGTAATAGTCTATCCTTTCCCTTATAAATTGGAAGTCAAGAAATGCAAACATCCAGGTTACATTTTCATGCTTTCTATAACATGTTCATTCAAATCTGCTTTGTTTCTGCAGTCAGAAACCAGGCTCTGTGCAGTATATCGGATTGTGGCAAAGATTAGTAGAATTTTTTTTTTTTTTTTTTGTATTCATTGGATAAAGCTTCACCTACAGTGAGTACTGTGAATGTATTCAGTATTGTAAGCTCAATGATAAAACAAATTTGATGTATGACTATACAACACTGCCCATAGACTATGCTCATAATGAAGGTACATTTATAGCAAGATACACTTTCATTTATTAACTTGGAATTTATATTGTCAGGGACCACTTCATAAGTCATTGTCTGTGTTAAACAAGCATCACGGAGAAGGAGTTCAGCAACAGCTGGTACTGTATAACAAAGATTGCCCATTTCTATGGTGCGTAGTATATCATGGAGTTGTTCAATTGCTGCAGTGCTGGAAGTTGTCTGTTGGTTGTTCTTGCTAAAGTGGAAGCATAGCCATAAGTACAGAGCTCATAAGCAAATATGCCTTACATATGTGTTATGTATATGCAGTCCAAATATAATCTACATTTAGGGGTATATTTACTAACGTTCCTAGAAATGAAAAGAGATGATGAAAAGAGAGTTGCCCAATCAGATTCTGTCTATTATTTTCTAGGAAGCAATAGTGAAATCATAGACATAATCTGATTGGTTGTTATGGGCAACATCACCTTTTTTTTTCATTTGTAAAAGCTTTAGCTAATGTACTCCTTGCTGTGGTACATGGGAGGCTGATTAATCCCAAACAGGGCAACGAATGTAATGGACGTGTACAGTATACCTGAAAGGTAAATACTTTTCAGACCTGAGTGTGAATGATTGTATTGTGCAATGTAGTAAACGTCTGTATTTGATTGTTAATCTTACTCTTTTATTTCAAACAATAAGGAGAAGTTACATTTTGTTAATTAGTTAAGGTATGATCTCATGGAGTAATAGGAAGCTGCAAGAATCATACCCCTCCTGTGGCAGGCAGGGCCGGCTATACCATTAAGCAGCTTTAGGCAGCTGCCTAGGGCGCTGTGATCTGGGGGGGGGGGACGCCACCAAGTCTGCCTATCTATAAATCAAGGATGTCTATGAGGATTCTTGTATTTAATGCAGGTGGCGGCTGTGGAACTTCAAAGACCTTATCTCCATACAGTACTTTCATTGGGGACATACTTCCCTACTTTGCTGACCCCTCCTCCTTGTACTCTATTGTTGGTGGCAAAGGGAGGCCTCCAGGGAAAGCAGGAGACTCGCTCTCCTTCCCCTGGGGCTAGAAGGACCACCTGATTTTTGGGAGCCTCCGTGCAATTCTGGAATGTTAGGCAAGTATGCCTTAAGGGGTTGGAAAGTGGGTATTGGTGGCAGTATGGGGGGGGGGGGGGGGGGCGAAGTAGGTTGAAGTTTTGCCTAGGGTGCTGAAAAGCCTTACACCGGCCCTGGTGGCAGGCAGATTTACATTGTTAGTACTGTCAACACTCTGGTAGGGGTAACAATGCAAAGGGGTCAGCACCTATTTTATCATCCCAGCTTGCACTAAGAAGTGTCGTCTATTTTATTTTATTCGTTTTTGGGGTACTTTTGTATATATGGTACTTTTTTATGGGGTACTTTTGTAAATATGTATTTTTGTGTATAATACTCTTTCACCCTACAGGCATAGCTCTGAGATAAATCATTTGACCTGTCTTAAAAATAAATATTAAAAATATGTAAACAGACTTTCTAATGGAATACAGTGTGTTAGCAAATTGAGTTAGGTGTCTGCAGTGTTCAGGGTCATCAAGAGGGTTGTTTGGTTGGTCCAGTGAAGGACTGAGGCAGCCGCGAAAGCCGACCAATGCTACCTCTTGCCTTGGTAAAACCTTCATTAAAAAAGGTTTTCCAATGGCATGTACAGGACATCTATTAAATGTCACATTTTTGCCCCATTATCATCTATTACTGAAGGTAGTCCCAGTAAGAGGTGATGATTTTTTAAGTCAGTTTATCAAAAATCCCAAGATGATACATCACGTCTGGTAAGGTGAACTAAGGTCATAGTGCACTACTGTGCATGATTGGCCTATCCCAAGGGCTAAAATGTGGGGAGAAACAGGGTGGAACCCCTTTTGGTGGAACTAGTTCAACCTCTACCTTCACAGTAATTCTAACAGAGAATTATTGTTTGCAGGGTGGTGCTAAAAACCAGTGGCGTAGTTACATATGTGGCAGACCCCGCTCATTCATATGCACAGGGCGGGGCCACGATCATTATATATGCACTGCACTGGGTCCCCGCTCATTAGATATGCACGGAGTGGGACCAGCTCAGCGATCACTGCTGCCTGGGTCGCCTGTCAGCTCCGCCAGTGGTGGCTGTAGTCCATCACATCGCCCCCTCTATTTTTTGGCAGAGATGGTAGCTGATGAAAGCTAACCTCTGCCGGCGGGCACACTCCCATCACTGGCAATATGCTCGCCAGCAACCATATTTCCAACGATTTCAGCCCCTATCGCCCCTGTGTGTACACAGCTTTATGGGAATTAATTCCTAGCCAGACATGCATTTTCTGCAGAGCTACTGTACTCTGTCAGTCAATTCACTGGTTACCTGTATTCTACGGTATTCAATACAAAATACTTTAACTTACACACAAGGCCATAAACCAAACTAAGCCAACATACTGTACATCTTTTCTCTTATCTCTAAATATCTTCCAACCTGACCTCTTCGCTCCTCAAAAGATCTCCGTCTCACATCCACACTCATCACTCGCTCCCATTTCCGATTGCAGGACTTTTGACGGGCTGCACCCACTCTGTGGAATTCTCTCCCACGCACAACAAGATTCTCCTCCAGTCTCCAAACCTACAAGCGTTCCCTGAAAACTCACCTCTTCAGGCAAGCGTATCAAATTCCAGAGCCAGCCGCTTAACCTTCATATACAGATAGAGCCAATCTCATTAGAGCGGCTCCTGGCGCTAGAATCGCCATGCGCCATCCCCGCCAGCTGCCGGAGTCCGACAGTATGGGCCCACCAGTGTGTTGGTGGTGGTGAGTGCAAGGAAAAAGAGGCTGCCAATTCCATTTTTACAGAGCTTCACAATTTCTGATGACAGTTCTGCATTCTACCATCTAATCCGTTATGATGTGATATACAGTATATTATATTTTTGAACTGTTCTGTTTAGTTTACCCACCTCTTTCTGCTGTGCTCTCATTAAAATTCTTGCAGCCTGTCTTAAAGATGGTCCTAAGTGTTCCCCTGCCTAACGATTTGCTTTTCTTTTGTCTGCACTGTTTTGATTGGACTTGTTTTTCTATACCCTGTGCGTTCCCGCTCTTTGTAATGACAGACACCAGCTGTGACATGATGCTTAAAGTACATGCACAATAGTACCACCTACTGTACACACACTACATTTCTAAGCTAATGAGGGGCATCTAGGGGAACTAATAATGTCTTATTTTAAAAGGTTCCCAATTGTGTTGCTTCATTTACAAAAAAACAATTAGACCTACGACATACAGGATCATGTCCCGCTATCCACAGCATCAGCAATCCATTCTTAAGGATTAAGCAGTTTCTATAGTTGTAGTGGCACATGTAAGGTTAAAGTACTGTACCAGGTATTCCCGGTGAAGGAATTTGTTATCTGCCATGGAAAATAATCTCTTTGGTGTGCATCAGTCATGTCTGAGATATGCGTATTCAGGATGGGTAGTTACTGTATTTCCCTGCCTGAGGATCAACAATACAAGTATTTTCAATAGTAGAGGATAGGTAGAGGAATACGAAGAGTAACTGTTTAGTCCAGCTATTATAACAGCCAGCAGCTGACATAAGACATGCATATTAATGAAGGGAGATATCAAAAGTTTGCACTAGAGAAGCATGTCTTATCCTGTAGGTGGGTCAACTACAAATATCAGTAGGCATTATTATATATGTCAAGTTTTTGAAGTTTTTCTTCATCTGGTAGATAATGTTTCCATATCCTAGAACCCATCAACACACACACACACACACACACACACACACACACACACACACACACACACACACACAGTATACTGGCTGGTGTACCCGGCATTGCCAGAGATTATAAGAATGTTTGTTTACAAAAATCTATTTAAATGTTTAACACACAGTATAAATAACATTAGTTGTTTCGTTACTTTATGATAAAGTGTAGCACATTATGCATCTAGTAGTAGTAGTAGTACGTTTATTTATAAGGCGCCACAAAGTGTTCGCAGCGCCGTACATAGCAAACAAAAAACAAATTACAAGGTAACGTACAGGGTGTGTTAATAAAATACAGCATAAATAGGGTATAGCCGGTAGAACTAAAATCAGCATCAGTTCTGAAGAAGGTGTCGAAATTGTCGAGGAGACTGAAGATGAAGTAGAGGAAGGGAAGAACAGGACAGGAGCACAGGTGAAGTAAAGAGGTAGGGTGAGTACGTGAGGAAGGCGGGCAATACTCATAAGAGTTAACATACTAAAAGGAGGTGGGTGGACGAACGAAAAACAATAGGATAAGTAGGAACGGATGGGAACGGAGGCAAGATAGGAGGATCAAAAGAGGTTAGGAGTAGGAGGGAAAGGCTAGTTGAAAAAAGTGGGTTTTGAGGGAGCGCTTGAAGGAGGTAAGGGAATCAGAAAGCCTGATGGGTGGCGGGAGGTTGTTCCAGTGCAGGGGGGCAGCGCGAGAGAAGTCTTGGACATGGGAGTGGGAGGAGGTGATTAGGTGAGAGGTCAGTCGGCGGTCAGCGACGGAGCGAAGAGGACGGGAGGGAGTGTGGATAGAGATCAGTGAAGAGAGCTAAGGAGTGGTGGAGGAGGAGAGAGCCTTGTAGGTGGTGGTGAGGAGTTTAAAGAGAACTCAGAAATTAATGGGGAGCCAGTGAAGGTAGAGCGGCAGGAGAGGAAGATGAGCCTAGCAGCAGCGTTAAGAATGGATTGGAGAGGTGCGAGGCGGGTGAGAGGTAGCCCAGAGAGAAGGATGTTGCAGTAGTCAAGGCGGGAGATATCTACTGATATACTCTGTGCTGCTGGTTGACCCTGCTACTGCCACTATATAACTCTCTGTGTGTGAGTTTGTACTATCTCCATTCCCCTCCTAACATCATGTCATTGTCCCTGTCACATGCAGGTTCAGATATAGTCTGTGCTGTTTCCCCACCCCTAGGGGTGCTAGTATGTGTTGATGTGAGTACCAAGTTTGGTGTAAATTGTTCTAGTCATTCCAGAGTTATGCTGTATGCTAAAATACTCTGAGGTGTTAAGGATGTGTTACCCCACAGTGATTATTCACATACATGAAGTCTTAGTTGTACTAAGTTTGTTGTTAATTGCTCAAGCCATTCCAAAGTTATGCTGTCTGCTGAAATACTCTGTGCTGGTATACCTCCCAACATGACCCTCTCCAGGAGGGACAGAATGCTCTGTATCTGGACTTTCCTCTTAATTTATGGATTACCATCACCTGTGCTGAAACACCTTTCTTATCAATTTCCCTGTTTAAAACAGGTGCTGGCAAACATAAATTAAGATGGAAGTCCAGAAACAGAGCATTCTGTCCCTCCTGGAGAGGGTCATGTTGGGAGGTATGCTGGAGGTATGCTAAAGGTATGTTACCCCCAGAGAGTTTGTTCACAGATTGTAAGTAATATGTGTACCAAGTTTGGTGGGAATTGCTGCAGTCATTACGGAGTTATGCTGGAACATATATATAAGCATACAGCAAAAAAAAATGTTTTTTAATGAATAAAAACCGTATTTAATTTTTATTTGGAATTTTTTTCATGCCTTGTTTTAATATGCTCATAATATGATTTTACCTTGTAAACTGTAGATTTGTATAGAAATACAGAAGGACAGACACATTTTCACTTTATACATTATATTAGAATATACATTATATTAGAATATATAGATATAGATAGATAGATACTGTAGATAGATAGATAGATAGATAGATAGATAGATAGATAGATAGATACCTGAAGTTGAGACCCTGATTTTTGCTCAGTTCAGAGATTACCAGCAATCAGTGCATCGTTGTGAGTCGCACTGAGCACAATCTTGGCTTGTAAACTGTGGATTTGTATAGAAAGACAGACAGAAGGACAAACTTTTGCTTTATATACAGTAGTATAGTCGGCAGGCTGTTTCTATTGGATTAGAAACTGTAGACTTTCACTTTGGACACTGGGCCTTTTTCCGGTTCACCTTGTCAAATGGACAAAACCATGTGCACTGCAGGTGGGGCAGATGTAACATGTGCAGAGAGAATGAGATTTGGGTGAGTTATTTTGTTTCTGTGCAGGGTAAATTCTGGCTGCTTTATTTTTACACAGCAATATAGATCTCACTTTGAAGTAAAACCCCACCCAAATATAAATCTCTCTGCACATGTTACAACTGCACACCCCCCCCCCCCCACCCCTGCAGTGAAAACGTTTTTTTTTTTCAGTTTGAGAAGGAATTTGCCTTTGCTAGTGAACCAGAATAAAGGTCACTATCTGCTAAAGACTGGTGATTGCCGTTTTTTCCCTCAATTGCGATAACTGGGTATATAATTAGGAGTGCTGCTTCATTGCAGTACTCTGTAAACGGCACCCCAGCGGATGCCTGCATTAAGGGTGAGAGTGCAGGGCTTTGGTTTTTTATCTATCTATCTATCTATCTATCTATCTATCTATCTATCTATACAGTATATATAGTCAGGTATATAGGTGTGTACACATTGAGTGTTTGGGGTGCACAGGTACACCCTAATACTGTACACAACCTTATGAACACCTCCCTGCCGCTAGCAATACCAGCAATACCTTTTACCAAAGACTTTTGCTTTTTAGAACTGTACTCCATTAAAAGAAGCGCCCATCAATCAATTATGTGTGTTTTGCATTGTTACTTGTACTAGACCATTGTCATATCACTACCTACCTGCGTCATCCATACTGTATATGTTTTTGACTTTATTTGCATGTACTGTTACGCAAAGTATTTTGAAGATGTAGTAGTAATTAAAGCTGAAATAGGCCGGAGATTATGGTGTGACTGAGAGACATTTTATATTGTAGTGCATGCCAATAGATGATGGAAGACACACCTGATTGACACACCCAATGGGCAATGTTAGACACACTCAATAGGGGATGCTAGACACACCCCTTTGACGGTGCACCACCTAATAAAATGTGCTGTGCACGACTATAAAGGTGTGTACACACGGGAGCAATATTGTGTGAAATCGCTGGGAATATGGTCGCTGAGCCACCATATTGCCAGTGATTTGGAGCGCAGGTGGCGATAAATCGCCAGCTGCGCGCTCCCGTGTGCACTGCCTAATGGTCGCTGGTCGCAGGAGCATGCTCCTGTGACCAGCGGCTTTCCCCGCGATCGCTGTGCCGGGAGGTCAGCGCCGGAAAGATCAGCGTTGATCTCCCCAGCCCCGTGTGGCTGCTCCCTCCCTCCTCCGTTCAAAGTGACAGCAGCAGCGTCTGCTGCCGCTGCGCTCCCCCTCCGCCCTGTAGCAGTGTCTCCTTTTCATCGCTAGCAATATATCCCCAGCAATCATATTACCCCGTGTGTACACAGCATAAGAGTGTTCTGCCTCTTTGAGCATCTGTAATGCTGTAATACCACTTGGTTCATCTTTAGACATCTCCATTGGTCACACAAGCAAAATTTGTACCAGCCCTATGGCAGATGCAGATTTTTCATTTGAATATGAACCAAAATGTGAATTATTTTGGAAGAATCCACTTCATAGACACTTCCGGGACATACTGTACCTATAACCTACCATTAATAAAGATCATCTCATTTGGCCTGTTTAGCCACCTCCCAGTCACCACTATGAGCAGACAGCACACTATCAAATATTTATATCACAATGCATTCCATTGGTAACAGTGCCTTTGTGCTAATACACTATGGACCTTATTCAGATCCATTTGGTCCTCCGTGCAATCACACAGTGGACCGATGTTGTGCGTCTGCATTTCTGCGCATTCTGTTCAGAGAACATTCTGTTTGCTGGGTGCACGCACCCTACACAGCGAGCGTGGGGTGGAGAAGGGCATATACTGTATACTATATCGCAGCTGCAACGCCATTTACTATACATTCATCTCTGATTCTGTCTGAAAACTTATTTAAATTGGTATGATGGCCAGTAATTTCTTCTCTACATATTGGGCCTGATTCTGGTTGGGATGTATTAAAAAATCATCACCGCCTGCCCGTCTAGATGCCAGCGCATATGTACTAACATGCGGCTGACATTGCAGTGCGGTGACGGAGACCCCCTGCGATACCTATACTGTGGGGTCTCCATCTCCTCCCTGCTGCCTCCTGCTCCCCTCATGCCGGGGAAAGCTAAGGAGGCTGTCCCCGGCGCCACATCCTCCCCCCTGCAGCTGGAAGGACGTCCGGCTGCGTTAGTATGGGGAGGAAGGGCTTACCTTCTGGGTCCAGGAGGACTTGGGCCAGGTAAGCCAGAGGGAGGAGGAGAGGGGGGTTTGTGGTGGAGGTGTCGGGCGGCAAAAAGAAGCCCATAGGCTTCTATAGGGTATCGCCACCCAAAGGTGGCGATACCCTACACTGCGTAACGTGGTGGTGGGGTTTTAATACATAGGAAAAGTGCTATAACTGGGGTTTTACCGCATTTTCCCCTTAGTACATCCCGCCCCCCTCTGAGTTGACAGAGACGTGGCCGCAGCTGCTTCTTTTGCTGAAGCTGTGTGTGATCATCTTATGCTAATTCTGTAGCCAATTTTCTAAATACTGTGCAGTCACAGTGTCTTGTAGCTGCGTCTTCTGTGGTGTAGATCATTGCATTTGACAATGAGTAAAACAAGCACTGTCAGCATTTCAAGGTGAGGAAATTAGAGTCTGTGCATCTTTAAATACACCATCGGTTGCTCCACCTAAGCTTGGATCAGCTCTATGGCAGGTGCACTTGTCTGCACAAGACCCTCTGTATTAGCAGCTGTGCATCTTTAGATTTAGCAGCAGCTGCCAGTGGCATTCCCACTTTTATTTATACTGTATATTTCTTTATATAGTTACAGTTTCTTATATAGCGCAGTAGATTCCGTTGTGCTTTACAATTGTATATTTGCCTAGCCACCTTAACTAACCTTTCAGGAATGCCCCCTAAAGGGATACGGTCACTACATTAGGTCGACATGCATGAAGGTTGACATGACTGAATGTCGGCAGGGTCATTAGGTCGACACGGGGTTAGTCGACAGTCAAAATGTCAACATGGGGTTTTTCACATTGTTGCTGGAACAGACATGTGTCCCGACAGGCGGTATTTCATGCCCTACCATCACTAGGGCGTGGTGGAAGAATAAAATAGTGTGCCGAGCGCAGTGAGGCACCAAGCTCGAAGCATGGCGAGTGCAGCGGTGCTACGTTTCAATGTCCATGTCCACTGTGTCGACATTCAGGACAAAAAAACGTGAAAAACCCCATGTCGACCTTTTTATTGTTGACATTCCCTATGTCCACCTAATGATTGTGTCGACCTAATGACCCTGTCGATCTAACCCATGTCGACCTTCAGTCATGGCGACCTTTATGTCGACATTACTGCATGTCGACCTTCAGTCATGTCGACCTTTATGCATGTCGACCTAGTGGTGGGGTTGTTTTTTTTGGGAGCTGGGCGAGTTTTTAATGGGGAGCACTCCCTTAAAAAAAAAAAAGAAAAACACCACTGCCTCCCTGGGTCCGGGCAGCGCAGCTGAACTGTCAATCAGCCGCTGCCTGGCCCTACACCCCGTTGCTCCATCCCTGGCCCTGGCAGCCGGCTTGTCGTAAGCTTTGCGCCAGAGACGTCAATAGAAAACCCGGAGGGGAGGGGGGAGGAGGGAGAAGAAGGAGGTGCGGTAGAGGGGAGAGAGCCGGAGTTCAGCGATTGAACTCAGCAGCACTGCCCAGCTCTAAACAGTGGCAATCCCGATAATTTTCCAGGCTTGCCAGACTGGGCACTGAGGCACAGCCCGGAAAATTTTCGGGATTGCCACTGGAGGGGTTAAACCCCCCTTTCTTACGCAGGGACTACAGAGTCATTGTTTTTATCTCCCCATTTTGTCCACTTCACTAGGAAGTGGGCAGAATGTAGGAGGGATGCTAGGGTGTCAGGCGCCCTCCCGCAAACCATAAATTTTGCGCCCTTTTACATTGCCATTGCAACAAGCTGCAGCCCGATTGTGGGAGCGTATGCAACATGCGATCCTATGGAGGATCATGGGTGAATGTACATGTATGCATACACCATCTCAGTGCTATGTCCGCAATATGTTGCAGGCACTAAAGGTGCCCATTCATTATGGGCTAGATCGCATTGCGTCGCATGGCATGCATGCACGTAATGTGATTGACAGCTGACAGGCGCAGGGAGCAATGGGTAGGGGTGGACCCGGACATGACATGTCATCCAGGCATTCACAGACAGCGTTACATGCCTCAGCGCAAGTGTCCGTGAGGAAGAGGGGGCAGGTTGCAGGAGGAGGACAGTGTGTGCGCGGTGCAGGGAGCTGCTCAGCCTCTCTATACTGCCACCCGCTGTCAGACAGGTGCTGCAGGTTGTGTGCACTCACAGTGCATGGAGCAGCTCTTTATACTGCCGCCCGCCCGCTGTCAGACAAGCGCTGCGGGCGGTCTGCAGGAGGCAGTGACAATGAGGGCTAAGGCAACTTTAGCAGAGCAGGGAGAGACAGCACTTTTTCAGCATGGCACCTCCCTGCTTTGCGGGAGCTGCTGAGCGGGTAGCGCCGGACCGACCCTATCCTGCAGGAAGTCAGAATGTAGGAGGGGTGGGAGTGGGGGACTCCCCAAAAAATTACATATCTCCAGCAGGAAGTCCCCCACAAATTTCAAATTACAAATCTCCTGCAGGAAGTCCCCCACTCCCGATGAAGTGGGAGTGGGGGACTTCCCCAAAAATTACATATCTCCTGCAGGAACCGGGACAATGGACTACCGTATACTGGACTATGGAAAACATACGCTATACATATTTGTGGAGAGCCCTAAATATACAGTACCTGTCATACCCAAAATGGCACCTGTAGAAAATATTCTATGTCAAATGATATGGCCCTCTAGTACCTGTAGCTATTATCTGGTGATCACCTGCTTTTGTTTTGTAAATGTGATATACAGTACAGTAATGTTCAATAACGAACCACAAAGAATTTATTTTTGGTCTATACGTATAAAAATAAAACCACAATTGCTTTTAGTTTATTTGAATGTAATTTGAACAAATAAAGCATCATTTTGGTTAAATTACATGTTAAAGAAATAATTAAATACTGAAAGTATTCTGTAAAAAAGAACGTGTAATTTATGTGGGTCCTGCATACTGATACTGATGTTGCAATGTGATGATGTGAAATGGGGTAAGTATTGGGATGAGAAAATTCACAGAAACTAAAGGGTTAGAGACCATTAAAAACAAATGTACATTTCATTTTTATGGTTGATAGGAAGCAGGCAGGTATGCTACTTTTTTTTTTTAACTTTAGCTCTCTTAATAAGTAAATTACTATCTTCCCACTCAATTACTGACAGCTAAAATGCAGATCAAAAATACTGGCACTGTAGTTGTTTCATTTGCTCTGATATCACAGGTACTGGTCACTTCAAAATCCATCAATTCCCTTTTCAACAAAACAAAATTGCTTACATGGTTCAACAGTTCATCATGGTAGCAGGCTAGTTAAAAATGGATAAGTCCACAGTGGTCCACATACAGTTACTAGAGATAATAATCATGCATACTTTGGGGGTTATTCTGGTTGATTTGCAAGGCTGTGAATTCGCAGCCTTGCGTTGTCCTACAAACCCAGCTTTGCAAATCTGGGGGGGTTACACCTTGCGGTGTACACTCTGCGCTATGGGTATACCTTTTTGGAGTGTTTACAATGATCTTCTATCTACAGTAATAATGCAGTCACCACTGTTGGAATTGTTAAAAAAAGCAATAATTTTTATTTTAAAAAGTACATGAGTATTCTTGTTCTAATTACAGAAATGCAAAGGGCTATAATCAATAGTTAAAAAAGCATATATTAACTTAGTAAAATTTGATGTTAAAAATAAAACTACAATAATAATTATCTTATACCCCTTTCACATCGCACTTTTAAAACAGTATATTGCCGTTTTTTTTCCATTTTAAAACGTTTAAGGCTGCAATGTGAAAGTGCCAGAGTTGATTTACCGGTTAAAGTTAAACGGTATTTCAACACGGTTAAAAAGCAGAGTCCTACATGTTTTAAAGCCGTTTTTTTAGCAGTTTGAACAGCTTGATGGGTTGAAACGTGTCCCTTGGGGGTTAAACGGGTGAATGTTTGAATGGTATTAAATGATTTTTAAAACAGTTTTCACCTGCAATGTGAAAGGTCTCAAGGCTCAGACCCGTTTTAAAGTCCCATTTAAGAATACCGTGTCATTACCCATTTCTGCAATGTGAAAGCAGTATAAGTGTATGTGGGTTCTAATACCGGTATACACATACAGGAGGGTATACAGGGAGACACACTGGGGGTAATGGTCCTCAGCAGCTGGTCCAATTCTCATCTGAGCAATAATGCAGCTAAAAAAGTCTCAGTCTTAAGTGGGATGTCCACTAAGTGCTTGATACCTGATTCTCCAATGGGGTGGGTGGTAATGTGGAAGTGTCTGCCGGCAGACTCCCGTCAGTATCCTCTTAACCAGAGGGGTATTCAGCGGGTCCAGGTGCAGCGATGTGTCAACTAGTTTCACCAGATAACTGGCTTCTTCAGGCTGCGCTGCGTAGTTGGATAGTAGGGGTATGAAAAAATGGGGTGCATTTAACATGGGAGCCCAGATAATACATAAGTACCGAATACATTATATTGCACAAGACAAATCATTGCCGGAAGCAGATTTAATAAACAGGGCTTTGTACTGTTAGTACACTTAGGGGCCCATTTATTACCATACGCATCTGAAGACTAACTCGCATTGCACAGATGGATCAATTATCACATGCAGGGACAAAGCTTGCGTTAAAGCTCGTTCTCCGCAGCACCATTGGGGTATTTTTCATGTTGTACTGTGCATTTTCCGCCATCACTGCTACCACCGCATCAACTTAATGCTGTTGTGAAGTTGACTTTTCCTGCCTTGAATTTGTTTTTATGCATTGCACATGCATGAGCCGGTAAGACCATACAGCTGTACATGTCTAAAAAGTCTGAAAAGCTAAATGGAGAGAAATGTTTTCCATTCCCAGACCTTCACTTGTATGTTATACATCTTCAACAACAGTGAAGAGCGAGAGAAGAAATTTGCTAATATTTTAATAGGGTTTTTTAAAAAAACTAGTTAAAAGCCCGTCAAAATGAAAGCTTATTCCATATCTGCAATCTCTGTCTTCACAGCTCCCTTTCTTCATATCCAGCAAGTTTGAAACAGATCATTATGTTGCTTTCACTTTCTGTTAAGGAGTAATTTGGTCTGTGGAGAGGCCTCCACGGACCAAAGTACTTTTCCTCAGAGGTGATGAGTAATTAGCCTTTTATATACAGTATATAGACAAGCCCAGTGCAAGCCCCGTCAGTGGCCCAGGCAAATCCTCTGCTGCTTTCCTCTGGGGGGGTGAAGCACAGGGATTGCTGTGTGTGTGTGTGTGTGTGGGGGTGCCGCACGGGCATTGCCAGGGTGGGGGGGCGCACGGGGTTGGGGTGGGGGGGTGGGGGGGGGCGGTGTGTCCCGGCATGGATGGAGATTCCGATGACTAGCTGGGGAAAGGGGGCGGCCACCACCCATAATCAATCTGCATGCAGCGTATCACTCACCTGCTCCCCGCTCCTTGACCCTGCACCCTGCTGGGATGACTTCCGGCGCTGCTACGTACTTAGCAGCTTCCTCAGCTTTCTACGGCACCTCTCCTTGGCGGCTCAGTACCACCCTCTAGTGGCCGGCCCTGTATATAGATGTACTTTATATTTGTAAACAGCATTTTGCTGAATTTTTGTTCAGTAAGTCTGGAACAGAACAGTAAAGGGTTTTTGGAACCCATAGGTATTCTATGTGTGTTCCTGGACTGGTGTCAATGCTTGGAGGTGACAAGTAGTAGACATGAAGGCTTGATGTAGTTTCATATATTAATGATGCATATGTCAGAGGTGGGCTGAGAGCAAGGCCGAGTTATGCTTGGAGCCGAGACCAGTGGAATGATACTGGAATTCTGGATGGGAACAGTGAGCCCTGTGTAGGATTTTGAGCTATATTTGAGTAAAGTCCTAAATATGACTGGGCTGGTTCTGATAGGAACGCGGCTGGATTCTGGACTTAAACTAATGTGGAACAGGGCTAGAGAACTTATGAGTAAATTTACTAAAGTGTGATTTTTTAGAATTGAGAGATGTTGCCTATAGTAACTAATCACTTACTACTTTCTACTGCTTCTATATAGGCGACAATACTACACATAACAAAAGCCTGGCTTCTATGTACTACAGTTGACCGGTAACAGTACTACACATGAGCAAAAGCCTGGCTTCTGTCACCTATTTAGAAGCAGTGCATAGAAGCCAGGCTTTTGCTCATGTGTAGTACTGTCGCCTACAGTATATTGAAGCAGTACATGGAAGCCAGGCTTTTGCTCATGTGTAGTACTGTCACCTACAGTATATTGAAGCAGTACATGGAAGTCAGGCTTTTGCTCATGTGTAGTACTGTCGCCTACAGTATATTGAAGCAGTACATAGAAGCCAAGCTTTTGCTCATGTGTAGTACTGTTGCCTACTGTATATAGAAGCAGTAAATGGAAGCCAGGCTTTTTCTCATGTGTAGTACTGTCGCCTACAGTATATTGAAGCAGTACATGGAAGCCAGGCTTTTGCTCATGTGTAGTACTGTCGCCTACAGTATATTGAAGCAGTACATGGATGCCAGGCTTTTGCTCATGTGTAGTACTGTCGCCTACAGTATATTGAAGCAGTACATAGAAGCCAAGCTTTTGCTCATGTGTAGTACTGTTGCCTACTGTATATAGAAGCAGTACATGGAAGCCAGGCTTTTTCTCATGTGTAGAACTGTCGCCTTATGTAGTACTATGTACTGCTTCTATATAGGCGACAGTACTACACATGAGCAAAAGCCTGGCTTCTATGTATTGCATCGGCTGCAGACCATAGAGGCCAGCTAGTGCTGCACGGTAAAGCAGGCAGTAGCTTCCTATAGCAAGCCAGCTCTCTGCTTATCACTGCGTAGGGAGGAAACACCTCCCAAAGCGGACTGTCTGTCATGCAATACATAAGTGAAATCCTCCACTTGTATTTGGTGCATGGTGTATGCAGTAGAATAGGAGGGGGCTTGGTTTCCAAGCTCAGACCTTCCTGCAAGGCTCTGATCTGAAGATTACTAAAAAAACATAGATCCCATCGTTTTGATTCGGAAAGCTGTGTCTAGCTTCTGCCCCTTTTGGATGCAATCAGCGGCAGATACCATTGTAACAGGCTGCAGGTTGGCTGAGAATGGCTGTCTCTCAGACAACCAGTGGCATTTTACATGGATGTAGCACATAAGTTCATTACTAGGGGAAAAAAGTGCTCTAAAACATAGCGAACAATAAATATATATGCAATTGAAAAAGAATGTGAGCAGGGATAAGTTCGCTATATGGGCAAGCATAAGAAACAATTGAAGTGTTACCATCTCCTTACAATTTAACATCCTTTACTTTATGCCGAATAAAGTGATTTATATCTGACATTGCTGATTCCGAAATAAAAATACACTGATTGTTATTTTCATATAATAATAATAATTCTGAAAAACATTTTCCACTCAACTAAGATTTCACTTTAAGGAAAAAAATGCACTTGCATAAATATTCCCCAGGAGACTTGGAGATGCGTGTTTCCAATGTCAACAAATTTTCAAACAGATGCAGCCTTTCTTCTCTTTATATCGTCCATTCAAATCATTGCCAGGATGCTTGATCCAATGCCTATGAGAATGCCATGCATATCTGTCATTCCCAGGAGCCTTACAGGAGAATTTTACTACTTTTTAGTTTTAAAGGTGAAGTCACAGAGGCGCACAATCTCTGATGTTTCATTTATGTACCAAAATTATTTATCCTCTTTATTAGCAGAACAATGATTTTTAGGCCCATCTGTTACAGGATGCTTAGAATAAAAAAAAAAAATAAAAAAAAAAAAAATTCAGATGA
Source organism: Crinia signifera (assembly GCF_055691185.1). Classification (NCBI taxonomy): domain Eukaryota; kingdom Metazoa; phylum Chordata; class Amphibia; order Anura; family Myobatrachidae; genus Crinia; species Crinia signifera. The sequence continues at coordinate 248,644,729 of NC_139219.1, read as the reverse complement.
TGAAAAATACAAACAGTGTTTTAATCTTCATCAGTGCCTGAGCAACATTCTCTGAGTCACTTAAGAGGTCAGTGTCAGCAGCTGGCTTCCTACCTAACAATGTGATAGAATATGATAGAGCTTAATGTCTGACTGCTCAGTTTAACTCTTATAGGAGCATATTTATTAAAATATGTGGTCTGCCGAAAAGGAAGAATCCATTTCGCCGCAAATAATGGCAAAAATTATTATTTTTCTGCTCAAGTGTGCTACATTGTATTGCCAGGACACTTACCCATCCAGACTATTAGGAGAACATACAGGGGGAAATTTATTAAGATGTGTATTCTACTTCACATGTGATGTTGCTATGGGCAACCAATCAGATCCTTGGAACAAAGAAAAGTCTTATTCTAATAGAAGACAAGACAAGGGTGCCTAAGTATGAGCTGATCCTCCAAGGGAGGCTGCTGTTCTGTTTAGGGGCAGTCAGGCCCTGAAAAGAGGTATAAAGGAAAAATAATAAATTTAAGAACAGCGCCTCTCTACTACAATGAATGACATACAATCAATTAAATTGTAATAATATGTATGTAAAAAAGAAAAAAGAAACACAATTAATACACTTACACATCAAATGCACCTTTGATAAAGCTACAGAGAGTAGTGAAACGCGTCAGTGTTTCCCCACTCCTGGACCCACCTTTGGCTCAAGGACTACCACATTGCCATCTGGACCATCCTTGGTCACAGTCCCAACTGTGGAGTCCAACTACAGATTTATGGACTGCTACATTGCCATTGGGACCACTTGGTCATTGTCCCAAATGTGGAGACTTACCACAGTACCCACAAATGACCCCTGATTTTCAAACTGCCTTCTGGATGATCCTGGGCTAAACTGTGTTCCCTCCAGCGGCCTCAGGGGCACCACACCACCAAAAAGGACCTTTGGGCCATCTTGAAATCCAGCATCTCAACCAGCTCACAGATACCTCCAGCGGCATCACACGTGGAGACCATAAGAATGGAGAGGACCTGTGATAATTCTCCCATTCTCTATATTTATGGACATTGAGCCAGTGTCCAGTTTTTTGGTAATGTGCACTTACCGTATGTTAACTTATTGAGCAACTGATACGCAGTTTTTAACTCATCAAGGAGTGAGCATTTTAATATATTTGATGTATAACTGTATTAATTTTGTTTCTTTTTTCTTTTTTACATAAATATTATTACAATTTAATTGATTGTATGTCATTCATTGCAGTAGAGAGGCGCTGTTCTTAAATTTATTCTTTAACCAATCAGATCCTGTCTACTATCTTCTAGAGGGTGCTAAATAAATGATAAGTACTGTAGCTTCTGATTGGTTGCCCATAGCCACATCACATGTGAAGTAGAATATACATCTTAGTAAATTTCCCCCAAAGTGTTTGCATAATGTTCACTTTTCTTTGACGTGAGAACCATCTTGTAGCTTTCCAGCTGTGCAATATTCTAAATTGCAATGTGTTTCAGGACATCCTGCAGTTCACCAGAGAGGGATGGAAAGAGGCTTTTAGTCTAGACAAAATACTATACTGGCAGTCAACCAATTGGCTGCTTGTCCACAAGTCTTGATTGGTTCATGGTTGGAGACTTATTGAAAACTCTGTGAGAGGAAGGATGCTGTGCAGTGTGGGTGTGGGGAGGTGTAATGTGCTGTGAGAGGAGGTGCGCTGTGCTGTGAGGGGAAGTGTGCTGCACTTCGAGTGGTGCTGTGCTGTGACCTGTGAGGTGAGCTATACTGAGGTAAAGGGAGCTGTGCTGTGAGGGGAGCACATTCATTAAGATAAAGCAAGGACAGCGCAGTTAAAAAGCAATCAAGAGACATTGGTTGAATAGTGGCTTATGCTAGAGTTAGGGAGCCTCTCCTTCAATACCCACCTCACAGTACCTCTATCCCCTCAGTGAATACATTTTAGCACTCCCCATTTCAATGCATTCTCCCCACTTTAATAACCACCTCACAGCACAACATCATGTCCACCCCACAACACAGCTTTCATCTTGAACCTCTTATAATCACCTAACAGCACTGGCATCTTCAATAAACACACGACTACTCAGCACTCCCCCTGAACTCAATAAACATACTATCACAGTGCAGTCCCTTCATTGTCCACTCCGCAGCACAGCACTCCACCTGGCCCCTCCAATTATCACACAACAGCACTATAAAGGGGCGTACACACAGGGTGATGTGTGCCTAGCGATCTGTGCTAAGCAATGTAGGCTATGTGATTTCCCAGTGTCTAGATTGCCCATACACACATAGTGATGTGTACTAAGCGATCTGTGCTAACCTCTTTGTTTTGTATGCACTTGCTATGAGATCTGCCTAGATATTTAGTGCATGCACTAAATATCTGAGCTGGCGAAGGCGACCTGTGGGACCGCACATCGCCATCGCTATGGGGTGTGCACACAGAGCACCAGTCCAATTTCAGCTCCAGAATTACCTTCCACTACACTTGCAGCCCCCACAGTTTACCATTCTGTTGGAAAGGGTTGGCAGGATGCGAAGATCACAGGGATTTTTGTATGGAGAGGGGACTAGGGTGGCAGAATTGTTGACTGAGAACCACTGATAGCCAAACATGAAGAGACAGAGCTAGCGGCAACATTTTTTACATTTGCTAATGGCCATGAGCCAATCACAGCTTGTTGACTGGCAACCAATCAGGGGGTGCCAAGTAGCAGTTCCTGATTGGCTGCCAGACCATGAGCTCTAATTGGTTCAAGGCCTACATTATATTGTGCCATTGGTTCTGTCTCTCTATCCATTTTGTCTACTTGCAGTCCCAACACTGCTGCTATTCCAATGAAGCCTCGTCCATCCCCCTTCCCTCCAGATGGAAGCTCCACTTGTATTCCTGTGAATAATTAACACCACAAAACCCATGACTCTTTGAAGTTACATTGGCAGCCTGTAGTTCTGAGTTGGGGGTGTGATTTTCTGTGCTGTGATATAGCCATGATGAGGTACATTTTTTCACATGCAAAAACTGTTAAGTTCAATCAGCTTTGTTGCATACCCTTCTAGGGTTTTCCCGAATATTGCAGGTATACTGCTCATATTCCAGTTACAGGTGGTTTCGCTACTGTACAATGACAAAAGTAGACCTTTTAATTGCGTGTTTCTCTACTATATTGTGACTTCAGGACTGGCTCAGGTTAGATCATTGTCTTGTGTTTTCCAGCAAAATAACAGTTTATATTCAAACAAATCTAAACTTTTGTACATAATAGGGCTTTACTTGGCAACAAACTAGAGTCTGAAAATAATAGGCACCAAGGGCAACTATTTCTGTTGGCTTTGCTGTTAAATACAAACCTATGGACAATGCCGGGGGTATAGTGTCCAAAAAATATAATCAAGGGCACCCTGTCACCTGTTTTCCAAAAAATATGAAAATAAAAACAGTACACAAACTGTAAAAAATGAAAATGTCTTAATTTGATTAAGCACTAAATGTAATTGCAAATGTCTATGTGCTCTCTCTCTCTCTCTCTCTCTCTCTCTCTCTCTCTCTCTCTCTCTCTCTCTATTTGTTACATAGCATCCATTCCATTCCATACATGTTCCTTAATGATTTTATGATTTCATAGCATGAAGTTATCATGCCAATTTATTTTTTACTTACAGTAAAACAGCTGGCAGCCACAAATACTGTAATAATTCCCATGAACAATCAGCTGCCATAGAACATTTTCATAAAGAAATATCCATGCAGGTAATGTGAAATAAAATACTTCACGTCAGAAAATCCATTATTATTTTTTTCTTCATAAAACAAACAATTGCCCATGTAGAAATGATTGATCCAGGTCTGGAAATATTGTATAACTGCAGTGTGCAATCATTTGGTTACTGCAATTTGTTGACTAGGCTGCTGTTTTTCAACACTAGTTCTGGTTCCTAATAAATCACAATATGCTGATTAAAACAAGCCTTTGTGATTCAATGCATTTCATTTTCTGCTATCCACAGGAAGAGATTTTCATATGCAATTTTATTTTGAAAGTACAATCAAAACCAAATTCCTAATTTCAGCTACTAAACATTATTTCTATGTTCCTATAACTGTTGTTTATGTGGAAAAAAAATAGTTAATTTAATTGGAATATTATTTACTTCAAGGTTTTTCTCTATCTCCTGTAAAACTATATACCAAATAAATCACTTTATGCAGCCCTTAACTTATTGCTGTTGAATAAAACACTGATGGTTTATTTTCTCTATTTTCTCTCCTATTAAGAAAAACTAATTCTTATGTTGGGGTTGGTCTTATGCCAACACCTTAGTCTGTAGGATTGTTGGAGACCTGACAGGCTCAGGGGTAGATTTATCATCCGGTGATGTGGGGCATATGCGCTATCCACGTGCACTTAAGCAGGGGATAGCGCTTCCCCTCATCTATCAAACCCGCTGTGCGGGTACTTTAACGGTGGCGGTGCAGGAGCAGCTACTTAGCGCATGTACTAGTTTTAGTACAGCGCTCAATAGTCTTACCCAAGTTATACAACTTCTTTATCTCCCTCCGTTGGTGTCTGTGCTGCTGTTCCTATCGCCAGAATGATCTGGCGCTGTACACTTCGTTGTCTCTTTTTTTTCTTTCATTAAACTTTATTGGTTTCATCAGTTAGTAGCCGGTGTCTGAGGGCACGAGCAGTCCCGCCATCTATTCACGACGCCTGCTCGTCTGACTCCCTGCCGTCCGGCTTTCTAATCTTCGCATGAGCCGGGTACACATCGCGAGACAAAGGTATCCGGCGCATGTGCAGATGACTCTGACGGACGGGTATGCACCATTCGTTATGGTAAGAAGTGTATCCCCGTCAGCAGGGGATAACACACTCCCATAACGTGCACACAAACAATAATACATTCAGCTGAAAGGCAGGTTCACTTCACCACAATAAAGTGGTGAAGCGAACCTAAATGCATAAAGAACATTAAGCCACCAATGATAAATCTACCTGTCAGTGCTGCCTCTGATTAAAAACCCTTCCATGATGAGGCTGCTGCTGCTATCCTCCTTGGGCCTGAGAAGCATGTAATGAGCTCCACCAATCAGAGCTCAGCCCAAACCTCTCAGCCTCTGCCCTCTTGTGCAAAGTGTCATGGGACTTAGTCAACTCCCAGTAATGCACTGCACATTTTAAAAAATACATGACAACCACAGGGGGCCCCTAGCTAGAGAGGGGCCCAGGGGTACTGACCACAATTGCCCCCCCCCCTTAATCCGGCCCTGATTCCAGTAACTTAAAAAAACAGGGAGACAATTTTCCAGGCCTCGGGAAGTTCATCAGTTCAGGTGAGTAATGCTATGCTATTACTTTAGTCATAAAAAAAAAAAAACTGCGTAAACAACATGATTTAAAGTAGCATGTGCTATATATGACTTTTGTTGGCTAAAGAAAATATGTTTCCTTCAAATGTTTCTTGGTAATATAAGCTTAATGTACAGATGGAACAGCTCATATTGAAGCTGCTCCTGGCAATTCTATAGCCATTCACCAACCCCTGCCAGCTGATAGAAGGGGGAACACGCGCATGAGATGCACAAGTGCCCCGTTCTGTTGGAGCCCACCCTTCGCCAGCACCCCGCTGATCCCCCCGTCCTCCCCCATAACCCCTGCACCCCCCACTCACCTCGCCTGTCTCCCTGAAGTAGAGATGGGCATACTGGCACTGGTTGGCGGACAGGAGCTCCATCTGACGGGGATGCTCATGCATCCCCTTCAGATGGTGCTCCTGTCCGCCAGCCAGTGCCAGCTCAGGAGATCTGGTGATTCTAAAGGCTGGCTGATAGGTGCTCCATCTGTAAGCGCATGCTTCAAAAGCTAGATGTAGTTTCACTTGCTGCCAACAGATGGCAGTGTAAGCCTGCTCAAAGCAAATTCTTTGAAAATTAGATGTAGTTTCACTTGCTGCCAACAGATGGCAGTTTTTCAGTGACACACATACACTAGACATATATATAGATGATATAAATATATTAGTGCTGGAATTGTGATTAATCGCAAGAAGTCTTTGTGATTAACTGCCATTAATTGCATTGTTAGGTACATAAGTGTTGCCAAGGGGGATTACATGCTCATTGCCATAGGGGGCTCCATGCTTATTGCCTCCTATGATGGCCGGCACATCAAACAAGACAGCCGCTAGAGTTGCAAGAGTACTTCTAATGTCAAAACGCATGTCAGCCTTTTTGACTGTCGAGCTTCCCATTGTCGACCTAATGTTTGTGTCCACATTCCAACTCTGTGTACCATATCCATGTAGACCTATTTCATGTGTCGAACTGACCCTGTCAGGTTGATGGTTGACCTAATGTATGTCCCATACCCGGATTAAATTAAATCATATTGACATAATTCTTAAGTAAACTGAACTGCTTGTTGTTATTATTATTATTAATATTATATTTTTTAATAGAAAAAGTTTTTGAATTAAGCAGTCGTTAATGACTTATACAGTATGTTACAGTTTTTATACAATATTGTGTTTTAAGTAGCTTGAAGACCAAGATTGCAGCTCTACATGACTGACACAAATATTCTTGACAAAGTAAAATGTGTGGCACGTTATACTGAGCCACAATAACTGGCACTTATGTCTTTATTGTGATGTACTGATGAAATCTACTCATTATTCTGAGCTCTTTACTTCAATTAGTGAACAACAGACACACTTGCTGTCCCTGTTTATGCATGAATAATTAAAAATGTGATGTAGCTCGAGCCATTAAGGTACTGTCAAGACAGTAGAGAACTGCAGGATGAAGAATTCCAATATTAATATAATTTAAATAAAAACGGTAACTGTTAACCAGTGAACTAGATTTTTTTCTCCCAAAATTTACCTCAAATTGTGAAGAAATAATGTATTAAATAAATCTACAGTAGTACAGAACATCTTTAAAAACATATTTAAATATTTAAGAAGAGAAATATGCATCCCCCACCCATCCCATGGTCCCTAGGTCTCAATCATGACAATACACCTCACTCCCCAATGGCTAAAGATTTCTCACTGACAATAGATGCCTTAGTGGAATTACCCTTCACCCCTTCCCCAATGGTAATGGATAACCTGGTGGCATTAGCCTCCATCCAACCGCTCCTCCACAGCTTCCATTAAAGAATAATCTGTTCAGTCCCCAGTGGCAGTAAACCCAACTTTTCTATAAGACCACCCCTTGTCTCAATGGCAGAAAGCATTTACCCACCCATCTAGTGCCCAGTGACCACCCCGTGGCTTCTCAATTGTTCTGGGTTCATTACAGCAATATGCCAAACTTCATTGTGTATATTAAAATATGTACTGCACATGACAGACACTGAATATACACATAAGGCATCCAGTAATTTATTGTGATAAAAGTTTATAATATACCTTAAAGTTTATAATATACTAAAAATAACAAGACAGACACCAATGCATTGGATTATATTGGTGACCTGATTTAAATTGTAACGGATGACCAGGAAGATACTACTAACACCAGCTTCAGCTAATTAGATCTCATAAAAAAGGTCAGGACTAAAAAAACAGCCTTTCTAATTATATGAATAACCTGTGCAGCACAGTACAGATGCTCCGGCAAGGAAACACCCATTGTGCCCCCCCACAGCATAGGCGCCGATTCTGTGGGTGCTCAAGGGCCAGAGCACCCACAGAAAACTATAAGCACACACTGGCACGCAACCTCCTAAGTCCCACTGCCAGGCCACATCCACCTGCTGATTCGTGTCCGCTGCACCCACACCACCAAACCTGCCGCCCAGCGAGCAACAACCAACAGGCAGAGTGCAGCATGCATGCTGCCCAATGTGTGCTCTCCCCGTACACACACCGCCCTCTCCGTGCAGCATGTGTGCTCACAGTGGGAGGCAAGCACACCACCATGTGCCGTTTATACAGTGTGCAGTACTAGCCGCTGCACACCATGACACAGGACCACCCAGGCCAGCACACTGCAGGGCCACACCCCCTCCCCAATGGCATGCCCCCTCGCGAGGCCAGACCTCCCTGAGCACCCTCCAGAAAAAACACAAATCGGCACCCCTGCCCCACAGGGGAAGGATACAACCGACGTCCTTCAAGAGGGTAAGTGCACCATAACGACCGCTTGCACCACATGAGAACATTGGCTTGTAAAGATTTCCTAATTGCTTAGCTGTAAGTATATTTAAAAGGAATTAGTACACAAACAACAAGTACTAGCAATGGGTGGGTGGGTGGTACTTACATACTGAAAAGAGGCTGTGATAACTGTGAATCTCACCTATATACTCCCTTAAAGGTATACACCCCTTGCTAACCTGATAGTTTTTTGACAATTGGTACTGTACATTTTGATCCTAACACCCAAATTCAACTAGAAACAGTACAATAAAACTTTAACCAATCTCAATAAAATGGGACTCATAAGGATTTTTTCCAAGGCAACCCTCAGCTAACCTTAATCTCCACCTACTAAACATATAAAATATTTCTGTAAAAACATCTCTTAATGAAGGAGCACATTCTATTGATTAAAAATTTATGCCTGTTCCTTTTTTCTTGTATGACCCATTACTGCATGTTTGTGTAGTTTCAAAACAAATAGTTGGCCCATACTTTAAGAGTTAAAATATTTATTGTCATCAATTTATAATACTATTAGTTGTGTAGAAAGCTTTTTGCAAATGCATTACAAAAGTACAGCATCTTTTTCTTTTGATGACTAGAGCAAACTTCACAATTTTTCTTTTCAACTGAGACAGGAGAGGATTTACACATATTATTATCAGTAACGTTCATTTCTACAGTGCAAGCATAATATATAGAGCTTTTCAGAAAAAAATATACAATTATTCATATCAGTCCCTGCTCTAGTGTAACTTATTGTCAAAATTTCTTACCAATAAAGAATTGGACTTGTTTAGTTTGTGGTAGCACCCGTTATTCCACAATTAACATTGATACAAGATAATGAATATTTATGGCATCAATTCATTTACAGATGAAGCCACGCTTATTCATGCTAAAAGCATCCTGTCTCAGCGCGCCATTTGCTGAGAATGGGACACGCATGCAAGATGCTCCCAAGCCCTGTTCGCAGCAATGTGACACGTATGCGTATAAAATGCTTGTGTCCTCATCTCTGCGAATGGCACACTGAGAAAGATCGCTCTGGCATGCTTCTGGGATGGATATGAAAAAAAAGATCACCACCAATGCACCCCCTTTAAATACGGCCTATAATGAAAAGAAAAGTGGTGCAGAATGGAATGGAATGTCCTTGGGCACACCCAACTTTATGTTTTGTATTTAAAAGGACATGTGCAGTTTAACAAACCAAGCACTTCAGTGACAGGAAGTGATTGGCTTGTGTAGCTGAAGTGATTGGCTTGTGTGGATCAATCTTTTGGAAGGACTACCACTGATCATTATTATAATTATTATTTTATAGAATTTTTTTCAGATTTTGATAGAACATGCATGAACTCCCTGCAAATGATGTAACAGGAAGGAGGTTCCTAGATGGATAAAGGCCCTTATTCTGGTTGACTCAGTAAGCTTACCGAGTCCCAGGGGGCACTCCCCGCCACCCCACTGAATCGCTGCCCCAACACTCATGTTTGCGAGGGGATGTGTCACAAAGACACACACCCCCGCATGTCCCGCTGGTGGAGAAATCATTCGTTGGTCACCGACCATCAGGCCAAGCAAATATGTCAGAGGAGACTGACTTATATTTGCATGGGACTGCCTGAAGACAGGGTTGGTGGCTGATGTCATGTGACCTCCCACCCGCTATCCTATTTGAACACACAGCATTTTCATGAGGATGCCCACGAAATGCTGGGCGTTCCCATGGGCGACACCCTGGGCCACTGCCCCATGCCCCCCATCTGCACTGACCCATGCGAACGGATCGTTGACTATGCAAGTCGCCAAGTCCGTTTGCCCAGGGACCCTGCACATGCGCATACATCAATATGTACATGCACAGATGGAAAACATTGCTCCCATGCGAATAGGCAGAGAGAGTGTTTAATTCAGAAGGAACCCCAAAATCCCTACCTCTACTTATTTTGGCATCATAAATGGTACAGATAACTTGTCAAATGTTGTCAGGATTTAGATAAAATCAATTCCACACTTAAGAGGTGGCTTTTTTTGGTCTTATTTCTAGGCATGACAATGGCCCTCTTTTACCATGCACAAAACTGCCACTGGTGGCTAACTTGCATTAACACAAACAACATCCTGATCATTAGCATCCTAATCATCAACATCCTTAGGAGTATCAAATACACAAATATACAACTCATTATGTTACATAGTTACATAGTTACATAGTAGGTAAGGCTGAAAAAAGACTTGCGTCCATCTAGTTCAACCTGGTATAGATATCCATTGCTGATTTGGTAGGTTCTGGTATTTTACAGACAAATTATATTTCTTATTTGTACCCATGGATGTTTTTCTCCAGTAAATGTTTGTCCAACTTTGCCTTGAACGCATTTAATGAGCCAGCCGTTACCACCTCTCTGGGAAGAGAGTTCCAGAGTTTGACTGTTCTGACCGTAAAGAAATTCTTTCTACTAGCTGAATGAAATCTTTTTTCTTCTAATCTATACTCATGCCCTCGCGTCCTAGATTCCTTTCTAGTAGAAAAGAGGGTGCGTGACAGTTCCTTATATTGGCCCTTGATATACTTGTACATGTTGAGCATGTCCCCCCTTAAACGTCTCTTTTCTAATGTAAATAGTCCCAAATTGCTTAATCTCTCCCCAAGTAAATGTCAGCCCACAGTCTTTTTCTGACACATCAACTAACAGGCCTTCACTGACAGTCTGACACAATCACAGTAGTGCTGCAGCCTACAAATCTTCAATGACAGTCACAGCAGTGATGCAGATTACAGCCCTTCACTGACAGTCACAGAAGTACTTAATCGCACAGCCATTCACAGTCTGGCAGAGTCAAAGTAGTGACTTAGACCACAGCCTTCACTGACAGATTCACAGTGCTATACTGTAGCTCACAGCCCTTAACAGTCTGACACAGTCTTTACTGACAGAGTTGCAGTTCTGATACCCACAGCAACAATCACAGAGGGATGGACTTTTATAGAATCCAAAATGCAAGATCTGATACCTGAAAGATGCTGGAAAGATGATGTTTAGATTATTTTAAATCCAAATCTGGTGAGAAAACATAAAAATAGGATCAGATCTCCTTAGAATTGACAAATCCAGGTGGGTTCAGTTTTCAGAAAACAGGACCCTTACATCTCTAACTTGATGTTAGAGATGGCACCAGTACTGTGTCATTGCTGTGTCATCGTTTGGCAATCTTGTGGTACAAACATTTATTAAAAGTCTTTGGGAGAGATGCACTAATCTTCGCGGAGACGTTGTATTATTTCCGTCTGATTAACGTGAGTTTTGCTTCTATTATTTTAATTTTTTTTATCCAAAATGCACTTAATAATAACTTGTGCCTTGAAACATGCAAGTAAAAACACATAAAACGAACCTCTGCTAAATTATTCCCAAGCCTAAGCAGGCAAATTGAAAAACCCTTTCAAATAACGCTGTGGGCCTTAGAACATATGGTGCCGGCATAGACTCAATGAAATGCTATGGGGAGGCAGTGGCTAAGAGGTAAACGGAAGAATCCTGAAGTGCAGGGAGCGCGCTTCGGCCGGACAGTGATAGAGCATATGTGAAGAGGACAATGGGGGTGAAAAGGACATGGAGTTATCGGTAAGTGCATCCCCCCTGATTCCATTGGTATAAATCATGACAATTTTTGACCAAACATAATTCAACTTGTTGAACTGATAATTTTTCCTTTACAAACTGAAAATGTGCTTTTATTTACCCTTTTACAGTAGATGGATACAGTCTCTGAAAAACTGGACCACCCAAAGATTTATTTTAAAAATGTATTGTTGAACTCTAATCTCTGTAGTCTGTCTGAGTTTTACTGTCTGTGAGGTTGAACATAGCTGTCATGGTGAGGGGAAGAGCTTTGGATCATATGACATTTAAAGTCCAATCATAGAGAGAGAAGTCACAACGAATGTTTGGATGGAAATCTGCCTGCTCACTACAAACACTTCCCACTGTGGATCAATAAATAGATACAGACAGACATATATTGAATGACAGAGGAGTGACAGAGTTTGCCCATTAGTTGTGTATGTTAATATTTATCTTTTATTTTCTTTAAAGTCATAACTGTATGTAGAGCAGATCAGAAGGGGTTACATTCTATAGTTAATGGTCTTCCATTGTTTCAAATTCCAACATGTAAATCCAAATTGATTTGCAGTTGTCTTTTTCTCAAAATTATTTGTGACCATATTGTATTGTTGTTTTAAATATTTTAATTTTGTATGTGATAACAAAAGCCCAGAGGTTGTAGCACAGAAACACAGGAATGGAGTCCCGCTTTGTATTGAATAAATGCTTAACAAAAAATACTGCTGAGAGGGCAATAGTTTGATGTTAACAGCTTGACTCCATAGTAATCAGTTCAAGCAAGCTGCAAAGATAGAGGAAATAAAACTGTTGTGTTCCTTTACTATAACTTGGCTTTAGAAAATTCCCCTTTCATTTGAATCCAAAATGTATAATAAAATAAGCTTACTTACAGGTTGGGTATCCTTATCCAAAATGCTAGGGACCCCACCAAGCATTTTGGATAAGGGATTTTTCAGGATTTTCAAATATATTTTTTTACATACTTACCTGGTTCTCTGATGGTGCCCCGATGGTCCCCCGAAGTCCACGGTGGCCCCACGTCCACAGCGGCCTTCAGGATCCTCTTGAGCGGCATATCTGGTCCCAAGGATGCAATGCGTGAGTGCACCTGTCACCCAACCTGTAAGTAACCTTATTTTGTTATACATTTTGCATTGCATTATTAAATATCTACAAGGCTATGGATCACAGAACAGTCCAGCTACACTGTCATTGGGTTCAACAGAGCATGTACTGTAAGCTGGATCACACTTACATCTAACACAGACATGACTAGTAATAACACCAACTATAACAGTCAAACTCTCACTTTCTCTATTTCTACTCTAAACTGTCAAGCTGCCATCCTTTAAATGGACTCTCAGGGGTAAGAGAGCTTGTAAAAATGATGTTGCCCATAGCAGCTAATCAGATTATGTATTTTATTTTATTTTTGCTTCCAAGAAAATGATAGACCAAATCTGATTGGTTGCTTTTGGCAACTTTTTAATTTTTAGACGCTTTAGTAAATTTACCCTTCAAAAACATGTCTCTTTTTATAATTGTTTGTGTTTATTTGCTGCCAACAACATATATAGACTTACATAAAATCAAAAGGTTAAGGGGCAGACACATGGGACGATTTCAGCCCCTTTTCTAAGCGATCTGACTAGATCACTTAGAAAAGGAGCACGGAATGCTCTGTATGTATGCCATGCAGTGTTGTCGATGCGCGGTCCCGCACATTGGTATTGCCTGCAGGGAAAGCCAGTGCTTTCACTGGTTTTGCCCAGATCGCGGTGCTTTGCAGATGATAAAAATAGGCAAAGCCCTGCTCAGCTCGATCGCTCAGTACAAAGACTTGCAGTGTGCTGAGTAGTCATGCAGCAGCACGCCGCTCAGCCAAAAGACGAGTCACCTTGTGTGCACAGGGCTTTATTTTTGAAGAAAAATAAACTATATGATGATAACCATGTGAAAAGCATGGAAGAAAAATGATCTGTTGAAACAATGCACTCTATACTGTACTTTCGAAGGAAATAGAAATCTAGAAACATTGTTACATGCTGTTCACAAATATAAAAAAAATTATAATAAAGATAAAGATGTTCCCTAATGAAAAAGTTTCCAATTTCCAGTGAAACTATTTGCATACAAATCAATATGATATTGTACTAAATAAGTTTCTTAATTTATTTATTTTTGTTCAGTCAATGGGAGCCTTCCACAGTCATAGTTGCCTCACTTGTTTCACTTTTGGCACCAGCAGATACCATGAAACTGGGCATGCAGACCTTATAAGGATATACCTGGCATCTATCCAGGCATCCCACAAGTTGGAGAATAGTGCCCTCCCCTCAGTGTTGCACCCTGGGTAAAGACATATTTGCAATATGCAGCCTATAGGCTACAATGGGCTAATGCCTGCCAGGGACAAACTTCAGAATGCTTAGAAACCGAAGAGGTCTGTGTCTTCTGTTACAAATTGAGAGACCGGAGATATCAACTGCGGTTCCTTCATGGTAAAATCCGGGGATAGTTAATATTTGCAGGTATCCTCCAAAAAACAAATGTTTTTCGGAAATATGCTGAAAATTTGACTTGCTGAATATGCCCCTTTAGTATTAAATAGTAGAGATAGGATAAAACAAGTATCCTGCATGAATGAAATGATTATGAAAATGATATTTCAATGAAATTTTTTTTTTAATACATTCGTTAGTTTGCTTTGATTGTTACATGTATGTAAACATCATAGTGGAAATATGCAGCATTTATTTCTTAGAAAAATATTCTAGACCTAGATTTTTAGAGTTAAAACTTTGCACCCGTCATTCTTATGAATAACAATAGGAAAAAATTGTACAGTAGTCTGTGAAGACGTTAGATCGATGAAGACTGCATTACGACTTCCCAACAACATCACAAGAGAATTGCATAAAGAATTAGCAAAGTTGATAGCACTCACAAGGATTCTACTGACACTGCATAAAACAGAAATGATTTGTAGGTGATTTTAATTCCATTTCAAGTTCTATTTCCAGGTGCGTTTCCTTTCCGTAGGATCAAATACTGAAGACAAGGCATATACAACATCCTAAGAATCCTAAGTGTAGCACTCAAGTCTCATGTTTTCTGTAGATATCTCGGGGCTTAATATAAGGTAAAAACAACTGTCGTCAGATAAGTTTGGGCTCTCCTTGGCCAATTATAGTACATGTATTACTGATTCCTTAAATAAAAAGAAGCTACTGTAATGGTCGCCAAAACATGACACATGTCTGCAAATGTTAGTGCACCTTCATTATTTACTAAATTAAAACGTGAAACTCAGAAAATTGAATTTTGCATGTGTATACGTTTAGCCAGTCATCTTGCTAAATCACAGGAATGATTTGAATTATCTTGTGTAGATCGCAAAGTCAGTCCAATATGAGATATCCACTACATCCCTATAGTGCTTCTGGTGGCAGCAGCAGTCTCATCTTAAAGTTAAAACGAGAAGACTGCTAGGAGGCAGGTACTGCACTCATCAACCACCTACAATAAATTCAAGCCAGGCGCTGCTTGCATTAATATAATTTTGTGGATTTCACTGCTCGTCACCTAGTGTAGGGATGAATACATTTAGAGGTCACCAAAACATGTCCATCATGCACCTAACCTGCTCTAATTTTTACATTATGAAGTATTGAAAAATATCCTAATGTATCTTCCATCCTTATGTAATTGACATCACAAATACATACTGTATCAGATAATTGTCTTGATTGAATTTGCCATTTAAGATCATGGACATAACAGACAGTTTTTACTTTTTGGACCCCTATAGCTTTTATATTTAGCTTTCCGCAATGAATGGCTGTATGTATATCTGTACATAAAAACACTCCAAATAGTCAAAAGCCAATAATGGTCAATAGTGTGGTGCCCTCCTTGGCAGACAGCACTGCAGCTGACTGATCATAGAACACATGTAGGCAGCAGCACTCAGCACAAATAACGACAGGCACAGTTGCTAAGCCAATGTTTCAAAGCTTCACGCTTCTTTTTGAATGTTACAGGATATATACAGATGAAGCCACTCACATTAATGCAGATCCTGTTGATAGAATCCCCCACCAGCTGCCGGAGTCCGACAGAATGTGGCATGCGCGCATGAGATGCTCACGTGCCCCCAATCCTGTCAGAAGCCCTGCAGCCGGTTGCCCACTCTCCCCTGCTCTCTACCGGTTTTCCTGAAGGGGAGACAGGCAGGGAAGCACCTGGTTCCCGAGACGTGTCGAGTGGGACGCGTGTGCGAGCAAGCCGTTTGTGCATCCCTACCCGCAGGGCCATGTGGATATGTTGCGCTGGTGGGCTGGCAGAGGTTGGCTCCATCCTTATATCAAGGGTGTCTTAAGAAAAGCCAGGTCTAGGTACTGCTTGCTAATAGTCCTTATTCTACAGAATGTTGAAAGGAATCAGAAACTTTTTCAGGTACCTTGGGCCCTGGCTGTGTAGAGCTTTAATAGTCAGTGAACCAAAATTGGAACAGATTTGCCATTTTACATTTGCCAGTGAATGAAATAGAAACTAACATTGGTGAAGAAAACATCAAGCTTTCACCATTCACTGCAAAAAAAAACAGTAGACACTGACAGAATTGGACTGGGGCATGACGGGACCACCAAGGGAATGCAGTGGTAGGGGCCCAGGTTTGTGGTTTTTGCCAGTCTCTAGAGGGGATGTGGCCAGCCACCACAGTGGTTTGCCTAACCTTTAGAAAGGACATAGCCTGGGCCCCCTGATAAATCTATATAGTAAATACTGCTAGTGTATGCATGATACTTTAGCAAATTAATAACAGCAATGCACTGTAGAAAATACACCATAGTCCTGTACAGTATAAAGTAACATATTTACACTGTATAATTCAAATACTGTACAAAATGTTGCACCTGATTCCTACAGCAGGAGTGGGGGCCCTGTTGGCAAGTACAACCCTGGACATTGAAATCAAATATTGATGCTGATTTGCTATCTCTAGTTTAGCCCTTTAGTTTGATGAAAGCGATACTGCCAGTGATGTTGAGAGGGAGCATGGCAGGTACCAAATTTCTGTGCATGGACCTGTCTGAGAGCCTAAGCATGCCACAGTTTATATATATGGGCCCCTGTATTTACAATGAGGAGTGACTGATCCCCTATGCTGGTCCAGGCCTACCTCTCCCCCTCCACAGTTATGGGTCCTGCCCTATGTCCTGTTCCAAGGTATGGTCAACGATTTTATTTGTTTGTACCACATTGGGCATACAGTAGATGAAGGTAATGGGATGCACCTAAACAATAATGACAAAGGATACTTCGAATTTTAGAAAAGCATTCTGGCAGAGTACCAAGTGTTGGGCACATGCATGGATGTATCTGTCTGACCTCTTTTTCTGCCCATTTACGAAGCGACCAAGTGTAATCATTAACCAAAATATTGCATCATATCTTCTTTTAGTGTAGAATGGTAACTTCAGGCAAGGGCGGTTGATTATTGCCAAAATCTGATATCAGAAACATTTTATTGCAGCCTACAATCAATCTTACCTACAGATAATGCAAATGAACATAGCTGCATGTTTCAGGCAAAATAAAACATTTTCAATAAAAGAATCTTTTAAAATGAAAAAAAAAAAATAAAAGATATAAAAAAATCCCAGATGCCTCGGGTTCATTCAACAAGCTTTCTTGCAAGAATGTTTTTAAACAACAAACATCTAAAAAGCAACTTGCTGAAGTTTTATCCTAGAAATAAGGATGGGACATATTTGATATTTGTGCATTTATTCTCATTTAGAGTTGTGATGTGGGTTCCTGCCCTGCAGAGCCTGAGGCACTCGAAGATAAAGTAGTTTGCTTCGTGTTTCAAGAAGCTGACTGTGTCACAGCCAAAACTGTTACCAGCTGAGCTTCCACATCTCCTTTATGTTATCAAAACTGCCTGTTCTCGGCATAGATTATAAACATGAATGCAATAAATACATGACTGCAATTATGAGCCTATGACACCATTTATTGGAACTACAGTATAAATACAAATCTCATTTCTACCTATATTAACTTAACTAATGTCACCCAGTCATCCTTGAACAGGATACATTTTTGCATATCACTCTATATTATTTAATCTGAACAATTAAGTAATGCTTTATAAGATTATGTACTACTAACATTAATTATTCACGTTTTAAGCAGTGGCAAATTTTACCTATGGGCTCCAGGACCACCCGGTAAAATCTGCCACTTCAGCTCTGTGTCAGTGAGCCAGATGCAGTCTGCGACTGCTCTGGCTTCACTGTGGGTGAGATGTACTAAGCTTGAAATGTGATAAAATAGAGAGCTATAAACATCTAACCAATCAGCTCCTACCTATCATTTCAAACACAGCTTGTGACATGGCAGTTAAGAGCTGATTGGGTGGTTGTTAATCACTCTCCATTTTATCACTTTTCAAACTTAGTACATCTGGAATTGTAACTGGCAGTGACATACTGTTGGGGGTCCTACCTGTCATTCACAGACAACACAGGCAGCCCCATTGGGAGGTGTGTTCTCCCTCCAGGACTTCAGACCAGGTAGATATGTGATTTTTGTTTAGCCCTAGCTTGTTTCTAAGGTTTGCAGTTAATGCAGTACATAGAAGCCAGATTTTGCGCACATGTAGTCGCACCACAGCTTCTGTACATATGGCCATTTTAACAGCATTGTAGGCCCTGGGCAAAGCAATGCACTGGAGCCCTTACCCACCCGTTAACAGGAATTAAAAACAAAAACATGCCCTTCCGGTAGTCCTGCGCCTCCTCTCCACTTGCTTCCATTCAATGAATGGCTATCAGCACACTGATTGGTGGATAGTGTCAGCTATCCACCAATCAGCATGCTGACAGCCATTTACTGTCTGGCTGCATGCTGAGAAGCAGGAAGAGAATGCTGACTGGCCACTCTGATATGCTCTACAGCCTCCCAAGAAGCTCTGGAAGCAGATGCTCACAGTCCAATATGCACCTTCTCAAAGGTTCCTAGAACTGGGGGCCCTTGGGCAGCTGCCCATTAAGCTCATATGTTAAGATAGCCCTGCATGTGCTGGTCCCATTGCCTGCCAGATCCATTGCACATGTACCTAGGGCTGGCTGTATTTTCTCCTCTCTGTACATTGGGTAGTGGCAGCTTCTCTCCTGCACTTAGGTAGGATATGCTTTTGGTTATTAGTAACACTAACATTTCATTGACAGTACAGTAATATGAATAACAAGAAATTAATGAACATATGGCTTAGAGTAGCCTCTAGGAGCACTTTTGATAAAATGTATCACCAATACAGCACATACAATACCACAAGGAATATAGTTTAGTGTATTCTAGGGCGCTGATCACATTTAGGGTTGGCTAATGGATAAGACTCTCTCAATGAGGGGGTACCCAAAAGAAAAACAATTACAATGGAATAGCGAAGTATTATTAAGATCTGATTTTTCAATAAAATATTCAGATATAAAAGCGTTAGGACTTGTATCAAAGTATTTGGTCTACTGTTTAAGGTAGACTAATATCGCACAGGAAGGGACACTGCCATAACCACAGGATTAAAATGACCACTTCTTCCGTTTTCACTCAGTATATAAAACAGAGGAGATGAATTATGGTTTAGCACATTTTTAATATTCAGATAAAATGATGTAAACAACAGGGGTATCAGGCCGACCAGGTTCGATATATGATATCTCTATATCAAGGCATAAAATCTTACTGGCATGTATCTGGTATATAAACTCCTTCATCCAATTGAACAGAACAGGCCTAATACCATAAATGGAATATCTACTACTAAAAACGCAATTGGGTTGTCCGGATTGCTCTCCCATGTTTTAGATGAGGCAGAATGAGTCCAACAGGTGGTGGAACCTACCAGTCGTGGCTCTTAAGCCACTTCCAGTCCTGGAAATGAAAGTGAAGTATGCACTCCACCACCGATGTCATGGAAGTGATGTGTGCAGGTAACCTGGGAGCTTCCGGTTGCATTCCACCATAATAATGATTCAAGGAAGTTCATTCTCATTTGATATGTTGCATGGGAAGTCTTTACATACTAGCGGCCATATTGTTGAAGCCCATAATTGAAGACTTGTATGTTATGGGCATTACCCACAGCCATTTGTCCTCAAAAACATAAGAATGTATAATTAAAAACAAAGTTTAATAATTCCATTAAAAATAAAGTAAAATGCTACAATAAAAGCTGAATACTACAATAAATATGATGGGGTCATGACCAAAATAGTAAAATTATAAATAAAATATTTAATTTCAAAATCTATATTAATACCAATCAGATGTACAGTGCTATAGTCAAATATCATGGTCGTTTCTGATCTTGCCAGTTTAGCAACAAGGTCACCCCCTCTTATATTTGGGGTAACTTTGCGTAGGGCATAAAAGTTTCTTATCTCTTTAATATCGCTATTTTGAGTTTGCATAAAGTGCAACGATAGTGCATGGGTTTCCAACCCTTTTTTTACGTTACAAAGATGCTCCAACATTTTTAACAGCCTACTAGTAAAGCCAATATAGTTTTTTTTTGCAATTGCAGACATTGGAAGGGATTGAATTTATTATTTTCAATAATTATTTCATTTTTAAGGAGAAGTTTTAGTCTTTCCCCCATACCCCAGCAATTATCATTGGGGTAAATCTAGACTCTAATTTAATACCCCCCATAAGAAAAGGTTCATTAGAAAAAAATAAAATAATTTTTAAATAAAATGCGTGGCATTCAAAGAATTGATGTATGAAATACTAAGTTATAAGCAAGCCTGCATGAGTGAAAATCCACAAATATTAAAACAGCAACTTCTCTGCCACATATTAATACTATTCTTTTGATTATATATTGTGGTGAAAAAGGGTTAGTTTATCTAGAAGGTGATGTTTTTCTCTGGTCACAACTGCCCTGTAAAGGGTTAAGGAGCCGTCCAGCCTCATATAGAGTGCTTTGCAGCCAGGTAAAAGAACCTGGTTCACTGCAAAGCCAGGAATGGGTCTCTGAGGTGTATCTGGAGGAAAGATCAGAATCAACTTTATTGTCCATGTATACATGCATATACTAGGAATTTGACTTGGATTACTGTGCAACAGCCAGTTTGGTACAGTTAAACAGTGACAGATATACAAACACATACAGGTATATGCTAGAAGTACCCTGGGGGATATAGACACAGTGGGCACATACCCGCTGAGCTGCACAGCGCCTAGGCAGCCATCAGCGGCTGGGCTCCTAGGCACAGCCACAGGTGGGAACTGGGCTGATTGCAGTAGAAAGGATAAAAACCTTACTATGGTTGCTGCTCATGGTGCTGATGCCCAATAGGGGCCAGTAAGTAGGAATAAGTATTGTAGAGCCAGCCAAGAATTGAACTGCCAGTGCCCGGAGGAGTGCTGCAAGGACAAGTATCTTTATTTGATTGTTTATATGAAGCCTTGATTGCTGTAAGTGGATTTGTGGTTTGTATGTTATTAAATATATACACAAATACCGAAAACTGCCTGCTGTGTCCTATTCTGTGTGACACTGACCCTATGTCCTGTGTGACACCGACCTCAGTGATGCCTCTGTATATATTGAATGATTGAGTCAGCTTAAAAATAAAACATTGTATGTGTATGCTTTATGTTCATATATGTATATAGAATTCTACTATTCAACCACATAAAAGAAATATCTTGCTGCAGCCTTGCTACCTTGATTATAAATATCAAGTTATAGAACACTACTCTGATAAATTCTGTAGATAAAGTACCAACCAATCATCTATTAACTAGCATTTTTCAAACACAGCCTGCAACATGGGGTTAGAAGCTGGCAGGTTGGTACAGTGGCGGGGATGTGAATAGAAGGTGAGGGCACCGGGGGGGGGCTGCTGGGCTATTGTTACCTGCTTCATCTGCCCAGGACCTGCTGCCGGCGAATGAGCCTGCAGTCCAGCTCTCCCTGTTCTCCCTGCTCCTGCTGCCATAAAAAATGTGTCATGCAGAAATTGTCTGCCACCATACTGCAGACAGTTTTAGAGGATGCTAGAGGAGGTGGAGGCCTCCTATAACATCATTAAAAATGGTATGCTGTACGGGGGCAGCCAGTTTCTGCGTGACACATTTTTTATGGCAGCAGGAGCCGGGAGAGCAGGGAGAGAGCTGGACTGCAGACTAATTCGCTGGCGGCAGGTCCCGGGGCAGACGGCAGTGGCACCTTGTGGAGGGGTAAGGTGGTCGGGGGTTGGGGGCGCTGACAAGATTTGTGGCAGGGGGGAGGCTATTTCATAGTCACGCCACTGGGTTGGTACTTTATATCATACAGTATATAAATAAATATCCTCCTAAAGGCCCATAAACACTGGGCAATGTTGAACTGCTTTCTGCTCAGTTTTGCCATTTGAGCTGCTTTCATCTCAAAAGCCACCCAGTGTGTACATATGGTGCGCTCCTGCAGTATTGCTGGCTGCCGATGCTTATCTGCTGGTATAAGCCATCCATCCCCAGGAAAATCGCATAGATGGGCGAAAATCACTCAGTGTGTATGCACTGAGCGATTTTCAGCCAAGCTATTTTCTGCATCATTGTTGTGCATACAAACGCAAAAACACCCAGTGTGTATGAACATTAAGACTCATAGTTTTGCAAAATGGTTTTGCCCATTAGATAAATATTTTGCTTTGCTGTAGGTGCTGAACTACCCCCTCAGATAAGAAGGCAAACATTTCATAAGTAAATTAAATGAGCAAAGAGTCATTTTGTCTTGAGGATCCAAAGTATCAAGTTAAGTCTCTCGACTAGAGCTGCAAAACACCCATGATGCTCCATGATTTAGCATTACTTACCTTTAAATTAGCAACATTTACTGAAACACAGTCATTCTGAAATCTGCTAAATACTGGACATACAGTAAGTAAGATCAGTGTTAACATGTTACCTTAACATAAAGACTACAGTCAAGCAATTTCAGTGAATAATATTTGATTATTGTACAGTACTATAACTATGCAATAAAAGTTTAATGGTGTCGGGAGAAGCAACTGTTGAGTCATAATAATTAAGTGTAGTTTTTAAGATTTCTGTTTATCTTTAAAGAAGAATAATTTCTTAGAAAACACATATGAATTTACCATAACTCTAATTTTAGGATTCCGCATTACAACATAATTACAATAAATCCTAAATTAATGCGTTAGTAATGACAATCCCTTTGCTGCTGTTGCTGACAGTCTATTTTTGTATGAAGTGTTTTGATAAAAATGGAAATGACCGCACTAAGAGAATAATGGTGGTAGTGGTGAGGTCAAGGTTGTCCTTTGCAGTGAAGCGGAGATTGATTTTGTTCTTCCCATGTCCCCCTTCTCCTTGCTAATCCCTCACCACGTGCACCACAATAGCTTCCACTGCTGTTCTCTGAGTCTCTAATGACCACTCTGCTCCTTGTGAAAAAAACTAAAATAAAAACACAGAAACAAAATTAGTTTAAAGAAAAATAACTATGAAATGTAACTTATACATTATTCAATGTTTAAAATACAAAAGTAAACCAAGATTAATAATGCAAAAAGTGTAGATTCTGCCCTGTTGTTGACCAACTATAGGTTTGTTTTTGTGTAGACTTTTTATAAATATAAATTTGAATAAACATCAGCAACCTGATCTCTTTCCAGCCTCATGACTCTCTCATCTAATGTTTGCCACAACATAGATTCTAGACCGGCTGTTCTGTTTGTTGACACAGTACAAATCTCCAAGAAATATAAAATGAAAATAGAACACAGGATAATACAGTATATGAAGTTGTCCCAAAACAAATATTTTCACATCTTTTGCAAGGGCAAATGCAGAATTTCCAACGGAAGCAGAGCCAAGTGTTCAATAGAATAGACACTTGTTATAAGAACAAGGCAGCAGATACTTTAATGGAGTCAATGTTACCAGAAGTATAAGGTATGACTAAGGCACAAACTATTCGCACGAAGGGGGCATTGTAATTGACTCTTCGCAGCTTACCTAGTCCCTGTGACACCGCCCTGCTGAGGTGCCGAATCCCCTCGCAACCATGCGAGGAGATGTGTTAGGAAGACTGGAGACTCCCAAAGTTCTACTGACTCCAATGTGCACGACTTTCAGATCACTGATGAAGCGTGAGGTCAGGGACTTGATGATGAAGTTTACAATGTAACAGTTTCTTATGATCCCAATCCCCAATGCACCATGGAAGAATTTCTAAGCATTGTGCAGCAATGGGCATGACCATAATGACATGAATTTCAGCTCCAAAGGGCCTTATTCAGACCTGTTTGCTATGCTGTGTATGTTGTGAACCTGTAGATGCCACCCACTGTCCGGCCGAACGCCTAACCCCACACCCATCACACCGCTCCTCTCTCCTCTCTCTATGTGTATGCTAACACATCCCCTTGCATGTGGCCAAATGGGAGACAAATCATTCCATGGTCGCACACCACTGAATTTTTTTCTCCCCTTCGTTAATAAAATTCAGTCTAAACAGACTTTTATTCCGGCCGATATTCACCAAATTTGCGGTAGGTGCTGATGTCATGTGATGTCAGCCATTTGCCCTGGGCAGGCATCGCCATGCCTGTGTTTGTAGGGAAACACCCAGCATTTTATGGGGATGCCCATAAAACGTTGGGCATTCCCCTCTTGCCACTCTCTTCCCATCCTATCCCCGACCCTCCCTTCCCGGAGCGAACAGCTCGGGGAGTGTGAAACTTGCCGAATCCTTTCTCTCCCGTGGTTTGCATATGCGCATGAGCAAACCCCGTACATTGGGGATGGAGATGAATTGGGACCCAAACAAATGGGTCTGAATTGGCTCCATGTTTTTTATCTATTTGTTTAATAAGTCCCATGGCTTAGTTGATGTAAGTTTGGGAGTATATTAGTTGGTTACTGGGAAAGCCCCAACAGGGGATTAGGTGAGACCAATATAGAAAACCAGATTCAAAATGTGGGAGTATGATGCAGCTACCGTGGAGAGATGTTATATTGGGGAGTTCCTCACTAATAATACATTTTTTAATTAGCTGCAAGTAACAGGGTATCACTACTAAAGCAGGTTAGGAATTTTTTGACATTGTCATTGTATCTCAAAGCAGGTATGATGATAAGGGAATGTTACTATTTGGCCCTTATTCAGATCTGATAGCAGTACAAATTTGTTCTCAAAATGGGCAAAACCATGTGCACTGCAGGTGGGGCAGATGTAACATGTGCAGAGAGAGTTATTTTGTTTCTGTGCGGGGTAAATACTGGCTGCATTATTTTTACACTGCAATTTTGATTTCAGTTTCAACACACCCCACCCATATTTAACTCTCTCTGCCTCACCTGTAGTGCACATGGATTTGCCCATTTTGAGATGAAATTTGTACTGCGATCAGATCTGAATAAAGGCCTTGCTCTCCCTTAGTGATCATTTCTGTATACAAGAAAAACAACATTTATAATGATTCAATTCAGTTGATTATTATACAAAATAAAGAAAAAAACAAAAATTGGCAATCAGAACAACATTGAAATCATTTAAAGTTTGGTCTGTTTCCTAAGTTAGCCATAGCTCGTAGTTTCGCATCTCATATGCTCAGTTTTCAATTTTGAAAAACGTTTAATTTGTTTTTTAACGAAACGACCTAAAAGTTGATTTATGAAACAGCTTTAGAAGTGGATACCATCTCAGATAATTTAGAGACATTACCGACCTGATTATCATTGTTGAGTAGGAGTACAATAATACTTCATCCACAGCAGTTTGAGAAAAGATTGCTAAATCATTCTAGCAGAGTAAGCAGTAATGCCAAGGCGCTGCTCTCATTTTATATGTGAATGTTTGCTTGTCACTTACTACAGCTACAACATATTCTGAAATATCAACACACTGGCTGCACTCAACAATTATTAGGACAAGGTTATAAAAGGGAAACAAGCAATGACATTATGATTTGATTGTTAGAGATAAAAAAGTAATATGTATGGAAACTCTTGTACAGTGATACCGACATATAACATTTTTTGAATTTCCAGACTATTTATCTACCCATTATAACGCTTTAAGAAGCAGTGATAGCAACTATGCCATATTCCATTGCAGTCTTCAACTCACCCTAACAGTCCAGGGGCCTGATTCAAACCAGCTCATAGGCAGCATATATTTGCTGACAAGTGAAACACCCAGTACTGAGATGTGTGTTGTGTGTAAACTGACACCAAGCTCCTTCGTCCTTCATCAGACCTTCTTTTTCTGCAAACACACCATGACAGAGAGGCAAGTGTAGTTTCTCCCCTTATTAGCAGACACAAACTGACATGATATAATAGGTACAACTCAATTTTATTAAATTAAGAGGTTTCGGACTATATCCAGGTTATTAGCATACCCTCCAACTGTACCGATTTAGCCAGTACAGTACCATTTTTTAATGGTCTGTACCGGCTAAATCTAACTGTACTGAATGTACCGTTTTTTTTGTAGTCAGCGCCTCCGTCTCTGGGAGTTGTAATTTTGTAAATGCAATCAGAGTGATTGATCCTACAATGAGCCAATGAAGATGTGATCACCTTGACCAATGAGATGAGGAGAAGGCTGTGATGGGAAGAGTGACGCGAGCTCCGGCCAATGAAGCGGCGAGTTGTAGGCTGTGTGGGCGCGGAGACTGGGTGACAGGAGCCTCTCGCACATGGTGACTGTGCGCCCGCTCTTCCGGGTGTCGCTCTCTGTGCAGGTGATTACGGAACATCGCTGCAGCTCCGCTGGCCGAGATGCCCGTGCCCTGCGCCAGCTTCTTCTGGTTCCTGCTGTGCGGTGTCTGTAGAAAAACTGGGGGTTAGGTGGGTACCGTATGAGGGCAACCACCTGGGGGTGCTCAATATGTGTAGTTAATCACAGCAGCTGCAAAAACAGGTTAGTCGTACCTGTTGAGGCAAAAAGAAAGGAAAATAGAAAACAAGGTTCTAGAGCAGCGCTAGTGGAATGTGTGGTTCAAAATACAATGTACTTAATAAAAAATGGAAGATTACAATAAATGTAATTTATTAATTTAATAAACTGATAATATTACAATTAAAAGATTGCATACTTAAAAAGCATGATATTACACTTTGTATAGCACACTCTGCGTGTTGGACATTGGTGAGTAGTCCCAAGATGGAAAATGGATGGACGTAGTACAGTTAGTATTATATGGATATATTTACCACTCCAAAGGGATGATATGCGACATAGGTGATAGGAGTCCTCCTGCCAGTTGGCTCGTGGGGAATAGATGTCCCAACGATTTTCAGTATAATTCTCCTATTGTTTTGTGGAGATTGGTGATATAACCCCAATGGGCTGGGAGGGTGAATGACTCCTAAACGCTGGATACTCTCTAGAGAATGGCCACAAGAAAGATGGTAAGATTCCACGGCCACTGGAGGTTTTCCGGTCGTACTGTCAGCGATTCAATGGAGGTGGTTGGTTGGTATTGTATCCAATAAATTGTGTGTCCAAAGATTGGCGTGGGGTGTCCAGCAAAGCAGCAGTGTGAAATTGGGTGGATCACCAACGCATTTCGCTGCTTACCCAGAGTGCAGCTTTATCCTTGATATAATTATAAAGAGATTTTTTTTCTCCTTGCTGTTAACTACATTACTCTGTGTTATCATTAGGGTATAACCTGTGTAGTGACACTAAAATGACACCTCCTCTCCCCCAATGACAGGAGCGAGGAGATATCACAGTGTAGGAGCCAGCAATACATCCAGCCAAGTACCCAGAGGCAGTCCAGCATCTCCAGGAATGGTGAGCATGCCCTCAAAGAGATGAAAATAGGAATAAGGCCATTCCTCCTTACTTTGAGGTTATGCCCCTTTTCCAGTGCATTGGGTGTCACTGAATTTACCTTTAGTATCTTCACCACTATTGTTAGTCTTTGTAGATAGATAGATGAAGCCCTCAAATTATCTCTTATATAACTAGCTAGATCTGTCACTCATCCCCTGTGTGTATAACGTTCCCGCCCAGCGTTCTACACGAACCCGCCCCCCCTAGGGAAAAGACACTCATCCCCTGTGTGTATTACGTTCCCGCCCAGCGTTCTACACAAACCCGACCCACCTAGGGAAAAGACCAGTGTGAAACACACCACCACCCCCTTGACGTCACATCCCCCCGCCCAGCCAGGGCTACAGTACATGCCCACCATCCATCATTACTCAACAGCCACCATTACTCCACAGCCACCATTACTTCAAAGCCACCATTACTCCATCCGCGATTCACGGTACTCCCCTCCCGCGATTCACGGACCCTCGTGACCCCCCTCCAGTGATTCGCACCCCCTCCCTCGATTCACGGGCCCCCACAACCCCACCTCCCACAATTTGCGGACCCCCGCGACCCCCCCCCTTCCCACGATCCCGAAATTTTTTAAGGTGACGGGACACGGAGCATAGCTGAGCCCCCCACACCCGGTAGTCCCACCACTGAGTTGTGATTGACCCACGGCCTATTCAGTCAGATATAATGGATGACCATCGATAGCTACAACAATCGATGGTTATCCAAGTAATATTTTACTACTATCAATGGCAGGGTGCAAAATCGCCATCAATGCCAACCATCGATGGTGTCTGCACCAATGGCCATCCCTTCTCTGCAAAAGCCAAAAACCTTTACTAACCCTCATGCCCACACAACCCTACCACTGCCCTGCCTCCTGCTCTCCTGCCCCGTAACTTCCACCAGTGGGGACCCTCTCACCCTGTGTTGCCCACATTCCCCTATCATGCTTTACTGTGCAGCCTCCTGCTTTCATGCACCCTAACTCCCACCCAGTACACTGACTCACTGCCACGCCGGACCCTCACCCACTGACAGAAGTGGCACAGTGCCCCCCACCCTCCTCTTTAGTCCCCCTTATGCCCACAGACCCCTCTCACTATCCAGCCTCCTGTTTTCCTGTGTCGTGACCTCCGCCAGTGGGGAGCCACTGACTCAAAAACACCCTATTATACTATTGCACACACACCTAAACAACACGCACACACACACACACACACCCCCACATCCACAAATGTCACTGTACCCTCCACACTATCAATGTACATCTTACTCTGTAACTGCTTTTTAATTAAACAAAACAATACACACCCCCTTCCAAATCATATGATCTCTATTTAACACATCACCTATAACTCAAGTTGCAATACAGGCCATTTTTCATACAATTCTAACCATATTTCTCACAATACAAAAGTTCACAAATTAAGGGGGCGCAGCCCCTTACGCCGGTGTGAAGAGCGCCCGTAGGGCGCGATTAATCACCTAGTTGTAGAAAAACTTATAGGTCACTGGCATGCCTAGCATTTTAGTTAATAGGGGGATTTCAATGTTTGATTTTGACTGTCAGAACATTCCAGACAGTCAAAATCATCCAGCGGCTGTTTTCAATCATGCAGATTTGACTTTTTAGAAAGTCGAATCGGACAGGATTCAATGCGGTCAGAAACGACCACATTGAATTGAGCCAATAGCATATATAAGTGGGAATTTAAATGACTCTGAATCTACTTTCAGTAGTTTGTACAGTTTACCATCTTAACATACCTTATGTTCCATTTAATGTTTATATACATACACTGCATTTTAATTACAAATATATATGTGGAATAGGTGGAACCAGGTACAGTATCTACGTACTTATCTACAAGCAGATAGGAGAGTGTAGTCCCTTTTTAATCAATTCGCTACAGTACTGTATTTTAGACTTTCAAGAAAATTAATTTGGCATTTGGCGCCATAACAAAGGTATAATTTGGCTGTAAAATTCTAATAAGGCATTCACCAAGCTGAATCTCGCCCTTAGAAATGACATAATATAACTAGAAATAAATTACAAGTGGAATGCTCATTAATATAGTCTTTGATCTCTTATTAAGAAGCACCTACCTCTAAGTGAAGTTTTCTGAACAGATGCTTCTGAATGAAATGGCAGATTACACCTTCACAAAAGACAAAGCAAAGGCATTGCAAATGTATTTAACTACCACGCACAAAATTATGCAAGACTACTTATTGCTTAAATATTAATTATAGATAACTACTATCTGTATGATGCCATTTTGATGATGAGGGAGAGAAAAATATTAGGGTTTCCTCAGAATTGGTTGTTAATTGGCCCCATTTAGCTAATGGCAGTGCAGAGCAATTAGAATGACTATTACTATGTGTATATTGAATTTTGATGTGAGAGGTGCAGTGTCATTCAAATCAGTGGTCCTTTCTATGGAAGTAAATTTAATTTTAATGAATCGACTATGCCAAGAGCATGACAGACTGAGTAGGAAGTAATAACCCCAAACCTGATATATTTACTTTCGGCTTTATATGCATTAGGCAGTGTTAAGGTATAATTTCATCCTTCTGTATAATATCTTGTTTTTATAAATAGTCTACAAAAGGTAAATTCTCAATGTCTTAAGTTTAAACTGAAAATGCCTAGACAATTTCAATAGTTATAAAAGGCATGCGTACAAGGGTTCCCAACCACGGTTCTCAAAATATAACAACCATCAGATTCTGTCAATCATTTCTTGATTGCATCCAACAAAATGATCGACAGAATTTAATTGTTTGCTATGGACAACATCACCTCTTTTCATTTTTAGAAGCTTTAGTAAATATACCTCTAACAGTCTAGGTTTTAAGGATAGCCATACTTGAACACAGGTGTGACTTAATTAGTACTTCAGTAATATTGATTTAACCATATCTGCTTAAAGATATATATCACTAAAACCTGAACTGTTAAGGAGTGTACACACTATACCAGTGGTTCCCAAATTTTTGGGAATCATGGCACCCTAACGTATCAGAATTGTATTCATGGTACCCCTAGGCCAAAAGTTTTTTATTGAGAAATTTTGAGAAACAATATTAAATTAAGTAAATTGGTGTTAATGTCATCTTTAATGTTAATTATATGGTGAGGGATTGGATTAGCTTCTGTTTTTCAACATATTTTATAATCTGAAGCCACAAACAATAGTTTTACTTATTATACTGACCAATTTAAATTACACCTCTACCACTCATGCAAGTGTCCCAATGCACCTCAGTGTCCCAGGGCACACAGTTTGGGAACCACTGCACCACTACATCAATAACCACTATAACCACTACATCAATAATTTTATGTAAATGTATCTTTAATGATATATCATGCATATCGTCTAAAATGTACACACTATATCATAAATGATGAGCACTGTCGTGGTTCATTAACAAAGTCCTCCGTCGTCTGAAGAGTATATATTAATAAGGACTGCATGTTCTGATCATGGGCCGGGTGACATCACTGAAAATATCGTTAAATGAAGGTTGTCTCAAAACAGTGACTGTCAGTGCTCCCCAGCTGCACATTGCATTACCTGCAGTGACCTTCGAAACTTGGTATGTCACCGGCTGCCCCTGCTGGCATCCCGCTGTTACCTCTATGACAGGGGTGGCCAAACCTGTCCTCAAGATCTACCAACGGTGCATGTTTTCCAGGCAACCTGTGGATCTATAGTAGGGATGAATGCAGCATATTTTAAAATGTGACAGTTAGTAATGACTACAGCTGTGCACCAGCTAGGTAACCTGGAAAACGTGGACCATTGGTAGATCTCGAGGACCGGTTTGGCCACCCCTGCTCTAAGACATTCTGTTCCAGTGGCCCGGGATCCTGTGACATTCTCTTCTTTGGGCAGTGCCATGACACTTCCTGGTCATCTGACTCCACAGGACCATTTCAGGACTTATTACCTGCAGGGAAACTTTTTAGCCAATCAGTTTACAGCAAGAGGTATAAAGACCAGCTCAGGGAACAGAACTCTGTCAGTGCTTTGTCTATCAGCCTGTAGTAAACTCTGTGCATTTACCAGCCTCTGCACTCCTTGACTCCAGGTGTTCATGGAGGACATCGTCTACAATTCTCAACTCCATAAAGAGTACAGTTCCATCTGCAGCTTCACCTGGCTTTAGGCAATCCGGCTGTCCCGATCTGCTTACACTCCCAGCTTCAAGCAAGCCTGCTCCCTGCAGTGCTGGTATCCCCAGCTTCAAGCAACCCTACTTTCTGTATTGCTGGTGTCCCCAGCTTCAAGGAAGCCTGCCTTCCTGTATTGCTGGTATCCCCAGCGTCAAGCATCTCTGTTTCCTATAATGTAGGTGTCCCAGCTTCAAGCAAGCCCCTGCTCCTGTACTGCTGGTGTCCCTAGCTTCAAGCAACACTGCTACCTGTACTGCTGGTGTCACCAGCTTCAAGCAAGCCTGTACCCCTGCATTGCTGGTGTCCTCAGCTTTAAGCACATCTGCTTCCTGTATTGCTGGTGTCTCCAGCTTCAAGCAAGCCCTTGCTTCTGAACTGCTGGTGTCCCCAACTTCAAGCAATGCTGCTACCTGTACTTTTGGTGTCCCCAGCTTTGAGCAAGCCTGCACCCCTGCATTGCTGGTGTCCCCTGCTTCAAGCAAGCCTGTGCTCCTGTACTGCTGGTGTCCCCAAATTCAAACAACACTGCTATCTGTGCTGCTGATGCCCCCAGCTTCAAGCAAGCCTGCATTCCTGCATCACTGGTATCCTCAGCTCCACATAAGCCTTCACTCCTGCATTCCTGTATTGCTGGTATCTCCAGATCTATGCAAGCCTGCACTCCTGCATCACTGGTATCCCCAAACCCACCTGCCACTTTGCACCATTATTTTGAATCCAGACCAGCCGCCTTTACATCAACAAATTTTAACGACAGTCATCACTGAGGTTGACAATCTTTCTCTTGCAATCCAAACTAGATTAGTTCCCCTAATGGACTCCACTTGTGATAAATATACCAATATACCACTTAAATTGAAAAATAGATTTTGCTCCAGATATACCTTTATGTGGACTATCCTTGGTGGTATATATAGGAACGGATCTCCACTGCTATATAAATGACTCCGAAAATTGTCAAAGGGGCCTTGTGTTCCCCTATCTTTTATTAATTTGGGCATTGCTAAAAAAAAATTGTGTACTGTAATCTGGGGATTATAGACGCAGGGAACATATATTCGCTGGGCTGCACTGTGGCTAGACAGCTGTCAGCTGTGCCACTGGTCACCACAACAGCCAGGTAGGTAACAATAGGGCAGATGTATCAACCAGCGTTAAGTGCAAAAATGCACTTAACGCTGGTTAACTGGGGGGGATTACGTCTATCCCTAATGTATTACTAGCGCACCTAACGTGCGCTAGTGACAGCCCGCCGAGTTACGCTCGGCGGGGCTGTCCCTGCAATCCCCCCCAGGGATTAGCGGCCGGGGCGATGTATTAACAGCCTCCAAGGCGTTAATTCGCCCCGGCCACTTCGCCAGCTCAGGGCTAGCGTTGTCCTATCCCCCAATGTGGGGATAACGCTAGCCCTGCTTCTGGCTCGGGCTGCGCTGGAGATCTCGCGTTTTTTGCGAGATCTCGCGCATGCCCAGTAAGCCGGGCAGGGGGGGGTGACGGCGAGTGCGCATGTGCGGGGCGGCGAGGGAGCCGATAAGGAGAGCCGTTAACGCTGGGGATAACGGCTCTCCTTATCGGCATGGGGGATGTTAATACATCTCCCCATAACGAGTGCCCGCTTATCCACGTTATGCAGGAGAAGCGGGACACGTTATTTCCGAAGCGCAAAGGGGGGGTTAGTACATCTGCCCCAATATAAGCAGAGACAGTACAGTTATTACACAGGGAACACATAACCACCACAAGCTGCACTGCACCTAGGCAGCCATCAGCAGCACCACTGGTCATTGCAACAGCCATAAAGGCAACAGTTAAGCAGAGACAGTACAGTTATCACACAGGGAACACATACCCACCAAGCTGCGCATTGCCTAGGCACCCATCAGTAGCGCCACTGGTCATTGCAACAGCCATATAGGCAACAGTTAAGCTGAGACAGTACAGTTATCACACAGGGAACACATACCCACCAAGCTGTGCATCGCCTAGGCAGCCATCAGCAGCACCACTGGTCATTGCAACAGCCAGGTAGGTAACAGTTAAGCAGAGACAGTACAGTTATCACACAGGGAACACATACCCACCAAACTGCGCATCGCCTAGGCAGCCATCAGCAGCACCACTGGTCATTGCAACAGCCAGGTAGGTAACAGTTAATCAGAGACAGTACAGTTTTAGGTTGCTATGCAGTGTACAAGACAGGGGAGACATGGGGGTACATATGGCTGAGTGGCACAGTTCCGAAGCAGGCATATTATGGTGCCATCTTGATCATGCAGCTCACTGGCAGCAGGCCATCTCCTGTACAGCAATCCAATTGAGTCAGCCAGCATGGATGGATCCTGAGGCTGTCCTGCTGTACGGCTAGGGGGGGGGGGGGAGCAGCGTATCAGGGGCTGGTCTGCGTTCTGTGAGCTGCTGGCATGCCTCCCGTCCCTCTGTCTGCAGTGATTAGATGCTGTGATCATGCTGAGATAAACAGAGTGACAGCAGACGCCCAACTGACCCCCCATCACCACAGGACACTGCTGCCTGCGGGTGGGACAATGGATAGTCACAAAAAAATAGATAATATTTTATTAAAATCAGGACAGTTGGCAGGTGTACAGAATCTGCATACTCATTTCACAGAGTAAACTAAAGAATGGCTACCTTTCTTACTTATTGGTTGATACAGATTTCCCAAGTTGTCACACGCAGCCGTGGCGGTGCATGGCGGGCATACTACTCACCCGTTCGCGCCCGCCGTCGGCTAGCGTGTAGTGGTCTCCAGGTCAGCGGCAGCAGGCAGCGGCAGTCTGGTGGGCAGCAGGCAGCGTGGGACACCGGCAAGTGTAGCGGTATGTGCTGTAGGGGCGCCGGGAGGCCGGCGCCGCCATCTTGATTAAGGGCAAATAAGCAGATTGGTCCATGTCTGAGGTTTCCGCCCATACTGACCTGACAGCCAATGGCAGCCGCCCTCTAGGGATATAGGGGATCTGCCTAGGCCTGTTCAGTGTCAGTACAAAGAGTCTCCAGAGGCGTTCACAGCTCCCAGCTGACTCCGGCTCTCTGACTCACCTCTCCTGACTTGGTGCCTTGCTTCCAGTGCTCTGTGTTTGGTTTCGGTTCAGCTTAACCCCATCGCTGCCAGTTCTCTCCACAGTCTGGTCTCTGCCTGCATCCCTCAGCTTCCTGGCCTAAGCTCTTCAAGCCGTCTGCTTCCAAGCAACTTCCCATTCTTCAGTCATCATCCATCTTCTTTCAGTCTTCAAGGATCCCTCATTTCCATCAAGCACATTCTCTTTCCGGATTCCCTCATTCTTCAAAGACCCCAGCCTGCCGTCCTCAGTGCCCTGAACTGTCATTGTTTAAATTAACTTTTTCTTCTTTCAAGTGCCTTGCTGGTCCAATCATTATTATTACCACTAACTGCCACTTAAAGAAAGTATTCAAGTGTGTATTGTTCCATTTATGAATTCTATTATTAAACCTGCACGATTTAATCCTTCCTCCTCTGGTCCGTCTCCGGTTGCTACACACCACACGACTTAATCCAGCCCTTCAGTTGTGACACAAGTATTCACAGGTAGATAGTCTTCCAAAAGTGGACATTCCATGGCAGACTGAGGCAGGTTTTTGTGTTTTGGGAGAAGGGTTTGGGTAGGCCAGGGTCAGGACCATGCCAGGTCCCCAAATTGGCAAGGATAAATGTTGGGAGGTACTGTCTGTAAACATAGCTGTTCAGAGAGATGGAAATAAAAATAGTATTACAAGGGAGTGGATACATATTCAGTGCAAATACTTTTTTAATGTGTAACCATACACTCAACATACAGTATAACATATTTAAAAGCAAACTCCTTTAAAAAAAATGCAAAAGCTATAGCTCTAGATATTCAGAAGAACTTCCATTCCTCTAGTATATGAAGAACAGTGTCTCGCCACAAATGGATCAATCCCTATTCAGAGAACTCTAACGATTTAGTACTGTATTTTTTAAAAGGTTGAAATCATATAGAGAGGCTTTGTTTCCTGCAAACAAAGGTACCCAGTAATAAAAAAGCATTGTATGGAACAGCTGGTGGTTGGTGAGATTCATAGAAA
Source organism: Crinia signifera (assembly GCF_055691185.1). NCBI lineage: Eukaryota > Metazoa > Chordata > Amphibia > Anura > Myobatrachidae > Crinia > Crinia signifera. The sequence goes on along the minus strand of NC_139219.1, from coordinate 248,608,781 downwards.
TGCCAACCGTTTGCTCTTCCTCCCCCATTTAATAACAGTACTCACCATCTAATATGCACGGAAGATGATTCGCAACAGCCTGCACTCAGCATGCTACAGATGAATCACCCCAGCTGGGCTAGAACAAGGTCTTGGTAATCAAAACTTTATAGGTTCCAGGCCTAGTTTGGACAGTTTTTTTTCTTCTTTCTCCAAACATCCTACGATTGTAACCTGTATTAAACCTAATAGTTGTTTTAGATGTTTTAAAACAGAGCATTTAATTTAAAAATGTATTAATTATAAAAGTACAACATTTGCACCTTGATCTACCTGCCATGTCAATTGTCAAACTAATTATGTAATCTGTTCCATTACACGTACATGTGGAGCCCAAAATTTTGACATTGAACTCCAGATTTCTGGAAAATACAGCTTAAAAGCTACTTCAAGCTTTACCATAAGGAATCATTTTTATTTACATATTGTATCACTAACTGAGTAGCATTATACAAAACAAGAATAGTGCATCACATGATGTATTGTGACCAGCCTTCACTAAGCATGGGACCGCCCTTTTCCAGCTACAGTATCTTTTCTCATTCTAAAGAACAATTGTTTGCAAGGAGTAAACCAGATTATGGCTAGTAACACCAAGCTCCATCACAAAATAGAATTTATTCTGCTTATTTTAATAAAAGACCCACATAAAATCTGCACAAAATTATTCCAATTTAATTTGTGAAACATGAGGATCGCAACAGGACACAACCATAAAATACTATATTCAAAAGTAACAACACATACATTACCGCAACACCATTCAAGGAATGTACATCAAGGCCACATTAAAACTGAGTAGGCATCCAGTTTATATACAGTGCAACTGCACCATTATACACCAACTGGATGTCCGACCAGAAATCTGTATTGCTAGAGTATTGTAAATACAATTATTTCATTACATACTACCCAGATGTGTCTGGGAAGTATGTACTGTGAGGAGCAAGGGGTCAGCTCGCCCCTACCCCCCAAAAAAATATGGTGCCAATGTACAGGAGGAGTGAAGGAGTGATCAGGTCCCTCCTCTCCCTTGGTGGTCCCAGCATCCAGCCTTGTCCTCACCTCTAAAGAGAACGGACAGATGAAAGACCAGTCACCATATCCTCTGTGGAGCAGCAGCCTTTTGCTTCAATGCATTCTAAGAGCACAGCCCCTTTTGCTCCCCGCATGCCTCTCGCAGCCAGAGTAGAGGGCAGACCCCAGGAGGCAGCTGCACACAGCCAGTGTTCAGCATAAACAGGCAGGAAATGAGTTTACTTTCAATTATGCCGGATGGGGCTGAACACTGAGCAGAAGAGGAAGCCAGCAGAACCCATGAAGCTGCAGGACCCTGCTCCAGCACCCACACAGAACAAATGTAAGTTATGGACAGTTACACTGCTATAGGGATAGGGGGACCTATGGAGAGGAGGGAAGCGGACAGCTTATGAAAATTATGTGGGGGAGGGAGAGACCTATGGGGAGGGGGGAAGGAGCTCATGACAATGCTATGGATGGAGGGGCAGACCTATGGGGAGGGAGTTAGGGGGCGGGTGACACTGTTATGGGGGGAGGGGGGCGAATTACACTGCTATTGGGGGAAAGGGCTAAGGATACTGCTATGGGGGAAACATATGGAAAGTGTGGACCCAGGTGGCTATGACACTGCTATGGGGGGGAAGACATGGGGATGTGGGAGTTGATAACTCAGGGGGGAGGGGCACAGGAATATGAATAGATGGGGAGGGGGACAGGAGGCAGCAAAGATGGGGATGTCAGGAGGCTGGATAGAAAGGGGGAAGAACAAAAGGTAGCAAATGGGGAGTAGAAGGCTATAAAGACATGGGTCAGGCAAGAGGCTACAAAGAGAAGGGGCAGAAAGCTTGATAGATTGGTACAAAAGATACAGAGAAGGGGCAGGAGGCTGGAAATATGGGGGGTACAGGAGGCAACAAAGACTGTGGGCAAAAGGCCACAAAGAAGGGGGGCTTGAGTCTACAAAGAGAAAAGGGCAGATGGCTGGAAATATTGTGGGGACCAGAGGCAGTATATAGAAGGGCCACAGGCTGGAAAGATGGGGGGGAACAGGAGGCTATAGTGAGGCAGCAAACTCAAGTAAGATGGAGTAGGAGGTGTCACAGGGAGTAGGAGTCTGGGGGCACAATGCTTGAGTGACAAAGGGGGAGATTATCTAAACTAAAAATGTGGTAAAAACCCGTTATTGGGTTTTTACCGCATTTTGGGATGCTCTAAGCATCCCCTGCTGGGTCACCGCGACGGGGGGGTAGGGCATTCTATCATGACCCCCCGCCGTCCCACACCGATCCCCGCCACCCCGCACCGACCCCCCCCCCCCCCGCACCGACCCCCCCTCACCTGTTTCTGTGCAGCAGAGAGCTGTGCTGCCCGGCCCTGTGACCTCCTCCTCCCTGCACTGTACATCCTCTTGCAGGTGCAGGGAGGAGGAGGAGAGCCAGCCCCCCCCCCCCCCCCTGCAGCAGCATCCAGGCTGGGTAAGAGAGGGAGGGGGGAGCCGCCGCTCATCGCTGGGTCACCACAAAAGACAGCTCTTAGTGCAAGAGCTGTATTTTGTCATAATTATCGCATATGTTAGATCATATGCAATAATTATGTGTGCGGTAGCCAGCGATGGGCGGCGGTAAGGGGCGCAGATGTTAGAGCATCCCCCCAAAAGGGAGAATGTAGCTGGACAGAGACAAGGATGAATGGGACACAGAACAGTAGGCTGAAGTAACACAGAGGCAGAGGGCTGGAGGGGACATGGGGCATAGGTCTGGTTGAACCTCTGACCTAATGACATATTCCTACACAAACAAACGTCTTCCAAACCATGGGATTTCCTAAAACTTGTCTGCACAGAGGATCAATTTCTCCACAGTTGCCCCATCGCAAAGAAACTATCATATACAATAAGAAAGGTGTATATTTATTTACTATAGACACCCTGTGCCAAATATATTAGCATTGTACATAGAACGTGTGCTGGGGTTTTGGAATTGCAGAGAGAGAATCCAATGAGCTGAAACACAAAAGATGTGGAAAAGCAATTCCACAGACCTCTCTCTCTCTACAATTCCAAAGCCCTAACACATTTACTATGTTCAATTCTGTTTGGTGCAGTACTGTAGTACTGCAGTCCACACTGTCTCCTCCTTATAACATTAACCTGCCCAATCCCAATGTCTCCCACTCTGCCAGTCCAGTGTCTCCCCCCTTCCCTCCCCCACCCATCCCACTGCCCCATCTAATTGCCCCTCAGCAAGAACCTCCCAGCTAGTCCAGTCATATTGTCCCCCATTCTCCAGCCTAGTTTCCCCCTCCCACCACTATCCCCTGTCCATTTTTATTCCAATGTAGTTCACGACTGCCTCTCCCCATCATCCTCTGCTTATCCCTATCACTTTCTGACTTATCTTCCTGTCACCTTTTCCTGTTACCCACTGCCTCTCCCCATAACCATTTTATGTCACACACTGCTTCTCCCACTTCTACTATCTTTTCTCCTCACCTTGATCTCCCTGTCACCCACTGCCTATCATCTACATCACCCACTGCCTCCACCATCACCAATTTCCTGGCATCACCCATTGCCTTTCCAATGCGTGTGTGGCTTTGTATATAGCTTGTTGAAAGCACACCCAATTTATAAGGAATGCTTTAGCCTTCGGCGCCCATAAAAAGAGTCCCCTCCTTTCATTGTCATAAGGCCTCCCCTGCACTGCTCCAACCTTTTTTTCCTGAAAAGGAGGCCATGGCTATGTTTTATTTTGTTTACTGGGTATGCATAAGATCTCCTACGCAGCCTCGAGCCGGCAAAATTGTAATCCTGCAGCTGCAGGAGGCGTAAGGGTTGTCTCCATTTTCCCTGCGTATCAGTCTGCTATCTTTTAGATATGGACATCATACAAGGTGGAGAATCAGTATCAGCGCTGATACCACATTTGACCCATATTGACCCTTCATACATCTGCCACTCTGATTCCATTAGTAGATGGCACAGAGAGATTGTCCATGCCAACTGTAATAACAGGGGAGTTGCTGCAGCACGTAGCTCTTCCCAGTGGAGCAATTGAATAACAATGAGTGACTCATTTATAGCAACAAAACTGGGGAACTGCTGCTGATGGATAAATCAGGCAGCTCCTGTTAAGCCATCTAAGGAGGGTAATGCCAAAAGCTCAGGCATGTCATGATGATTAAACCTGAGGGGGCAACATTTATGAATTATGGATGCCAAGATGAAATCATATCTTGCCCCCCCTCCCCCCCAAACCTAAAAACGTCCTGTTGCCCCCAATACTGCCCATGGTAGTAAGTACATTGAGGTAAAAGGCCACTTAAACATAATAAATGTACTTGTTTCTCCCTCAGTTTTCTGACTTGCAACTTAACTGTGGCCCATTTTCCTCTCTTTCAGCAGTGAATACTGAGCAGAAATAATTATTAATATGATCTGCTATTACATTGTCCCCCTCAAGAAGACTTCCACTCTCTGGAAGAGATTTAATAGGATGAGAGATTCAGAAAGTGAAAGATTTGGTAAGAAATCTCCAGTTTTTCTAAAGCGGCAATCATTTATACTGCAAAACCAGTTTGATTTTGCAGGGTAAATGATTGCCGCTTTAGAAAAACTGGAGATTTCTTACCAAATCTCTCACTTTCTGAATCTCTCATCCTATTAAATCTCACCCTCTGTCTTTAGTCTTATTACTCCACTTTTTGTTTTTCTCCTTTCACTTATATACCTAACCTAAAAAAAGTTTTCCCCCCTTTACCCACTGACTGGGCCATTTTCTCCTCAGCCTGTGCTTTTGTACATCTGATTACCTTTTTAGCCTCCTTCTGTCTAACAAGATACACCACTTTGTCCTCATTAGTCTGTGTCTGCTTAAATTTATTAAAGGCCAACTTTTTTGCTTTCACAATACTTGCTACTTCTTTCACAAACCACACTGGCTTCCTTTTTCTTCTGTTTTTCCTAACTCTTTTGACACAAATTTCGGTTGCGTTTAGCATAGCACTTTTTAATATTTCCCACTTCTCCTGCACTCCTTCCAAGTTCCTCCACTCTGCCAGTTACCTTTCTTATAGCACATGTTGTCTTCTTAAGGCAAAGAGGTGAAGGTAGGTAAATCCTTTTCAGGAACAAAAGTTCAAGGATGGTCGAATAAAATATTTTATTCAACAAAAGAATCACACTTGTAAAGCAACTGAGTAACCCTGTCAACAAAGGTCGGTAATACAATGGAAGTGCAGTAACCAAGTCCAACAAAAGTTCAGAGTGGTTTATTATTATTACAAATAGATACTCACAATAACAATTCTGTTACACTCACTACAGGCACAAATGAGAAATGTGTTGCACAGCAACTGCTTCCATCTTCCGGCTGCAAAAAAAGGCTGGTTAGCAATTCAAAGAGGAATAAACATTTAGCAAATATATACATCTAAAGTAAGCCATTATTATGTACCTACTAAATGGTTCATATATTTTATTCAGAGTTTTTACTGGTGCTGGCCAGGCACTATTAGTTTGTGTACATGATTTACTTGAAGCACGCTATGATGAAATTAGTCCTTCTCTGCACTAAAAAAATTACTGGTGTCCCTGTACTGTAAGTATCATGTAACTCAAAAACTTTATTGATTGAATTATGGACAATTTCCACTGGCCTTGGACATTGCAAGCATGAGTCTGGTTGTATTAAACTCTGTTGTTAAAGTACACCTTCCAACTGTTGCAATTATTGTGGGACAGTCATGATTTTTGTGAGTATCCTACCCACGGGCAGTAGTGTCCCCTGGTGGTGGGCTTGGTGGCTCGCTGCGCTCGCCACACTATATAAAATCAACTCCACGCTGACGTGGATAGTGGGGAATTAAAAGGTCGGAGGACTCATTCCGCCACCCCGCGTGGGGCGCGCTGCGCTTGCCACGCTGACGTTAAACCTATTTTTGGGACATACAATCATATTATTCTATACCTAATGTCATGAGCATAGAAAAAATTACATTAAAAAATCACATCGCATGCCGTTATAATGGCCCATGTGATCTGATGCGATTTCCCTACGGTGCCGTACGTAGGAAATCTGGGTGCCGTGCTAGGAAACAAGTACCAGACATTTAGGTGTATAATTTGTATGGGTTCTACATGGCTACATGGCCTTGGCCTCATGTCTTTCACTTCTTATAATAGGCCCTTATACATTTTCAGCTCCAGAGGCTGAACTACCATTGGAGCCCACTGCTTCCCAAACAAGCAATGAGTTATTGTAAACTTGGATTGGGGTAGAGAAGGATGGGCGAATTATATTTTTGCACCTGGGCCCACAAACCACAAGTTCTGCCACTGACCCCTGCCAATATGCAGTAGAGCACTGGACAGCTCCTAACTGATTCCACTTAGTCTACACTGCAGCAAGCGATGATGTACCTGGCTCTACAGGACCATGAGATGGGACCCCACAGTAAACACTGAATCTGCATGCTGCAGATGGCTGGATCTTGTGAGTCTGATCCTGACAGGCCAATGTCAGACAGCAAAGTTGGAGCCCGCCAATATAGTGCAGGTTTTGGTCCCTGTAGTGCAGGTGAAAGTGCTATTTATAAAGGGAGGGCCACCAAACTCCAACTTGAAGGGGATAAACTTACACCCCTGGGACAAAAGGCATGGCCACCAGCTCACAGAGCACTGGCCATACCCCCACAAGTTATGCAAAAAAAAGGGTGTGATTTGCAGCTGCAGCATTCCCTCAAAACAAGGCCCTTTTCGCATTCTGTATGCCATGCTCCTTTTTTTAGGAGTCCCAATTTCTTTGCTTAGAAAGTTGGGAGGTATGATTTAAGTAGGATATTAAATTAAAAAGGGGGTAGGGTTGGTAAGTCGCACAGGATTGTAGAGGTCAATTTCTGAATGGACCTTCAATGGAATTTACATGGATACTCCAGAAGTGGTGTTTTGAGGGTGTGCTACCACAGGACATCAAGAGATTGAAGTGCCAGGGAAAAGAGAACTATGTCTCTATGTGGTGCACCAGAGGATACAATTAAAGATAAAAGATAACCTTTATTGGATACATAGTGAAAAATCGACACACAGTGAAAAACATGAGGCACAGACAGTGTTATAAAAAGGATAAGAATCCTTGCTCAGTGTGGCCCAACTCTGTATAATCGCCTATTTATATATTTGCAGTATTAGCCAGAGATAAACAAGTTAGTAATTTGTTGCCTTGTTAGGATATTTTGTAATTGGCAGGACTTGCTCATCAATAAAGTTATCTGTGTACGTATAATATAAGAGCCAGACTTCAGGAATCAAAAAAGAATAATAGACCCTAATCCTGCTTGCAGGTAGGGTCTATTTTGTTGTCCCGTTATTGTTGTCCCTATGGGTGCCCTCACCCCTAAATCCGCCCTTGCACTATATAAGTGTACAGCGTCCACTCGCATGTCTCGCTGTGCTCTCCATGCTTCAGGCATAGTGTCTCCAAGGCTGGCGCTACCTGCTCAGCAGAGGATGCAAAGCAGGTAGGCGCCAGGCAGGAGAGGCGCTGTCCCTGCTCTGTATCCCCTGCTGCATGACAGGCAGCAGCGCCAGAGGCACAGAGCTCCCTCCAGGCTCCTAATTATCAGGTCAGCAGTAAGGATGAAAAGTGACAGGGCTACATGGTACAGAAGGGGCGGAGCTATGAGGGAGCAAGACTGAAGACAAGGGAGAGGCAGAGCTGCCAGGAGACTAAAGTGTGATTCACTATGTCGGCAACTGGTGTGGGCATGTGTATAGGTAGTGCTACTAATGTCGGCAGCTGGTGTGGGCATATGTGTAGGAAGTGCTACTACTGTCAGTAATTGGTGTGAGCACATGTATAGGCAGCGATACTAATGTCAGCAACTGGTGAGAGCACGTGTATAGGCAGCACTGCTTTTTCTTTCCGTGTGCACTGTCCCTTTGTAAAGCTTGGGTGGGCACCGGCCCTGGGTGTCTCATTGCACTTGGCACACTATTTTATGCTTACTCTATGCCCACTTTGATAGTAAAGTCGGTCTAACCAAAAAAAAAACAGGAAAAATTTGTACAACCTTTTGAGTGTTGACCATGTGCATGTTGACCCTAAGCTTGCATTGACCTTCTGTCATTGTTGACCTAACATATGTTGACCATTCTTAGATGTCGACCTAGTCATTGTCGACACAGGACCGGGTACAATATACTATATAGAAGTGGTCGCCAACCCGTCGCTCGCGAGCTACCGGTAGCTCGCGGTAGCGATCGGGGTGGTTCGACCCCGTTGTCGCCGTCCACCCCTCCATTATCCGCTGCCGTCCGCCCCTTCTTCCCTTTTCCCTGAGGGGAGGAGAGAGCACTGCGCGTCTCTCCTACCCTTCACTGTGCGTCCCAGGACCCTGTGTCTGTGGCGTCTACCAATCAGAGCTCGCAAAGCGGCAGCCAATCAGGAGCCGGCCCCTTGAGCTTTGATTGGCGAATGGCAGAGTCACAAGGAAGTGAGGGGAAGGAGAGACGAGCACTGCGCTGTGCTCTCCTCCCCTGAAAGGGAAGCAGCGGTGCCGACACAGGACGTCACCCCTGGACACAGACAGCACCTGCAGCACTACAGTGGGCAACGGATGGCCGAACAGTTCTCTTCCCGGCAGCAGCAGCAACAACGGTGAGTGTGCTGCTGCTAGGGAACACCTGGCACTGTGGGGGCATACTTATTGGCACTGTGGGGGCATACTTGTTGGCACTATGGGGACATATGTGTATCTGGTACTATTTGGGCATATGTATACAGATGCAGCCCCTGCCAACCTTGGCCGGGGCTCGCCAGAGTCTACAACAACTAGGCCGACACCACTAGGTCGACATGGGTCTAGGTCGACATGGGTCTAGGTCGACACAAGCATTAGGTAGACATGGGGAAGGTTGACAGTCAAAAGGTCGACATGGAATTTTTTACTGTTTTTTGCGCCGACATGTGTGGGCAGGTGGTATTTTATGCCCTACCATCCACTAGAGCATGGTGGGAGAATAAAATAATGTGCTTAGCATAGCGTTACACTTCAAACTGTGTCCATATCGACATGGTCAACATTTGGGTAAAAAAAAAACAGTGAAAAACCCCATGTCGACCTTTTGACTGTCGATCTTGCCCATGTTGACCTAATGCTTGTGTTGACCTAATGTTCCGTCGACCTAGACCCATGTCGACCTAGTGGTGTCGACCTAATGCTTGTCAACCTAGTTGTTGTAGACCAAACGATCCCAACCCCTGTAGTTAAACCACATAAATGTCTTATAGTTTATAATTCTCTCCACAGTATTTAGAGGGAAGGTACAGTGGATAAGTAAGTACTGTACATAGGTATTCATATCTTTAAGTACTGGATAGTTGAACCATTAGTCAATGACTAATCTGCTTCAGTCCTGGGAATGGCTACTTGTATGACAGAAAGAACAATATGCTTGCCTCACGCTCCTAAAAGGTAGTCTCAGAAGCTAATGGATAGCAATTAATCAAGAAATTATCATTGGTTTAGCTTTTTAAATTATCACTGAGTATATAAGATGTCCCAATATTTCTGAGGTATATTTTGGATTAGCTTTCCTAGGTTAGTTAGAAGCTGCTTATAAATGTGTAATAAATATGATATAGGGTGCATTCAAGTTAATTAATAGACCTGTCTTCAGGATTTCTCAAGGGTGGATTTCCAAATGCAACAATCTCAATCCACAGAGAACATTGGAGTAAGTGCAGGAGTCTGAGGAAGCGGTATAAGAACCTAGTAATGACATTGGACATTAATATAAACATTGGCCTTTTTATACAGATGGAGCCATCCTCAGATGGAGCATCCTCATCTTGCTGACTCTGGATAGCCATGGTGAGCCATGACTATCCAAGGACAATTGTATTGACAGCTGCAACACAATACATAGAACAATACAGAAGGGGATTAGCAGAGTAATCCAATTACTCACTATTAAAGGGCTAGATGAGGAGGGCTCCCTCTGTAAACTGGAATAGTGCAATTTCTAAGATCACATTCCCCCACCTCAAGGTAAGGCTCATGTGTCTTCTTCCTGGTAGCTACTCTCTGGTCCATAGCATTTGTGTGTGTGGGTGTGTGTGTGTGTGTGTGTGTGTGTGTGCATGTATGTATGCATGTACTGTATGTAAAAACCCAACAGATTATTTTAAAAAGAAGTCTATATTTGCTCAGTGATGACTCATATATGTCATAACAGGATATGGTTAACAGTGGATGGGATGTTTGCAATCAAAATCCAGACATTGACATCCCAACTTGCAGCCAAAGACTGGTGTTGGCATCCTGAATTTGAATTTAAGTATGGATAGAGTTAGATCGGGGGGGGGGGGGGGGGGGGGGGTAAATAGGAGGTTAGGTTTAGGCACGATCTCGTAAAAATGTTGGGCACATAGAAGAGGGTTAGGCTGTAGGGTGGGAGGGTTAGGTTTATGCTGTAGTCGGGAGGTTTAGGGTTAGGCTGAGGGCACAGGGAGTTTGGGTTACGGGTGCAGGGGGGAGCTGCTGTAAGTATATTTATTAGGCCCTGTTGGGATTCCATATATCGGGATACTGGCATTGTCATTCTGACAGGTGACAGGCGAGCATACAATTAAATATCTGAGTGCATTTGCCATGTTATCTCTCCACTTGGAATAATTTAGGATGTATTTGCATTACTAGCAATACTGTAGAAAAGAGACTTTTTATACAGTATAGGTGTTTAATATTTACTACATCATAGTTTAAATCTACTATATGCATTGTGCTTTAGTGTTTATACTGTATTCTGAAATTCTCCCGGGTGGTTTTACTAAAGTGTATTATGTAATATGTATGTAACAAATATCATTATTTTAGATGTTTTCTGTGTCTATTCATCCCTATTATTAAGTGCTACCTTTGCTTTTACTTTTGGCTATTAGAGGGGGCTGGCGTACCTCCCTCCACGGTGGCTGCAGATATACATACCAGAGTGCCCACTGTTCAGTACAGCACCCTAAGACCAAACTCCTACTGTATGTTCTGGTTATCAGTACTTCCAGTCTGCTGTAGCTCTGTAGTTTTAATGTGAACGCACACTGAAAAATCACAAACATGGTGAGGTTCAAACAAACTGTCATCTGGTTTAAAATTTTAGAGCATTTCTATTCATGACATAATTGGCTATACAAGATCAACCCAAACCATAGCTCGCAGAGATCACAACCCTTGATACTATACTGTACGTAATTTTAACACTGAAAATAAGGACATTTCTTCTAAATGATGGATTGTTTGCAGGAATAAAATCATTCTATGTTTAACTGCTGCAGGGTATTAAGGTGTTATAGTAGCTCTTACAGGAGTGACACAATATGAGAAACAAACCTGGCTTGATGTTACTTAAAGTGACAATGTCAGCTGTAACCGTGGTTCCAGCAATATATAGGAGCTAAAAGACGATAAGAATAGAGAGAATCGATGAGACTGCAACGGATACATAAGGAGAACTGTGATACAATGAATTTCATTGAGTAACGAAGAGCGGAAATAGACTCGGGTCATGGAATGAGGATAATAATGAAAGAATGGAAAGAATAAAAGAACTAGATCTTAAAATAATGAAAGGTATTGACCAGGTTAAAGAAGTATTTGTTAGGTTCAGATGGTAACATTAGCACAAGCATATACGTGGATGAAAATGAAATTTGACTGAAAACTAATAGGGGTAAATTTACTAATATGGGCTGTTGCCCATAACCAATCAAATTCTACTTCTTATTTATTTAGTATCTTCTAGGAGATAATAGATAGAATCTGATTTGTTGCTATGGGCAACATCCCACCATCGATAGAGCTCTCATCTTAGTAAATTTACCCCATAGTGAGTCACAAATTCAATTGGAAGGCCAGCGAGTAACAGGGAAGTGGGAAATGAGAATAGGAGTAAATATAGATATAGCAAGTTAATGTTACCATACAGTATGAATAGAAACTGAAGCTAAAAGTGAATACAGAATAAACCATTTAAACGATAGGGATTTTTCTTTATTTACTGAATGAAATGTCATCATGAGAGATCTGTGTTTCTAGAGCAGCATATGCACCAACATTGCATCAGAACACATCTGATTACTCTCTTCAGATCTTATTTGCTTTGACATATTTAGAAGGATATTAAAGGAACAGACGTTGGGCCTAATTCATGTTTGTAGGCAGTGGCCGCTGATCATGGAATGGAGTGATTATGGAAAGACTTCACATGTGTCATGATTGCAGTGCGCACATGCTGAGAGTCACAGAGTGATTAAAGGAAGTGATCAACTCAGGAAATTAATAGAGTGATGGCATAAATACAGGCTCTTCATGGCTGTTTTTGGTTTATTTATTATTATTTATTTATCTGTATTCCAATGCGATCATGCAGGGCCGGTGCTAGGGTGTCCGGCGCCCTCCTGCAAACCATACATTTTGCGCCCTTTCACATTGCCATTGCAACAAGCTGCAGCCCGATTGTGGGAGCGTATGCAACATGCGATCCTATGGAGAATCTCGGGTGCATGTACATGTATGCATACACCATCTCAGTGCTGTGTCCGGAAAATGTTGCAGGCACTTAATGTGCCCATACACACTGCAAGAATCACATACGGTATGGGCTAGATCGCCTCGCATCACACGGCATGCATGCAATGTGTGTGCGATGCGATCCGAAAGCAGTACAAAAAGTATGTGCAGCACTAGTGACTGAGGGGGAAAGGAGGGGAGAGAAGGAGGAGATGGAAGAAGAAGGGAGGAGATAGAGGGGACGGAGTGTTGAGGACTGGTAGCGGCACTGGCACAGCACACTGAGAAGAGGGAAGGAAGGGGATGCGGCACTGCTGCCTGTTCGTCATTTGCTTTACAGCTGACATGCGCAGGGAGCAATGGGTAGGGGGCGGATTCACAGACAGCGCTACATTCCTCAGTGCAAGTGTCCGTGAGGAAGAGGGGGCAGGTCGCGGGAGGAGGACAGTGTGTGCGTGGTGCAGGGAGCTGCTCAGCCTCTCCATACTGCCGCCCGCTGTCAGACAGGCGCTGCGGGCGGTGTGCAGGAGGCAGTGAGAATGAGGGCTGAGGCAGCTTTAGTAGAGCAGGGAGGGAGGCAGCGCCTTTTCAGCATGGTGCCTCCCTGCTTTGCAGGAGCTGCTGAGTGGGTAGCGCCGGCCCTGCGATCATGTTTGCAGAGAATCATGGCACCAGTGTCACTACTTCTGCAGCAAGTCTACGTACCCATACGGCAACCCATTGGCCCTATATTCCTCTCTTTTGTACAAATGTTTATGCAGTTGTGATTGAGGTTGTGATTACTCTGTCCCCATCTGATCTTACATTGTGTTTAGATTATGGATGACAGAAGACTCAGACAAATTACTTTCTGGTTGCTTGGTCATCCACTTACAATCCCTTGGAATTTCATTCATTTTGGGGATGTGGATGGGGGCTCTGCCACAGGTGTTTAGGGGAGCTGAGGGCTGCCTAAGCATGAGGCAATATAAGAGCCCTGACTTAGAGTCATTAAAAGTTCAGGCAGTGAAAAAACTCTGTTCAGTTTTTCTGCCTAGTGATAAGGTTGGCAGAAGTAGTTAGCCTATCAGGAGTTAAGGGGGAGGGTACATTACAGCACTACTTAAGCCTTAGGGATCATGTGACCTCCACCTTCTTACCTTTGGAAGTGCTGGTATCCTGTGGGTCCTGCGCAGATCTGGTGAGTGTAGAAATTTTTCTAAACTTCTTTAAAGTAAAAATGCCTAGGCCTAGACGCTCTGCTCCCCCTCCCCGCCGTTTGGTGGACACAGCCAGGCCCCTTGCGGGGTACAGGCGGCCCAGGGTTAGAGTAGTAGGTGTGGGGGACATGGCAGAGGCTCTGCCTGCCCCCTCAGGGAACCCGGTGGGTGCATTGTGGGTGACTGCTCCCCCTCCCCCCTCGCCTTCTCCGGCGCCGACAGCGGTGTCGGGGCCGGGCATTGTGCAGGCCGGGATACAGGAGGGCTCCCGGCCGGAGGCATTGGTGGCTGGGGTGCAGGCGTTGTCGGCTCCCCCGGCAGGGAGCTTTTCCTCAGCTGCAGCACAGGACGCGGCGCTGGCTAGCGTGCGGCCTGTGCTGACGGCGGGCGTCCCGCCCGTGACGTTTCCGGCGCCTACTGACAGTGGCGCCGTGCTGGACGCGCAGGCCTCGGCTCTGGTGAGCGCGAGGCCTGGCGCTGTATTACAGGCGGCGGGGACTTCCTCTGGGCCTGCTGAGGCTCTGGGGTCCCCGGCGCTGCAGGGAACCAGGCCGGAGCAGGGGGAAGGGGCCGGGAATGTGTCGTTGTCTCCCCATGCGGGGTGCAGCGTGGGGGTCAATTTAAACACTGTGGGGAGTGAGGCTGTGGTGGGGGCAGTGAGCAATGAGGGAGATGGGCGGGGGGTGGCCGGCCAGTCAGCCCCTGTTATTACCAGAGCGGGGATAAGCTCTGTGGGGACAAATGTTTCTGCAGGGACCACGATTGGGGGTCCCACACTTGGGGGTTTGAGTAGCCTCAGACCCCAGTACATGGTGGGAATGGGGGCGAGTGTCTTGGCTCCCCCCAGTTCTGGGGCTAGTCAGGGGTTTTTTGGTGAGTCAGGGCCCAGGGTTGTGGGTTATAATCCTATGGTGGGGCAAGGGGGTGGTGCGACAGCGCCACCTGCAGGGGTAGGGGTGGCAGGAAATGTTTTCTATGCCAGGAGTTCTGTGGCCACTTCTGTGCAAATGCAGGGACCTGCAGCAAGTGGGTACATGGGGTTTCCTTCAGGGGGGGGATTATGTCTTCAGCTTGGCAGGGGGCTCATTCCCTCTCTATGCCTATGGGATCCCCCATGTTGGGTTGGCAGGGGCAGTGGGCACCCCATAGCTCCCCATACTTTCAGTCCCTCATGGGGGGTGGTGGTCAGGGGGGGTTGTCCCAGGGGGCTCCCTGGAGACCTTCACTTCCCTCGGGTTAAGGGTTTCAGCATGGAGGAGGGTATCAGTCGGGTTCTCAGGGCCAGCACATGTGGGGGCCCATGGTTTCGCATGGGTACAGCTCACCCAGTTCAGCGGGTAGTGTTTGGGAGCAAGGGTCAAGTTATTCGGGGTACTGGCAGCCTCAGCTGGGGCAAGGTTACGGGTTTTCCCCTGGGGCGGGGGTGGTTGGGTACCCCCAAACATCACGGGGAAATGGGAACCCGGTTAGGCTTACACATCAACAGAGGGTCCCGCCTGCAGGTGTTTTTGAGGTGGTTCCTCCTTCCCCGGCGGAGGCTTTGGCCTCCGCTGTGGGCGGAGGGGGTAGTGTCGTTTCTTCTCCCCCCCCCTCTCTTGTTGTGTCTTCACAGGTGAGCGCAGGTGCAGTGTCGACAATGACATCTAGGAGAAGAAGTCGGGAAGTCAGAGCGGAGCCGAGGACAGCCCCTGAAACGTCTGCAGCAGTTTCCGGGTCGGCCGTTGCGGCTGACGAAGCTCCAGGGACATCGGGCACGGGTGAGTGTGCGGTTCATTCATCATGTGACTCAACAGATAGCGACACCAGTAGCGTGGGGTCAGACTCCCCTCGGCGCCCGCGTAAGTTAGCCAGGCTTATTGCGCGCCAGGTTGCTAAGGTTACCACGAAGGATAAGTCTGTGGGTGCAAGCGCTGCTCCTCCTCCTGCGGAGCCACCCCTGTTCACCGAAATGGTTCATTGTGCGAATACAGCGGTTACTAGGGGTATCCGTAAGAGGATGAGGGAAAAGATTAGGAAGGGGAAATATGTTGATATTTTCACACTGACGGATGACATGAAGCAGGCATTCGAGAAGGCGAAAAAGGCCGACGGGATAGGGGAAAATGCGTTTAGAAATTTTCACCAATGGCTCAAGGGGTTTTTAGTTTTTGCAGCCTGTTATGCTGAGACGAGGGTGGCGGAATACCCTAACCTCATAAAATATTTGTTTTTGGTACACGAGATGTAATTGAAGACAAAGGGGTATTCCTGGCGTGAGTATGATGAAAAGTTTTGTCGTAAACAGGACGGGAACGGGGTGTTGCCTATGGGTTTTAAAGATGTTGAGGTCTGGTTGGAGGTCACGCAGCAGACCAGGCCTTTGGGTGAAGGTACGGGGAAAAAGGTGGCGGTGGCGCCAGCTCAGTCCCCTAAGGTAGCGGGCAAGGGCAAGTGTTTCGCTTACAATGAGGGAAAATGCAATAGGGGGGCGAATTGTCGTTTTCGGCACTCCTGCAGAGTGTGCGGGTCCAGTCACCCAGCAAAGGATTGCACCGCAGCCCCGTCTGCCAAAGCAGGTGATGCCAGTGAAGCCGCTGGAAGTCACAAGTAAGGCTCCTTCGCCTATAGTGGTGGCTGAGTTAGACCGTTGGCTTAGGAATTACCCGGATCTTGAGGCTGCTAGTTTTTTGTTTAATGGGTTTCGTTGGGGTTTTCAGTTGCCGATTGAGGGTTCTGTGCATGTTGTTTCAGTTAGGAACTTAAAATCGGCCAGGGATTTTCCTCTCATTGTCCGCCAGAAAGTGGACGCGGAAATAGCGTTAGGGCGTATGTGCGGTCCATATGCGGTACCGCCAATACAGGGTTTGTGCATTTCTCCGGTGGGTGTTGTACCCAAGAGTACCCCGGGAAAGTTCAGGTTGATCCAACACCTATCTCACCCCCACGGTGGGTCAGTTAATGATGCCATACCGGAGGAACTGTGCAGGGTTAGGTACCAGTTGTTTGAGGAGGCCTTGCAGTTAGTGAGAGGCTGTGGCCGCAATGCGTTGTTAGAAAAGGTAGATGTTGAAGCTGCTTTTCGGTTGTTACCGATACACCCGGATTCCTTGCGGTTCCTGGGTTTCAAGTTAGGTAGTGAGTTTTTTGTGGATAGATGTTTACCTATGGGGTGCTCAGTATCTTGTGCGTATTTTGAGAGGTTTAGTTGTTTTTTTGCATTGGTGCATTCAGTCGGCATCAGGGCAGCAGGGTATTGCACATTACCTTAATGATTTCCTTTTTGTTGGTCAGGGTGGGAGCAAGGTTTACGAGAAGTTATTGGAGGTTACTGAGAGGGTTTTTGGAGCGCTAGGGGTGCCCATAGCGGAAGGGAAAACGGAGGGTCCTACCCATTGCCTCAGTTATCTGGGAATCGAAATCGATTCCCAGGCGGGATGCTGCCGTCTCCCGGCGGATAAGGTTCAGAAGTTGTTGGGACTTATTGATGACTGTCTGGGTAAGCGGAAAGTGCGGTTAAAACAGGTACAGTCGTTATTGGTATCTTTCAATTTTGCGTGCAGGATTATACCCATGGGCCGTGTTTTTTGTCGCAAATTGGAACGGGCAACAGCTGGTGTTGCACGGCTCCATCATTCGGTTTACCTTTCCAGGGAAATCAGGGAAGATTTAAAGGTTTGGTCCTCGTTTTTGGTTTCTTTCAACAGGGTAGTTTTGTGGCCTGCACCTCCTTGCTACAACAGTACACTTCAGTTATTTACGGATGCGTCAGGCAGTTGTGGGTTCGGAGCCTTTTTCAGGTTGGAATGGTGTGTTTCGGGCTGGCCAAAGTCCTGGGTGGATAAGGGTTTTACTAGGAACCGGCTGTTATTGGAATTGTTTCCCATTGTGGTGTCCCTGGTGTTGTGGGCCCGCGATCTGGCTGATAGACAGGTAGTTTTCCGATGCGACAACATGGGGGTGGTGCACGCAATAAACAATCAGAGGAGTTCATGCCTGTTCACCTTGCGGCTGCTCAGGCATCTAGTATTGCAGTGTTTGCGTTTTAATATTAATTTCTCTGCCAGTCATGTGCCCGGCATTGATAATAAAATTGCGGATGCATTGTCCCGATTCCAATGGGAGAGGTTCCGGGAATTGGCACCCGGGGCGTCGCCAGTGGGTTTGACATGCCCGCCTTATGTCTGGCAGATCATTGAACCGGTTTAGTGGGTCTGGCCAGAAACGCTTTGGCTCCTTCCACACAAAGGGCATATGATGCAGCATGGAAGGTTTGGCAGGCTTTTCTGTGTAGGTATGGTTGGGAAGGTGAGTCCATGGAAGACAGGTTGGGTGTTTTTGTGTGGGAACACTACGAGGCGGGTAGGGCTAAAGGGGCCATGTCGATTGCCCTTGCGGGCATAGCCTTTCATTCTCGGCTGCGAGGTCAGGAGGACCCCACTCAGGCTTTTGTGTTGGCTAAGGCAATGAAAGGGTGGGCCAGGAACAACCCGGCACCAAAGGACTCAAGGCGTCCAATTGATTTGGCACTGCTGAAGGATTTAGTTAAAGTATTAGCGGATGTTGGGGAATCTCCATTTGAGGTGCTGCTGTTTAGAACTGCTTTTGTGTTTGCATTTTTCGGGGCATTTAGAGTGAGCGAATTAGTGGCTAAGAACAAAGCGGGCAAAGAGGCAGGTTTGTTGGTGGGCAACGTCCAAATGGGTAGTGGCAGCGTGTTATGCAGGTTGGTCAAGTCTAAAACAGATCAACTGGGTAAGGGGCGTTGGGTCACATTGCAGGCGCAAAGCGTTAAGGATATCTGCCCGCTTAGCTTGGCACAAGCTTATTTAGGAATCCGCCCTGCGGGGATTCAGGGGCAGTTCTTGTTGCATGCGGATGGGAGTTCACTTTCAAAGTTTCAATTTGCTGCAGTTTTAAAGCATTGTCTAGAGGTACTGGGGCTAAGGCCCCAGGAGTATGGTACCCATTCCTTTCGGATTGGGTCGGCTACACAGGCGGCGGCGTCCGGATCGTCGGTAAGTGAGATCCGGGCGCTAGGTCGGTGGAAGTCGAATGCATACAAGTCTTATGTTCGTTTAGATAAGTTGTAGATGCGCCTGTTGCGCCAACCCTAAAACGTAGTTTACTGTCGGTTTTGGAACGACAGCGTTCCGGAATCGATGGTGTGAAGGTTGCTTTTACTTTTTCCTCCACGGGGGCCTTAATTCAATTGGCAAAACTGGTCCACGGGAGGTTTTTTAAGTTTTCTCCTTCACATGGGTTGATTATGTATCAAGTTGTGTTTTGAAATAAGATACTGATGTTAGGGAATCTCCTTTATTTTTTCAGTTTCAACGGATTCGTCGGGACAAATATGGCTCATCGGCCATTCTTTTATTTATTGGGCTGGTAGGCATCCAATGGCGAGAAGGTCACATGATTACCTTGGTGATAGGCAGGTCAGGTGGATAGGAGTCTGTGGTTTGCGTTGGGGCGAGTTCCTGAAAGTGCTCATGAGGCATGAGAGGAACTGGGGCAGGCCTGAGTGGCTGGTTATTCATCTCGGTGGTAATGATTTGGGTATTACCAAAGGGATTGACTTGATTTTAAGTATCAAGTCAGATCTGGTAGCTTTGAGGGCACACTGGCCTAGTGTTAAGGTGGTGTGGTCAGAGATAGTCCCCAGGTTTCATTGGCGGGGTGCAGTTAGGATCTCCGCCATTGAAAAGGCTCACAAGAAAGTAAACTCCGCAATAGGAGTTTTTGTGAGAGCCATGGGGGGAATTGTGGTCAAACATCCTTCACTGGTTTTGGACAGTGTGAGGTTTTATCGTGAGGATGGGGTGCATCTTTCCCCTGTGGGAAATTGCATTTTCTTGGAGGATATTTTTAGAGTTTGGGCCTGAGTACTCGGGTTAATGGTTTTTCGGGATCTCTCCTGGGGATGGCGGTGGAGGTTGCCTTGAGGCAACCTTGTTGTGGCAGAAAGTCGCTACCAGCCAGCAGTCAAAGGGGGGCATAAGCGGTCATCGTGGGACACCACCCCTTTCGTAGGACGGCGGGTGGTCCTCGCCATGCGGGTGGACAAGGGGCGTTCCCCTGCGGGACCGCCCATTTTTTGCTCTGCCAGGTTAGGGGGTGGTGAGATCCTCACGATGCAGGTTGTGCCAGTTAGGAGGCGGTGGTGAACCCCTCCTTAAGTTTAAGTCACGTGTTTCAAGTTGACTGGGCTGGCGTGTGGTAGCGACTATATTTTTTGCCATCCTCCATCTTTTAGTTTAACGTTTAGGGACATGATCTTTAAGATCCCAAAAATTCCAAATTTAAATTCTAGTTTAGCTTAACAAGGTCTTCAAGAAATAATTCCTTTGACCTTTTTAAACGTAATTCTGGTGTCTGAGTCTTTATTTTGTCTGCGTGATTTATTTGCGTCAGTCTCAATTATTTTAAGTAAGAGGTTTTGTACTTATGGTTAAGTTAAAGGTAAATTAAGTCATGGGCTACTTAGCGGAGCTGAGGGCTGCCTAAGCATGAGGCAATATAAGAGCCCTGACTTAGGGTCATTAAAAGTTCAGGCAGTGAAAAACTCTGTTCAGTTTTTCTGCCTAGTGATAAGGTTGGCAGAAGTAGTTAGCCTATCAGGAGTTAAGGGGGAGGGTACATTACAGCACTACTTAAGCCTTAGGGATCATGTGACCTCCACCTTCTTACCTTTGGAAGCCCTCCCGCCCTTCCTATTTTAGCACTCAACGGTGGGATGGTTATCCCTCGGAGGCTGGTACGCTTGGTCTTTTTTAAGCAATTTTTGTGGTGGCTTTTCAGCCAAATTGGCGGAAAGTCGCTACCAGCCAGCGGTCAAAGGGGGCATAAGCGGTCATCGTGGGACACCACCCCTTTCGTAGGACGGCGGGTGGTCCTCGCCATGCGGGTGGACAAGGGGCGTTCCCCTGCGGGACCGCCCATTTTTTGCTCTGCCAGGTTAGGGGGTGGTGAGATCCTCACGATGCAGGTTGTGCCAGTTAGGAGGCGGTGGTGAACCCCTCCTTAAGTTTAAGTCACGTGTTTCAAGTTGACTGGGCTGGCGTGTGGTAGCGACTATATTTTTTGCCATCCTCCATCTTTTAGTTTAACGTTTAGGGACATGATCTTTAAGATCCCAAAAATTCCAAATTTAAATTCTAGTTTAGCTTAACAAGGTCTTCAAGAAATAATTCCTTTGACCTTTTTAAACGTAATTCTGGTGTCTGAGTCTTTATTTTGTCTGCGTGATTTATTTGCGTCAGTCTCAATTATTTTAAGTAAGAGGTTTTGTACTTATGGTTAAGTTAAAGGTTAATTAAGTCATGGGCTACTTATTACCTAGGGGTTGTGGGGTGATAATGCTTTGGATAATTTTGTCACTGAAGGGGTTATTTCTACTTGAGTGATAGAAGTATTTTACAGTGGGGGCCTATGAACATAAATTGGTGGGTGGGGTCCAAAATAACCCCTATATATTTTTTAATAAAATATTTAAATATAGTGGTCAAAAAATATTCTTTGCACAGAAACTTTTTGAAGTAATCTCTACTGTAGGTTATTTTTAGTGTTAGATCATCCAGACATGAAATGGAAAAAGGGCAGTATACCAAGTAAGTATTTGCTCTGGGAAGTTTTGTTTTTATACAGGTTGAGTATCCCGTATCCAAAATGCTCGGGACCAGGAGAATTTTGGATAACGGATTATTCCGTATTTCGGAATATTTTAATATTTCAATTATGTATTTTGAAGTATCTTGCATGTATGCTGTATAAACACATAAAATACACACAAATATATTTAATTACCACATAAAATACACACAAATATATTTTATTTCTTCAAAAAACAAGGTTTCAAAACATAAAACAAAATTTGTGTACTATCTCAGATACTGAATTTGAATGCCAAGCAATCATTTTCTTGCACATATATAGTGCCAGTTACATATCATGTCACCAGTAGTGCTGTTACAAATGTCCCCAGTGAGTTTTTAGCAAAAAAAATATTTTTTTTTTCACTTTCCGGAATGTATGAATTCGGATAACGGATACTCGGATACAGTATACTCAACCTGTACAATTATTTTATAAAATTAGTACTTTTCGAAATATTGCACTAATCACAATGCAAATGATTACCAATATTGTAGTAGTTACAAGCTCCTAAGCTTTTACAGTAACCATAATCAGTTAGCTAGAAAATCCGTGTACCCCATAATAATACACTGAAGGTAAGGTACAGAATTACACAACAATGATAAAAAGTCACCGCAATGCATTGTGTCTTTTGCTGTGTGAATCTCTTCTTTTGTTGGCTTCCATAAACAAACACTTGTTCTATGGTCAAGAAATGCTTTGTTTTGTAGGAATAGTATTTTGCAATTTCAAATGCGTTTATAGGAAATACCTGGGATTAATTATCCTATGGCAATGGCATCCTATGGTTTGGACCTTCCTCAGTTAAAATGTATGGATAAACTTATGTAGTTATTTCACTGGGTGAAAGTTTGATTGACAACATTTTCTCATTACAACATTAACAAAATGTGATGACTAATCATAGAGAAGCCTGAAATTTATATTACTCTCCTAACATTCTAAAGTATATAAAATACTCAGTATACTGTATAGAACAGGGGTGGCCAAACCTGTCCTCAAGATCTACCAATGGTGCATGTTTTCCAAGCAATCTGTGGATTTATAGTAGGATCTATAGCAGCATCATGCTGCTGAATGCAGCATGTTTTAAAATGTGACAGTTAGTTATGACTACAGCTGTGCACCAGCTAGGTTACCTGGAAAACGTGGACCGTTGGTAGATCTCGAGGACCAGTTTGGCCACCCCTGCTGTATAATTTATATTTATATTTATATTTACTTTGATTTGCAGTAAAAGAACATTTTCTTTTACTGTGTATTATTACTATATATGTATATAGAATATCATTGCTAGTAATAAATGATCAAATATTCATTTAACAGACAATTCTTATATTAATATTGATTGTATTATTTTTAGCCCAATTAAATGTATCCAGAATACAGTGGCTTTTGTTAACATCCTCTCTACAAAGTATTCAGACATACATTCATAAGAAGACATTTTGCTGGGTAGAGTATTAACGATTACATTTGAACTGAATTAACCTAGACTAAATTAATTATTATAATACAGGATTTGTATCTATTTATTAACTCTGGTGAAGTTGATTCAGTGAAATAGTAAATGAGAAATTGCAACCGAGATAAGCGTTTCCCCCTGAAATAAGTCTGGTTGACAAGTCTGAAACGGCAGTAGGTTCTTACCAATGAATTACCTGGATCAGCTCAGGACCACACAATTCTTAACTCTCTTTTTTTTTGTTTTACTGTATAGCTTTACTTTGACAACTATGGCAACCTGCTTCTCTCTATATGTTGTGGAGCATGCATGTTAGGACTTGAGGCTCCAAAAAAAAAAAAAAAAGCCAAAGAGCAGCAAGCTATCAAAGGTTTGTGCGGTGGTCACACAATTAACAGTGAGGCAACATTCTGTGCGCTGGATTCAATTGTTTCCTGCCCATCCCGGCACCCCTTCACACCCACTGGCGGTATTCAAATGTTTCTGACGATGGGTGCACAAACATCTTTTCAGCTTGCTACCCCATGGGTGGTGAGCTAAAATTTGATAAAAGTCACTGGTTTCTGCAAGCAAATGGGGCTTTTCTAGATGTGCCCATTAGTTTGGTAGGGTTTAGCTGCTTTGCGCACCTAAACCCATCCTTAATGGGCACAATCAGTGTGATAAAAATCATCATTTAAATAAAGCCCTGTGATCTATCATCACTTTAGATGGAATACTGACAGCCAGCTTCCCATTAAGAATGTATGGGGGGAAGAGTAGCAGGCAGATTTGGTTTAGGCACTAATGGGGGGACTTATGGTTAGGTTGTGGGGAAGAAGGTTACGGTTGGGCTGCGGGGAGGGTTTAGGTGGCGGGGTTAGAGTTTGGCACTAATGGGGAGGGTTACGGTAAGGCTGTGGGGGGTTAAGCTTCTACAAGTGAGAGACAGAGTTCATGTGACAGGGTAGGGTAAGGTTTAGGATGCCTATAAACCTACTGCCAGCATTCTCCTTATGGGGATACCGAGGTTAGTATTATGACGGCTGGGATATCATATACATCCCAGTATAACATCAGGAGTCCCATGACTGTACTTTCTAAGAGAAAAAACTTTAATCCTATCACCACCAGAGAAAGACGGTCCAGAAGAAAATGGGGCTATCTGACAACCTGAGCAATAACACCTGCAAGGTGAAGCACACACTAAACTCCCTAGAAAGCAGACAAGTGATGACTGTTATTATTCATTTATTTATTTGTATGTTTGTTTAAATGGCACCACAAAGGTTCCTTAGAACAGAACAAAGTACAGAAATAAATGAGTAAAACAAGAAAACAACAACTAAAGCCCCAAACATACTGTGTTGTTATCGTTTAGTGTGTACTCTCATTTTTGCTAATGATGCATGCTCCTATGGAAAATGAACAACGTTCTCTATCATCTGTACATGCAGCTTAATGTTGTCTATATCATTAGTGATATCATTCAGTGTGTATGCCCTATGGGCCCGATTCAGACATAATCAAGTGGTCACAATTTTGCACGGCCAGCATTCAGCTAAGACGCTACCCTGCTGGAGTGAAATCCTGCCTTGAGAATTAATGTGCTTGCTACACATCCATTCACAGTCATGCAAATATGTCTAAAACCCATCATAACAGGCTCACCATTGAGTGATTTTTATACTGGCCACAACTCATCACAAGTGTTGTGTAGCACTGGATTTACTTGCAATACGATGGAAAAAAGGCATATCTGGGCTGAAGCTGACCCCTTCCCCCCAAAATGCTCAGGCATGCTTAGTTTTCTTCCTGACACTCCCAGCATTTGTTTTAGGATCACCTTTGTTTTTCTTAGCACCCCCAGAATGTCTACTTCCTGTCTATTACCTTGCAATCGGTGTGCATATAGCAATAGTTTCAGGATTTCCTCATAGGATGGCCTCGCGCATGCATACTGTGAACTGTATGCATGCACAGTGTATCGCTTATTGGGCGCTGTGTGATTTCACAGCTGTGCGATCAGGTCTGAATTGGGCCCTATATTGAACTCTGTTCATGACTGCTTACATTCTGAAGGGTAGAGGCAGACATTCAGAGGCAACACAGATGGTGTAAAAGTGAACATGTAGCAGAGGGTTAGGATGAGAGATGGGAAGGAAGTGAGCATGTAACAGATGGTGAGGATGGTAGTTGGCTGAGTTTAATGACGAAATTGGTCTTGAGAGTCCATTTAAAGTTTTGTAGAGGTCAATAGGCTGATAGTAAGAGGTAGAGAATTCCAGTAATATGGAGGACCACAGCCAAATTCTTTGAGGTACGTACTGTAGGAATGGGAAATAACCAGCTGGCAGGAGAAGAAACATGTGTTTGGGAAGTTAAGATGATGGGTGGAGTGTAAAAGAATATAAGGTCATCTTTTGAAATGGAAGGAGTGAGGGATTTGTAAGTGTAAGAAGCTTAAATTGGATCTTGAGGTGATGGGAAAGCAGTGTAGGGCTTGTAAGACAAAATAAGAGAGGTGGACATAACTAAATACTGTAAGTTAATCAATAGCATTGAGTATAACTTGGAGTGGAGAGTGGATATGGAAGGAGATTACAATAATGTAACTAGTAAAATGGTAAAGTATGATCATATTTGAGAGCTTTAAAACTTTAGCCCACATTTGGGTCATTTTCTCCTGTTTAAGGCATGATAGAAAAGTCTGAAATGATCCTACTTGAAGGATTCTGTGTACTTGAAGCTTGTTGAAACCACTGCTGTAAGTAGAGTTTCTAGTGGTTTGTACAGTATGTTCCTTTCTTGCTTATATTGCACCTTTTGCTGCTTCCTGTTTGCTTATTAATATTCATCGTTTCTGTGTGTGACTTACATACAGTATATTGCTGAGAATAAAAGTCCATTATTGGTACTTGCATGTCTCCTCCCTAACTCACACCTACTATAGGCAGAAATGGGCATTTCATTGTGCAGTTAGTCAATAAGCAACTATGCACTTTAGCTCTTGCAGGGAAAATACCAAAAGGACATATAAAAAGTTTTATTATTGCCTCACCCATGGAAAACCACACAAGACACAATATTTTGTATTTTTTTTTTATATTTTTAACACATTGTCAAGCAACCTCAATCATGCAATAGCATAATAATTCATTGTGTCAGAGCTTAAGGGGGATATTCAATCGCCGTCGAGCATCTCCCGTGGGGGAGATGCTCGACGGGCCCTATTCAATGCTGTCTTCCCCGACAGCATTGAACAGGGTTTCCTGGCAGAACGAGCCCGACATCTCTAGCTGTCGGGCTCGTTCTGCCGAGAACAGCCGGGAAGTGACGAGCTGCCGGCTGCAGCTCGTCACTTCCCGGCCGCAACTCGCGGCCACACCCCCCTTCTCGTCCCGCTGCAGGCGGGACATTGAATCCCGCCTGCATGTTCTCGGTCGAGCTGACCGAGAACGGGACTGGGTCACGGCAGGCGAGCAAGCTCGTCTGCCGTGACCCGAAGATTGAATACCCCCCTAATTTGGTGACTTCAGTCTCATGTGTATACTACTTTATATGTACTATAATGAACTTTTTAGAAAAACTCTTTACTGACCATATTAAACCCTTCCTCTTACAATATTATTAATTGATAGATGTGTGTTAGAGGATCTATACTGTGTCCCAACATTTGTACCTTAAAATAAATAGAATTCACCTGATGGGGGAAGTCTCAGAAATATGTGAAATTGATGGGTAAATGGATAGCAAATATGGAATTCAATTGTAAAAGCAAATCACAGCATACTGTAATGACCCATACACACTGAGTGACTTTGAGCTGAAAGCAGCTCAGTTTACACATTTGAGCTGCCTTCAGTTCGAAAGCCACCCAGTGTGCATGGGGTGGTGATGATCAGTGAGCACTGATGTGAGCACCTGGATCATCGCTGGCCAGCTGCTAATCTTCTGGTATTACCAGCAGATGAGCTACGGACTGGGCGGCATTCCATAGAGTCCTGCAATGGAAAATAGTCCACCCTGGGAAAATTGCTAAAATGTGCGAAAAACACTCAGTGTGTATGCGGTGAGCATTTTTCCGGCCAGCGGTTTTCACCATCATCGTTATCTATAAACACTGGGCAAAAACACCCAGTGTGTATGGACCTTAACTCTTCGAAGAAAACTGCTTAATGGATTGAACTTACTTGCTAATTGAATTGAATCAGTCTGCAATGAGCATGATTTTACCAAATAAATGCCAAGACTCATTGTTAGATATAGGCAAGAACAAAGTAAAAGTCAAACTTTTATGTGGAACAGGCAGATTGCTGTTTATTTGCAGGGCTAAACTGAATTTCAAAATGTGCATCATAGGAACATTATAAAATTGGGACAGCTTGTACTTGTACTTAGCTACTTTCTTTTTCTCCTGGCTTCTCCCTGAGAGGAGACTCTCATGTACACATCAGGGGACAGAGGCCCTTATTCAGATCTGATCACAGTACAAATTTGTTCTCAAAATGGGCAAAACCATGTGCACTGCAGGTGGGGCAGATGCAACATGTATAGAGAGAGTTAGATTTGTGTGAGTTATTTTGTTTCAGTGCAGGGTAAATACTTGCTGCATTATTTTTACACTGCAAATTAGATTTCAGTTTCAACACACCCACCCAGGGCCAGAGACAGAGATTTATGTCATCAAGCCTTGTCCCTATTATAGGAAATGTCAAAATGTATGGCTCTTCAGTGATTGGGCAGCAGTAAAATGGTGCTATTCACATAATTTTAGCCCACCCCTTCCCCGAAGAGCTGCAAATGCCGGTGTTAGACTTGTGGGGAAGGGGGCTGTAGGGGAGATATGTGGGTATGTGGGTGTGGTCTGGAGGGGGACCTGATTTTCGGCCATTCCAGGAGGTTAGACAAGTATGCATGTACTGTATTGGGATGTACTGGCAATACTAAACCCTTTGAGTGCCAAGTGAATTTGTTAAAACATTTCTATTCATCATAATGACATGTAGGGGGAAATTTACTAAAGGAAATGTGTAAAAAATAGGTGTAAAAATAGGTGTATTTGTATCCAGAAATACACTTATTTTTGACATTTTCTATCCCGAAAATACGGCAATTCGTATTGATAGCACATCAATACGAATTGCCGTATTTTCGGGATAGAAAATGTCAAAAATAAGTGTATTTCTGGATACAAATACACCTATTTTTACACCTATTTTTTACACATTTCCTTTAGTAAATTTCCCCCGTAATGTTTATCTTATATAGGAAATACAATCTTTTCTTACGCAACATTTTTTATTTAAATTTATATAACAAATGTGAGCGACGCTGCCATTTTTAGCGGATATTTTGCACATCTTTCATAGCCATGTTGGCACTCGAAGGGAATGCTGAATTCTGGTGCTAAAATCTGACTGACGTATACAACACAAACAATCATCACTTCACAGTTAAATACAGGACAAATCCCTACTCCAACAGACGAAGATGATTTTTGATTGCATTGTATCATTTTATTTTCATATCTCTACACTGTATATCACAACAATATATCGGCACAAAATTTGTCACACCCCAGCTAAACACTGGTCACATCCCTAATCTAGCATGATAATTCTCTTTTTGATTGTCCATTAAAACTGGAAAATTTGAGCTTTATTCACATAATGATAATTAATTATAAAATATGCTGCAACAAACAAAAGTGGATACAAAAAGGGGCTAATTGCATACATAGTATACACAGAGAGGATACATGTGTAACATCCAGCAGCTGTGCACATTAATTACAAAGCTTTACTACAAATTATGAGTTGCTTTCTATTAACTTGGACTAAACTGAATTTTAAATGACGTTAGCAGCACATAGAAAACATTACAAAAAAACAACACACAAACATTGTAGTTATTGCTATACAGTTTGAGCCTTCTATATCCGAAATGCTTGGGACCTGAAGTATTTCGGTTTTTCATATTTACATATGCTAGAATATTTGCATATATATAATTAGATATCTTAGAGATGGGACTAAGTCTGAGCACAAAATACATTTATGTTTCATATAAACCTTCTGCACACATTCTGATGCAAATATATTATTATTATTATTATTATTATTATTATTAATTAACATAGTGCCTACTTTGGAGATAGTATATACTGATTCATACCAGTTTCTACCCTTTGGAGGTTATAATCTAGGTTCTATATCACATAAACCCATGCACACACTAGGCAGGGTCACTAGAAACAGACAACCAAGGGATTTACACTTGTAAAGGTTAATGGAGGAAATTGATAGAGGAAGGAGCCTGTTTAAAATTCTAATTTATCTCTGTAATTTAATTGTTTCTGCCCTAGATCATTTGTAAACACGCAACTGCACTTTTTGTAATATGGATGTTCTATGTGACATTACTTGATGAATTAGCAGTTCAGCTCTAAACGCGACTACTGTTTAAATTGGTCAAGATGGTATTATATTATCTACAAGGCATATTTATAGTATAATGGCAACTACACCATATTTTGTGTTGATTACTAATGCTGTCATATTCATATTTATTATTTTCTATGCAACTATTTTTGTAATTTTAATGTTTTACAGAAATAGCTGAATTAACGCAGCATTCTATTAGTTCTAACAGCAAAAACAGATGGTAAGAGTGAAATAAAATACATTATTGTACAGTACAAATCTGCTCAATAAAAGCAGGTCCACAATTGTATTATTAGATGTAGATTATATTAACTAGTACCAAGCCAATAGAAAACACACATATTTATGGATCTTCTATTTAGTAGTAAACATTCTGGAGGTCATCTTAAATATATTTATCTTGGGTGGTAGAATAGGTAAAGAGTATTGGTTTTAGCAGTAATTATGAGTTATTAGTAACTGGACAATATTTGTGTAATGAAAGCCCTTTAATAGGATGTTGATTATCTACTGTTCTTTCCTTACCAAAATTACCACTGCCTGTGCTGGGCGCGCGAACACTACTCTGATTCTGACAACGCCTCTTCACTAACTGCGTAACGGGCACCGTGCTAATACACAAGTACCAATGTTAGTGTGCATGAGTACAAATAAATAATAAAATAATAATAATAATGTTACTATAAAATTATAAGACATTGGACCTATTACAATTAAGTCTATTTTTCTAAATTGATCTTGCTCCATAACTGAGCTTATACAACTTTGAGCAACTACTCAAGATTCAGAGTTGTAAAGGCTATCAAAATGAGAGATCAACAGGGTGTCAGGACTGCCATTCGTATCATTCTGGCCTGCAGTACCTCTGGTCTGCCAGAGGTGCTGCAATTGGCTTCTGGCCTGCAGTGCCTCTGGTTTGCCAGAAGTGTGGTGTTGTATTCGGACTACAGTACCTCTGGGTGGCCAGAGGTGCTGCTGATATGTTCAGCTTGCAGTACCTGTGTGTAGCCAGAGGTGCTGCTGTCAGGTTTGGTCTACAGTACCTCTGAATGGCCAGAGGTGTGGTTTCTGAGAGCAGTCCCAGCTGGTGTAATCAGCTGGGTCAGGCTGTTCTCTGATTTACCATTCCCAGCTGCAGCACATATTAAGGATTAAGGGGACTGTCTCTGTGTGCTGCAGGAATTGGCATGGTCTTGCTTTAAAGCTGTGTTTGCCCCAAGCTGAGCTTTGCCTCAGGGCCAGTTATAGCCTTACTAGCATTGCCTTACTAGAAGTCTTGTCTTAGCTGTATTTGGAAGTCCTCTGCACCTTGCCTGACACTTGTACCTGTTTTCTGAATGTGAAGACTTGTACCTGTATTGATACCTGTACATGTTTCTGTTTCCTGAACCTGAAGCCTTGTACTTGTATTGAAACCTGTACATGTACATGTTCCTGTTTCCTGAAGCCTTGTACTTGTGTTGATACCTGTACCTGTTCCTGTTTCCTGAACCTTAAGCGTTGTACCTGTAATTGATTCCTGGTTTCTGATCCTGCTAATACAAGTTATTTCACATCCATCCTGCCTCCGTTGTCTGTTCCTCCAGCAGGTACTATTATAGTCTTGTAGTCCTCTGGGACTCATAACAAAGGGTCTAGGTCGACATTCATTAGGTCAATGCCATTTGGTCAACATTGATCAGGTCAAGCTAGTCAAAAGGTTGGCACAAGCAAATGGGCAATATGGCAATTTTTTTGTACTTTACATCCACGTGGACTCTGAATAGGAAATTGTAAAATGTGCAAAGTGCAGCAGTATTGTAATTTTTAGGAAAGCGAGCCATAGGAGTGGATGCTGTATGACATGGCTCCCATGTCATGAAATGTATAATTTGGCACAAAACAACCATGAAAAACTCAATGGGGTCAACCTTTTGCTTGTGTTGACCTTGTGCCTGTCAACCGTTTGAGGTTGGCCTAGAAACTGATGACCTTTTCATTGTTGACCTAATATACAGATGTGTCCTTTTATATCTTTGCAGCATGGTGCAGCATGTATGACTTGAAAAAGGGTCCTGGCGCAGGAGAGTTCATGGCATTCGCACCCATGATCCCATATGATTGCAAGGTGCAAATGCAGTAGCGCACGCAGGGGGTACCCAGAAACACACCCCCCCCTCCCAGGAATCTAAGGGTACTTTGAAAGCTGAGGGTCCCCTCTTTCCATGGGTACAATAATTTAAAAAAATTGCCCCTGGGGAACCAGAGATATCTGACTTCAAAGAGTGGTCCCCATCCAAGCCTGTTAATTGCTATTTCAGTTAGATATTTCAGGTTCTATCTGACTTAGAGTTTTTCTGAGGGTATATTCCAAAAGCTAGGACTCTCCCCCTTTGATTGACACTAGAAGCTTGTCTCTACTGTTCCCAGAACCAGAGATATCAGCCTTCCAGCAGCTGGTTACTGCTTCAGCTCCACACACCTGGTATGTAGTTTTATATACTCATTGGCAGATTGCTCTGCCTCCTGAACCCTGATCCCCTAGTCCCCAACACCATTTGGCAGGTGGGATTCTCTAGTTAAGAAATCTAGTTCCAGAAACTGGAGACATCTGCAGTCAAGCAAGCTGTCCTCCCACCAGAAAATGCTGAATAATAAGGTCACTCCACTATACACCCCTCCTCTGCGTATTAAACATCCTCTACCACCCTAGAAGTTATGCATCAGGGCCCCTTCATTCAGCCCAATGCCCCCTTCTCCCACCCCATCTCCCACCATCTGTGGAGTAAAGGGATAATTAGTGGAAATTACTGATCCAGGCCCTATATGCTGAGCGGTTGATATAATACCCCCTACCACCTGCGGGACATCAAAGCTTCCGCTCATAGCACCCCCTACCGCTGGAGGATCGGTAGGGGCCCCAATACATTGCTATGCCCAGGGGTCTACACTGCTGTTATATATATATATATATATATAAAGTAGATTGTTTGTTCGGCACTCTCGGCTAAGATAGGGACATCCACCGGTGGTGCCTTCCTAAATGGTTGATATAAACACGGTTCCCCCAGGCGGGTAGCCCAGGAAAGAAAGAAGCGGCACTCTCCGGATTTGTAAATAAAACGAATTTTAGTGTGTCACCAAGAATTACAACATGGTCGTCATAGTCGTCAACGTTTCAAGGCTAGTGTGCCTTTTCATCAGGACGAAAGTAAAGTGCTAGTGCTGTGCAAAAAGAAGAATACAGAGATACAAAAACCAATGTACCTTATATGCCTGTGTAAGCTCATGAAAGCGTGCAGGTGCTGGTATCCAAGCGTGTCACTTCCGGGGGTGTGTGTGGCCGGGGCCGGCCGTCAGCTACGTCAGCTCACCGGGACAGTGAGGTTCGTGCGGCGCCGCTGACAGATGACGCGCCCCCACAACAGTGAGAGCTGACGTAGCTGACGGCCGGCCCCGGCCACACACACCCCCGGAAGTGACACGCTTGGATACCAGCACCTGCACGCTTTCATGAGCTTACACAGGCATATAAGGTACATTGGTTTTTGTATCTCTGTATTCTTCTTTTTGCACAGCACTAGCACTTTACTTTCGTCCTGATGAAAAGGCACACTAGCCTTGAAACGTTGACGACTATGACGACCATGTTGTAATTCTTGGTGACACACTAAAATTCGTTTTATTTACAAATCCGGAGAGTGCCGCTTCTTTCTTTCCTGGGCTACCCGCCTGGGGGAACCGTGTTTATATATATATATATATATATATATGGGAGGAAAGGTGGTTTTCCAGAGGGCGCTAGCCAATAGTTAGACAGAAAAATACCGGTTTTTACCGTTTATTATAAAAATGAACAGAATCCCTTTACAGGGTATCACAAATGCATAAAACTCATATACATAACAAACAATGATAAAATACTGCTTGATACAACAATTGATGTCTGACGTTTACAATTTCACATGAACGTCAGACATCAATTGTTGTATTGCCTAACAGAGGACCCCCCAGAGGTGCTGCTGCCACTTTCTCAAGCGCAGAAAGGGTTCCCCCATTTGTTATATATATATATATTTATATTTATATATATATATATATATATATATATATATATATAATTATTATTATTTTTATACATTTGGTCTATCTATAATACTTTAACTGACTCGGCATATGCTGGGTCACCTAAGTGTCCATCTCCGTGCTTTGCTCCACCCCTCTCTGGAAACCCCCTTCTGAAAATCCTGCGTTTGCCCCTGAAATGCCATGAACTTTCCTGCCAGCATTGTGCTGCAGTGCACTGTAAAGATATAAAAAGAACATATCTGTACAATACCCATCGTACAGATGTCATTGGCATAACCACTACTGCAAATGCAAGTGAGTGCCTGCACAAAAGTAATGTATTATGAAGATGTGTTGTAGGCATGTAGATTAAATTGTATGCTATTCAGAGGGGAGCATATGCACTGTGAGTGGTTGTGTAGGTAGGGGCCCAACTGCACTGTTTTGCTCGGGGGCCCAGGGCCGCCGACAGGGGGGTGCCAGGGGTACAGCTGTCCTGGGCCTAGGCCTCTGGAGGGGCCCGGGCAGCTGCCCACAGTGGCACGGCACCCCACACAATGCCACCTGGCGCCGGCGGCAGGCACGCACAATACACAGTGCAGCCTGCAGAGCGCCGAGCCTAGGATACAGAGGGGCTTGGCGCTCTGCAGGCTGCACTGTGCAGTGAGTGCTCCGTCCGAGTCCCGATGCCTGGAGGGAGAAGATGCTTCGCTGCCGCAGGTAAGTAATAGTAATTGGCGGGGTGCCGGCATGCAAGGGGGGGGATGTGCCGCTCGCGGGGGGGGGGGGGGGGGTTGCCGCTGGGGGCCCGGGCTGAAGGTCAGTCCCGGGCCTCAACATTACTAGCGGCAGCCCTGCGAGGGCCCATAATGCTGTTAAGATGGAGCTGCTTGTGAGCAGTTGTTATATTTGATTCAAACATCTGAAATGGCATCAAAAGCATGTCTACATTTACAACAGGGTTAATTGCATATTCAATGTGAGTTGTTTATGGCAATACAACTTGTTTTTTCCATAGATTGATTTGATTCTAAGGGCAGTCTATTTCACTATCTTATATTTTATATCCCAGCTTTAATGATATGAATCAAAGTCAATTTTATCTGTTCTCATACTGAATGTATTAACGTCATTAAAGAATACTTTCCTCTTAATATTTGTATGTACTTAATATTTTCCTCTTAATATTTGTATGTACTTTAACTACTCTATTTATTTTCCTTTGATACTCTATTTATGGAACCAAGTGGATGGCGGTCTGAAAAGTTTTAGAATTGCTGCTTTATTTTGTTCTTAAAAACCATTAGGTATTGCACAAATTGCTTGCAGCCTAAACAATGTGAAATGTTTGCCAGTACCACCAAATCATATGCACTAGGTGATGTCAGTCCCCATCACCCAGAAACAGACAGAATTATAGTGCAATGTCTCTAATACTACAGAGGAGCATTAATCTTCTTAGCTTGAGACTGCAATCATGACAGCCATGGAGGGCACAGGAATGGCTTCCGATACGTCATTTTTCCGCAGAGCAGTACTTACAACAATAACACTCAGTTGTAATATTCATAGGCCTCTAGCTAAAATACACAACAAAGGGAGCCTTTTATCCCACCACCAATATTAATAAAACATACCAAAAAATCTCATAAAACGATACATACTGTATACCCCACAATATTAATTTAACCAAGTAAACTAATATCTTTCAAATATATCATTACATTAATACTTCTAGCCCCAGATTCATGTTTGTAAGTAAAACAAAGAAGCAAGCATCTTTGCAAAAAAACATGTCGTACTGCAGATGGGGCAGATGCAATATTGCCCTTATTCAGATCTGATCGCAGTACAAATTTGTTCTCAAAATGGGCAAAACCATGTCCACTGCAGGTGGGGCAGATATAACATGTGCAGGGAGAGGCTACATTTGGGTGGGGTGTGTTGAAACTGAAATCTAATTTGCAGTGTAAAAATAATGCAGCCAGTATTTACCCTGCACAGAAACAAAATACCTTACATAAATCTAACTCTCTCTATATATGTTACATCTGCCCCAGGGGCAAACGTAGGATTTTCATAAGGGGGTTTTCCAGAGGGGCGGAGCAAAGCCGGGTCAGTTAAAGTATTATAGATAGACCAAATGTATATAAATAATAATAATAATAATAATAATAATAATAATAATAATAAATTTATATAGTGGAGTGGGCTTATTATTCATAATTTTCTGGTGGGAGGACAGCTTGCTTGACTGCAGATATCTCCAGTTCCTGGAAATAGATTTCTTAGATTTGGAATGGAATTAAAAACTATAGAATCCCACCTACCAAATGGTACTTGGGGTTATGGGATCAGAGTTCAGGAGGCAGAGCAATCTGCCAACGAGTATATAAAACTACATACCAGGTGTGTGGAGCTGGAGCAGTAACCAGCTGCTGGAAGGCTGATATCTCTGGAAAAACTGTATTACAAACAGAACCTGAAATATCTGACTGGGAAAAGCAATTAACAGGCTTGGATGGGGACCACTGCTTTGAAGTCAGATATCTCAGGTTCCCAAGGGCTGATTTTTTAAATTCTTATACCTTTGGAAAGAGGGGACCCTCCACTTTCAGACCAGGGCCCTTAGACACCTGGGGGGTTTCTGGGTACTCAGAAACCCCCCTGCGTGCGCTACTGCTGCCCCACCTGCAGATGTGCAATTTTACCCATTTTGAGAACAAATTTGTACTGCGTTCAGATCTGAGTAAGGGCCTATGTCCAGAGATTTAAGGTTTATACACTCGGTGAGAATTTGGCTGTGAACAATTTTGACTACGTGATTTCCCTTGAACTCCCTGAACCAGACAATCTTCACAGTATTTACTTGAGATTTTGTATACATTTACTTGAGATTTTGACTATAGATGATTTTGACTGTATACAATATAGTCAAATTTGGCTTGCCTGCAAAATCAAATTTTCCTTGCCATGCCAATCCCATGGGGGGAAGCATTGTATACACAGGGTGCAATGTTTGCTAACTTTTCTTTCGTTTTTGACTATATACAGTACTGTAGTCAAAAATGGAAGCTTAAATCAAACTGTGTATATGCACCTTTAGATGTGGGTGTGGTGTGTCCAAACTGACCTCTAAGCTGCAGAGTAAAATATAGCTGTCTAAAAAGTGTGGAATATAAAAGCAGCTAGCAGTCATCCTACTGTACATAGATAATATGGATGTGTTCCCAGCTGTACTACTGTCTCTGCTTATATTGTTACCTACCTGGCTGCTGCAACGACCAATGGTGATGGTTGCCTAGGCGCTGTGCAGCTCAACAACTATATGTTCCCTGTGTCTACATACCCAGGGTACATCTAGCGTATACCTGTATGTGTTTGTATATCTGTACTGTCACTGTTAACTGTACCTCACTGGCTGTTGCACAGCAATCCAAATCAGATTCCTAGTATACGCAAGTATACATGGCCAATAAAGCTGATGCTGATTCTAATTCTGATTCTGATAGACCACCCAAATCTACTGTAAATATCTCTACACATGTTACATCTGCCCACATGCAGTGCATCATGTTTCTATTTTGCTTTACTTTTTGCTCCTCTATTCGCTTAATTGAGGGTTAATTTTCATCTTTCAAAGTGTAAATGCAATTGCTGTTTTGTTTTGTTAGTACTGTACATTCAACAGTTCTAATATGTTAGTATATAATGTAGATATACTGTAACTGAAGTAATATTCAGTAACAATGAATTTTGGCAGGATACATCAGCAAACAATAAATTACCTCATAAAATATAGCATATTATTAGAATGTGGTATGGTTAGTAACTCAGATGAAAGCAGAAAAGTTTCTTACCTCCCACTCACTTTTCTCTGCTGCTGGGTTTCCCAATTAAGCAGCTCACAAGAGACCTCCATACAAAGTTGTTACTAACAAAATGAGTCCATGATGTATGTTATAAGTCACTGCAATGAAACACAGAGCACTGCTGGTAAATGCTACAGTATGCAGCAGATGAGGAGCACCCTTACACCACCCAAGCAACGTCTCTGTTAAGATGAAATTATTTTATGTAAATGTCCAATTGCAATTCTAAGGCTAACATGCCATCCAAATTTACTGTCCAATTTTTTTTTTCCTGTACAATAAAATACCTATTCAGGCTAGTGCATTTCTCTGGCGACTATTGTATCAATGGTTTTATCATGTCATCTGCCCACCACATACTTTAGAGGCTCATCGCTGGAATCATATACAGTATACCCAGTCATAGATACAGTTTTAATCTCAAGCCACATTTTGATATTTAGTTTGGTTTACTATTGTTTTCCAGTATCAAATTCCACCTGTTTTAATAACATCCATACAACTCACATTACAAATGGAAAGGCACTAAGAATAACCCACTGATGATAAATCAGGAAACAAAATTATATATCCATCTAATCTTACACAAATGTAATGTATTCTGGTTTATGTTGTAACTGTACAGTAAATATGAATGTACAAATAATAACAAATATGTAATGCCAGAAATTACTGATGGATGGAAAGGTAGATAGATAGATAGATAGATAGATAGATGTAATGGTTAGCATTACTGCCTCACAGCACTGAGGTCATGGGTTCAATTCCCACCATAGCTCTAACTGTGTGGAGTTTGTACATTCTCCCCATACTTGCGCGGGTTTCCTTTGTGTACTCCGGTTTCCTCCCACAATCCAAAAATATACCGGTAGGCTAATTGGCTCCCAATAAATTAACCCTAGAATGTCTATGTGTGCGTGTACATGTGGTAGGGAATATAGATTATAAGCTCCACTGGGGCAGGAACTGATGTGACAGATGTGAATGTTCAAATATTCTCTGTAAAGCACTGCGGAATATGTATGCGCTATATAAGAAACTGTTAATAAATAAATAAATCTCTGCAACAGCAATGTGTGCTAAGCGATCTATCACAGCCTGTGTTCTCAACAAAGAGGACATGGGCGATGACTAGATATTTGAAGCATGCCTGAAATATCTAGCCCGATGATAGCACCATGCATCGCTATCGCTATGGGGCATACACACACGGCGATTTGTGCTAAATTTCAAAGCGATCTAGTTAGATCACTTACAAAATATGCCAAAATCGCTATGTGTGTAGGCCCCAATTAGATGGATCTGTGTGATCTGTAATACTCATTTAATACCACATGGCATTATATCTAGCATATGATCTGTTGATGACTATTTCCATTTTTTATATTTTATACATAAGTAATATACACTACAGAGTAGGTGTGCATGTTTTGGTTTTGTAAAACCACCATCAGGTGTTTTAGCTCAGATTAGGATTTTGGTTTGGTTTGAAATTGACAAAAAAAACCAATATTCACTGGTAAAAATCATAAAGAATGTCTGAAATCAAGTAATTTTTGTAATACAAGACAGTAAATATGGATTTAAAGTTCCACTTCTGAATTGCAGAATTATATGAACTGGGCCCAGAGGGCAATTCAGCAGGGGCCACATATGTGATCCCATGCGTAGTTTCCCGATGTTCATGCGCAAGATGTCCATATCGCTATAATGTGATCAACTACGCCTGCTTGATTATCAGATGTTCATGGGGAGGGATGGTGGCAGATGGCATTTATGAAAATGGGACATGTCACCCAACTACGAGGGACAGTTTCCTTGCCATCGCAAGCCAGGCTGCGACAGACAGCTTGAGTAAAGTAGAATAAGTTATTCGCAGTGGACACTGTGACTGATTGTCATAATGTTCCTCCACTGTGATCACTATGCCGTTTGATGTGATCACAAATTTTACTGAATAAGGGGGTAGTATGCACCTCCTGCTGGATTTGCATTGTTTAATGATTGCACGTGTTAAGCTTCTGCAAACAGATTAGGTTATATCATCCTTACTGAATAAGGCCCTCAGTTTGTATTAGACCTACTCATGAGTTTTGGGTTTTTTTAGATCCCAAAAATGTGGGTGTATTCGGATTTCTGGAGAACCAAGTTCTTTTTTTCTTTTTCACATTGAAATAATAAACCATAGAAATGTAAGAAAAGCATATTATGAAATGACAGTAAAACAATCTTTGTATGAGCTATTTCAGTGAAAAATCTTTTCACTTTCTTACCAGTTGGCATTCCCGTGGTCATTAATAGCTGTCATGCTTTCAAGTTGCTTTCGGCTTCCCTTACATGCTGGGACAATTGCATTTGCAAGCTTTACCAATCAAGTTTTAAGGGTTTTTCTTCTAGGTTTATATAAATGGGAAATATGTTCTTTTTATGAACATCAGAAAAAAGACCATTCACAGATAACACCAGGAAGATCTACTAAAGTAAAATATTTTGCTGTCTCAAAAGTGGAAAATATATCACAGTCCGTCTAAGCAAAAATATCAAACTCAAATTGAATTCTGTATGGTATATGGTGGCACAAGTCATCAAGTAATCAACTAAAGATGATCCAGGAACAAGAGAGGATTGCTGGTACAAGTAGCTTATGGGAGGTATTAAGTTCATAGTTTGTTTTTATACAGAGGATAATTGAGGAGTATTCTAAGATGCTACAGCTAAGCATCCAAAGCTCTCACAGAACTGAGCCTATCCTTATTCGCATTGCATCATGATTTGAGTGGATCGAGACTCGTATCTCCCAACCTGACTCAGATCTGGAAACGAGGCAAAACATCACCTTTCTGGCGTCAGATCTAGCATCTACTGGATTTTAGATTCGGGTGCAAAGTCCCATTCAAATCATTTAAGAACAACTCTTGTCCAATGGAATCAACCATTTTTATCTTCATAGGCTGTCAATGCACTGTAGGAACTCACAAACCAGGCACTGCAGGCACTGGGACTGTGTACACTGCAGCGCTCAGCAAATCCTCATCTCAGACACCAGTGGGGACATTTACTACAGTATCTGGTGGACTATCCTGGCTGCTGTCCTAGAAAGTACATTACTACAGCTGGAGTGTCTACCTGCACTATATTGGCTTATTGAGGCAAGGTATATGAGTGTACTCTTTTCCTGTTTGCCCATTTGTTTGTGGATAATATCCTATTAAAAATTTGGTACTCTTTACCTAGAAGGGCGCCCGTCGTGGTGATCGCGGGTACATTTATGTCTGGCCGCGACGCGACCGACGCGATGCCCACGATTTCCCATTGAAACCCATGTTAAACATGGAAATCGCGTCGGTCGCGTCGCGGCCGGCCATAAATGTACCCGCGATGCCCACGACGCGATGCACCCGATTTCCCATAGGAATCAATGTTAAATGGCCCGACCGACGCGATTTTACTGTTAAATGCCTCAATGGACCCGATGTGGCCATAGGAATCAATGTTAAATGGGCTACAGAGCCCAAATAGGCACAATTAACCCTTAAATGTCCCCCCAAATTTTTAACGCCACCCCACGATCCACGCCAACCCGAAGCGTGGCGAGCGCAGCGAGCCCGCGAGGGGCGGCGGTACGCGTCCTCCGACCTTTTCATGCCCTACTATCCACGTCGGCGTGGAGTTGAGAATAGAATAGTGTGGCGAGCGCAGCGAGCCACCGAGCCCGAAGCGTGGCGAGCGCAGCGAGCCCCGCAAGGGGACGCGGATACCTTCACAGGTAAACGCGTCCCCTCGCGGGCTTCACAGGTGTCCATGGCCACGCGGACACCTGTGAAGTCCGCGAAGGGACGCGTT
Source organism: Crinia signifera (assembly GCF_055691185.1). Taxonomy (NCBI): domain Eukaryota; kingdom Metazoa; phylum Chordata; class Amphibia; order Anura; family Myobatrachidae; genus Crinia; species Crinia signifera. Next base: position 248,567,671 of record NC_139219.1, on the reverse strand, counting down.
TACCTGTGAAGGTATCCGCGGCCCCTCGCGGGGCTCGCTGCGCTCGCCACGCTTCAGGCTCGGTGGCTCGCTGCGCTCGCCACACTATTCTATTCTCAACTCCACGCCGACGTGGAGAGTAGGGCATGAAAAGGTCGGAGGACGCGTACCGCCGCCCCTCGCGGGCTCGCTGCGCTCGCCACGCTTCGGGTTGGCGTGGATCGTGGGGTGGCGTTAAAAATTTGGGGGGACATTTAAGGGTTAATTGTGCCTATTTGGGCTCTGTAGCCCATTTAACATTGATTCCTATGGCCAAATCGCGGGCATTGAGGCATTTTACATGAAAATCGCGGCCAATCAGCCTTTTTAACATTGTTCCCTATGGGAAAATCGCGGTCATCGCGGGCAGCAGATTTTTATGTACCCGCGATTTACCCGCGATGACCGCGATTTTACCCCCGACGCCCGCGATTCCAATCGCTGGCGCCCTTCTAGGTAAAGAGTACCAAAAATTTTGTTGTAAATTGCAGGATCTTTAAAAAAAAAATTGAGAGACATTAGAATCTGGGCAACTGTGGAATTCATCGATTATTTTAAACAAAAAGCTGAGGATCAGTGTGTAAATTAGTGGTACAAAATGTGTCATTGCAGAATATCTATCCACAAATACTACTAATAATAATTAATAATAATTTTATTTATATCCCATAGGACTCAATGTCCCTTCCTACACATCAAAAACATAGTACATTGAACAAAGGCGTTAGAATTGCATGAAGTTGAAAAACATAGATAGTTAAGGACTTAATGTAGAGAGCACAATAAGCATACTGCTGGTTTGGTGCAGACATTTTGGGTACCAACTTCTATGGGTTATATATTTCAACCGTAAAAGGTACCGTCTTGGGATCCCAAGGTAGGATTACCTTGGGAGGAATAGGTCCAGCCCAAAAGAGATGACACAAAAGGGGTGGTTTCAGCATCCTTGTACTAGGGGTAGTGTCCCAGAATAACAATCATGTCCAATGTTGTTTAAACACCATATTATTTCCTCAAGGCACTCTGCCAGTCCCATAATGAATAATGAAAATATAACAGTTTGAAAGTCAGAAATCCATCATCTAGGATTTGAATCTTTCTCTACCAGACTTTCTACGATGGTCAGTAAAAAAGTAATACATTTTTGTTAAAATATTGATGAGCAAGAGGTGAGAATTTGTTTTCCTAAAGATATGATAACTTACTTTAAGAGGTATCCATTTCCCATCATATGCCTTCATATTCATGGTTTAAAATTTAATATAAAATTTAGTAAAAAATAAAAAGGCCCATCTGCCCTGTCAAACATTTCACTGCCTTTTTATATTGTAAAATATGGTGATCTGTAAGGATGGTCACTGGTTAATTGTACTCTTATATAAATATATTCATTCATTCTAAGGTAAAACTACAGCTAAAAATATCTGAAATAATATTATTTCAAAATCCAAGAAATCAATCAATTGCTTTGAACTCTTTAGCACTGGCCAATTTTAAACTGCCTCCATTTTTACACATTTTTAGAGATATGCGCAGACCTCAATGTTTTTGGACTAATTCATCATAGGTTTCATTTTGACAAAACCACCATCAAGTCTTTTGTTTGGGATTACATTTTTCATTAATTTTGGATTATTTAAAAATAGATAAACTTGATATACAGTATACAGTATGTTGATACATTTTTTTTACATAAATAAAAAAAAAAAAAAAAACAGCTAAAATAATATAATCTGAACTTGTTTAAATACAATCCATAATTTGAGTTCAGAAACTGCTGAAACCTAGGTTATTGCGAACTGGGATTTCATCTCGGAATCCCTAAATTCAGATGAGTTCATATTTCAGGAACAGAGAACTGCACATCCCTTTTTTTTACTTTATCAATCTAATCTTTTAACATACATAATATTACTCAGAAATTGAATAAGATTTTTTTTTAAAAGTGCACTTTTCCAACTTAAAATACAATCTAAGAGTCCTTTGTCTTTGAGGGCCCAATGTACATGAGTTCAATATTACTATAAATCTTAAGAGCAAATATGAATGTCATCCAAACAAGTTGCAACAAACAGAAATGTCTCCAAAGTTTTAATTTGCATGTTGAAAAGTCAGTTGTGTTTATATATAATCTTAAAGTTAATGTAATAGCGTCCAAATTCAGGGGCTGTGCAGGTTACCGACTGGCATCCCGCATAGCTACTAAACTTAATGCCATTATATCTGCCCCAAGATTTCCAATGTGACCATAGCTGATTCTAAATTCCATTTTTTAATTCATTTTCTGAGACAAAGATAAAGGTTTCATGGTTCAGTTCATCCAACTATAGAGTACCCTGGTCCATGGTTGGATGAACTGAACCATGAAACCTTTGTCTGAGAAATAAAATTTGTTTTGAAATTTTAATCATTTTTGTCTGCCATAAGATTGTATACAAAAAGGTGGTAGATATCACTTAGCGCAATCTATTCTACTCTTTTATCTATTTTCTCTGTCCTCCACTAACAGGGAGGATAAATAGAGAGCTGCTGCTGTTTATTATATATATTGCTTATAAGCCATTCAAATAGCACATAAATAACTGGTAGAATATATCTACTTCTGTTTTTAATGCTCAACCACCAACTTTCTTTTCTTGAGAATAAAATTCGACAAGAAACGAAAATAATGTTATTGGTGCTTAACACATACAGTATTGCATAAAAAAATTATATATACAATACAGTACATCACTCCACATGCAGCTACCAAATGAGGAAATATGGGTGCACAGTAAGGATTTTTTTTATATAATAAATAAAATTATCAATAATTTTATTAAAAGTAAAAAAATAAAAAAAGCTTGTCTACAGCCAACCTTTGCTGCATATTCATAGATAGCTATTTTCCAATATTAAATTGCATTAAACACACAGTTTCCAGTATACATGGTTTAAGGAGTAAGAACATTCCCAATTAAGATAAGCAATGGTTAGTAATTTAAGATTGTATGCCTGATATTTCGGATGCATTGGAGTTCTTGTGTGTCTCATTTGCCATTCTCATGTTTGTTACTTTATGCAAATAGAACTACAAGCCTGTTCCTTATGTACAGCCATGTGTATTATTGTGCACATACTGAGAATCCTACTTTGAGCATCTTTAGGGCGGGTACTCACCTAAATAATAACTTTTAGATTTGTAATTTCTGAGAATCTGTAATGACAAATCATGCTAATTGTTACGTATATATGTGCCCAATTTCATGCTACCACAGGTTGTATGCATTATAAGAATAATATAATAAGAATTATTTTATTTATATTGCACTCTTTCTCCAATCGGACTCAAGGTGTTTAACATAATTAACATAATACAGTACAAAAATAGTGAAGTACATGAAAGTTTTTAATAAAGTACAGAGAGGATGGAGATAGTAAAGGGACAATTCTAAAAAAAAAAATTGAATAACCAGGAAAGTCTTCAGTCTGTTTATGAAGAACTGTGCAGGGAACCAAGTTTCAGAGTCTGATGTGCAGATAAAAAAAGAAAAAATGTATCAACTATTGTACATCAAAATATCGTCAGAGCATGTAACTCAGAATCAGGCTCCATGGGTGTAAGTTATGTATCCAAAATCAGTCTAGTTCATCACAGATCACAGGAAAGGTATGTAATTATTGCATGGCTTAATCCCCACTAATTGAATTGGGCCAGTGTGGCAATTAGTTGAATGGTAAACCCCACTGCTAGTTGAATATGCCACTTTCTGGTGATATATAGATGCAACACATGCAACTTTTTGTTAAACCAAATTAAAACAGTTAAAATACAGCATCTTAATCAAAATATTCTGGAAATAAATAATCACAATATTTGTGACAATTGCCAGAACTTTGCTCAGATAAATGTATGCAAAAAGAATACTTAGCCCTTGATTAATTTTCTCCTTAAACCAGAACTTTTTATTAATGTGCAGTAATACTTTCAAATGTATAATACAGTGAGCAATATATATTGACATATTGCATACAGTTTACCATAGAAGCAACATTTGGAAATGTATGTATATATATATATATATATATATTGTATTGTAATCTCTTGCACGGTTCACTTGCCATGTATGCAGTATTTGACCTGATGAAAAGACCGCACAGGTCTTGAAACGTCGTCTGTCTTGATGTAACCACCGTTATTGGAGCACTTATGCTATTTATAATACACCTTTGAAACCAATCCATTGAGTGCCGCCTCTTCTTCACAAGTGTCAATCCAGGATCTGGACGCAGCTTGGGATATTGCAAATATATATATATATATATATATATATATATAAATAAATATATATATATATATATATATATATGTATGGATAATCCTGGGTAAACATATCATATCAACAAACAGGATTTTAGGTGCATAAAGTTTAATATTAAAGTAAGGCCTCGTACACACCAGAACGATCACGATCGTGCGTCGATCGTGAAACGATTTGCTGTGAACTTCTCGGGAGCTCTCCCCCGGCCCAGACTCACGATTTGCATAAGATGGTGTATTTTTGTACTTACGATCGTCAAACGATCGCGAGTCGTTTGCGATGGTCGTTCGACTGTCGTTTTGGTGCATCGTGTGTGCACAGTGACTGTCGTTTTTGAAATTTAAATAATGGGCAGGACTAGTTGTGGGGGACAAATAACAGCAGCCATTTTAGATCTGTGCATTTGTGCTTTGTGACTAGTGAGGCTTGGTGTATACCTGCTGAACGCTGTACATAGCTGTTTGCTCTGCTTTGTTTTTGCCTGGCATTACAAAGTGTGCTTTTCCTGTGTCCATTATGCAGTCTGCAGTGATGGATTCTTACCAGCAAGATTTTCTGCTTTCCTATGCTGTGCTCAGGGTGAGGCAGCTGAGGGCCCAGCGTAGAAGAGCTAGGTCATGCTGGACCAAGCAGTGGCTGCTGAGCCGTCAGGCTCGTTCTCACATGCCACTGCTCCTGGAAATCTGTGAGAATAATCCCAATGATTATCGGAATTTCTTACGTTTGGATGATGCCACCTTCCATGAGTTGCTGCGTCTCATCACCCCCCACATCCAGAAGCAAGATACCAAGTATTGCATGGCTATCCCTGCTGAGGAGCGGCTGGTGGTGACCCTGAGGTTTCTGGCTACAGGACGGTCTCTGGCTAACCTGAAGTTTGGATCCCTCATCTCCCCGCAAGCTTTGGGCCTCATCATCCCCGAGACCTGCAAAGCAATCGTGAAGGTACTGCAGCACGAGTATTGCAAGGTAAGGAAAAATACCCCACACACTTGTAGTGAAAACATATAATGTTTTATTAAAATAAATCAAACTTTGACATCCACACATTTTTAGTTTTACATTTTTTTGGGGATTAAATACAAATGGTACAAAAATAGAACGCATTGATACGCATAACTGCAAACTGTTCCAAAGTGCAATAACATGTCCAAAAATATATAAAACATTTCACTTTTCTGCCTTGAGGTACGGAGCAGTAGAACACACGGTGCTTGTGGCGCAGATAATCAAAGTACCTTCATGCACATGCGGTGCATAGTGCAGAAGCAGTGGTCCCGGCCCCATTGCTCCGCACCATGCGCCACGTGAGCATGGGCTTTATCTGCGCCACAAGCATCATGTGTCATACTGCTCCATGCATGTGCAAATGGCAAAAGTGTCATTTTAGAAACATTAGGTACGCATAATATAAAAATAGACCAAAGTGCTATAACAAGTCAAAATATTTGTAACAAACTGAACTTTAAAACCTACAGCCGCACTTACTTGAGGTACGGAGCAGTAGAACACACGGTGCTTGTGGCGCAGATAATCAATGGACCTTCATGCACATGCGGTGCATAGTGCAGAAGCAGTGGTCCCGGCCCCATTGCTCCGCACCATGCGCCACGTGAGCATGGGCTTTATCTGCGCCAGAAGCATCCTCGGTCATACTGCTCCATACCAACAGGGCAAGAATTGGTTTTACAATTCGCGTAAAACCGGAGGGTCCTGCTCTCCTGTGAACTCAGGCAATAATGAGGTGTACAGGTGGGTATAGCAGGCTGGAGTTGAAGGTTGTGCGGAAGATGCTTGGACAGGTGGAGAGTGATTTGGCAAAGAGGAAGGGACTGGTAAGGGTGCTGGGGGAGTAGACCCTGGTGGTTGTTGGCAAGGAAGAAGGCCAGCTATGTTGCATTAAAATGTAAGGCGGTCTAAACGGCCAAAAAACAATAGCTTGCTGCTTATGCGTTCAAAGGCCATTTGCTGGGTAGGACTCAGCTGGCGTAAGCCGTCTGACAAATATTTCCCGAAAGCATCAAATCGGTCGGGAGGCCTACGTAGAACCTGTTCGGCCCGTATCAGTAATTCCTCCTCTGGGTTGGCTATTTTCTTTTCCTTGCGGCGCGGTTTTTTACAGGCCTGTTGTGGCGGTGTGGGTGTAGTGGCTATTCCATGCAATGTTCCTGGAGACTCCGACAATCCAGACAGGTCCAGGGTCGGTGAATATTCTGTCTCTGCACTGTGTTGCTGTGGAAACAAATACAAAGTTCAATTTATTAATCAAGTTTATTTATAATTTTTACAGTTCCCTACCAGCGTGAAGGAATGGCAAAACATCGCTGCAGAGTTTTAAGAGACATGAAATTTCCCAAATTGTGGAGGAGCCATTGATGGGAAACACGTCCGCATCAACCAGCCTGCCCAGAGTGGTTCCTACTACTTCAATTACAAGGGATACTTTAGTATTGTTCTAATGGCTGTGGTTAATGCGAACTACGAGTCCTGGATGTTGGCAGGAATGGGCGTGCTTCGGATGGTGGAACTTTGAAGGATACCAAGTTCTACCAGAGGCTCACCTCCAACACTCTTCACATGCCGTCGGTCCAGGAAACCAAACATGGGCTCAATTTTGTGTTTGTGGCAGACGAGGCATTTGCCCTTCATGAGCACATCATGAAGCCATATGCCAAAAGGGGCCTGGACCACGACAAAATAATTTTCAACTACAGGCTTTCCAGGGCACGGCGGCTTGTGGAGAGTGCGTTTGGTATCCTGGCAAGCCGTTTCCGCATTTTCCATACTGCCATCAACCTGAGGGTGGACAAAATAGACTGGGTCGTCATGGCGTGCTGTGTCCTGCACAATTTACTGCGCCGCAAGGAAAGACCACAAAGGCCTACAGGACCAGCACCACCAGAGGTCCCAGAGGAGCCAAAGGAGGTAGTGAAGATATCCTCCGAGGAAACGCCGGCGCAACAGTATAGGGGGACTACATGCGCCATGCAGGTTAGAGACCAGTACAAGGACTATTTTAATGGAGTGGGTGCTGTCCATTGGCAGGAGAACCAACTTTAAGACATGTATGGACTGAACCTATTCTCCGGGCCCAAAAAAATAATGAGGCAGGACATGTGTCAATACTGGGTCTGTACTTACCGACAATGGTTGGGAACTTTCATCCACAGTCTGCAACACCTCATCCCCCTCGCTCTCCACCATGAGGTGCAGTCCGGTCCTCTGTGCCTCCTGACTCAGGGTGAATGTTAAGAGATTGTCATACCACAAGGAGGTCTCATACACGTTGCCGGCTCCGGCACCAGATCTCTTGGTGGTCTGCATTTTCTTATGCTCTTTTAGGAACACAGTGCGGAGATTTTGGATTTTTTTCCGCATCCACTCCGCATTGGCTTCAGGGTGATACGAACGGCTGAAATCGGCCAACTCATCCAGGGCATTTGCTCTTTTAATTTTGTTACTGTAGTCTTTGGACTTCGTCTTCCAAAGACATTCATACTCCCTGTATTTGTTGATAAATGCTTCGACGAAGTCGCGCTCCTTTGCCAGAGCCTGAGACATGTCTATAAAAAATTGATAAAAAAATATTTTTTTTTCTAAATCCTATGATTATAGTTTATATATTGTTAAGACACTTCTTTTATTTCAGGTTCACTTTTGTTAATATCACAATAAAGTTTAAAGTTTCACCAACAAGTTTCCTTTTTATTGTAAACAAGGTGATAGTGTACACAGCTTCATCTATACCAGTGTTGGGCAACCTTGACACTCCTGCTTTAGTTGAACTACACATTCCAGCATGACCTGCTGTGGTTTTGCTATTTACCATTTACACACACAGATATATCACTGCACTGCATTGGTGGGCATCAAATGCACTGGGGGGTAATTGGTGCGCAGCTAATGCATTGGTGGCCATCGGTGGGCAGCTAATGCATTGGTGGCCAGCGGTGGCCAGCTAATGCATTGGTGGCCAGCGGTGGCCAGCTAATGCATTGGTGGCCAGCGGTGGCCAGCTAATGCATTGGTGGGCAGCTAATGCATTGGTGGGCAGCGGTGGGCAGCTAATAGATTGGTGGACAGCGGTGGGCAGCTAATGCATTGGTGGCCAGCGGTGGGCAGCTAATGCATTGGTGGCCAGCAGTGGGCAGCTAATGCATTGGTGGCCAGCGGTGGCGAGCTAATGCATTGGTGGCCAGCGGTGGGCAGCTAATGCATTGGTGGGCAGCGGTGGGCAGCTAATGCATTGGTGGGCAGCGGTAGGCAGCTAATGCATTGGTGGGCAGCTAATGCATTGGTGGGTAGGGAAGATCCAAATACCTGTCTGCAATTTGGCTGAGATCCAGGATCCTCCGTCACTGCTATCCTGTACCATCCACGAGTCTCACAAAATGGCTGCGGAGGGAGTGACCAGGAAATGAGTATAAACAAGCCGGATCTGACGACGGTCTGACGAGGCAAGTGCACACGATCATCTCACAATCTGCATACAATCGTCACCCAATCTAAGGTCGGATTGACAGATCTTTACTGCAGTAGGTAGGATCTTCAATCTGACCTATGACCGGCGTGTACGTGCATTGGATCGGAATTGTGGGCTTAAAACAAACGATTTTGGACCAATTCATAGCAAACGCTCGTACGACCCATCGAAATCTGAGGTTTTTAAGCCAAATCGTCCTGGTGTGTACGGCCCCTAAGATTTTCATAACTATTGTCATACTATTAGAAAGCATCCTAGTGGCTGCTATAAGATAAAGAGAACATTCTTTGGATAATCATAAAATATAGCATCTTATAAATAGGACTACAATACAGCTAACCATACTGTATACTGTATGAGGAATAATATATAGCTTTAAAATATACAATTTTAGCTTTGTATACTTTTTTTTACTGTATAATCACTGTAGAAATATTCACATTGTTACATAATACTTATATTCTATATATAAATTATAACCAATGAAATAACTATCAAAAATATATATTATTATTATTATTATTATTAATAATAATAATAATAATAATAATAATAATAATAATAATAATAAGTATTATTATTATTATTATTATTATTATTATTATTATTATTATTATTATTATTATTATTACAGGTTGAGTATCCTTTATCCAAAATGTTTGGGACAGAAGCAGAATATTTTGGAATATGTTTATATTTCAATGATGTATCTTGAGGTATAAATGCTTAGCAATCATTTTCTTGCACATATTTATTGCCAGTTACATACCATGTCACCAGTATTGTTGTTACAGATGTCACTAGTAGAGCTTTTAGCAACAACAAAAAAATTTGGGGGGGATAACGGATATCTGGATAAGGGATACTCAACCTGTAGTATTATTATTATTATTATTATTATTATTATTATTATTATTATTATTATTATTATCATCATCATTTTTTTTTTTTATTTAACATTTATCTTGAGGGGATCATGACCTGGCACAAAAAAATTACAAACAATGACATAAAGAAGAAGGTAAAGATTGAGCTATAATCCTCTTCTCAATGGCTGCAAGTTGACTGAGATTGGACCATTTCTCTGGCCACTTGTGACCACCAACATCACAAATTTGCTTAGAAGCCCATAGAAGTTCATGGAAAATATAGAATGTTGGTGTATCATAATTCCCTGAAATGTAAGCAAGGATTGAATTGCCCTCCTATAAATGTACTGTGAACTTGTAGCCACTATTTGTTGACCTCTCTAAATCCCCTTTATGCTGGTTTACCTAAGGCTAAAAGAGATGTACTGTAATGTTAGGAACATACGTTATAGTTGTAGATGTTAATAATAACCAACCAATTGCTACCTTGTGTGAAACAGAGCAGCCCCCTAATGCAGCAATGCCAGATGACTCTTACAATATTTATTTTAGTTAGCGCACACATTTAGGAATATCTGGCCTGTTGTAGTTTTTTTTTTTTTTTTTTTTGCAGTGTAGCTATGGTCCTTATGGATGATGTAAATTAGCCATCCATCCATGGATTGAGCTCTGTATTATGAAGGACTCATCATTTTTTTAATATTTATATTCATTGTTCTGCTTTGGGAAGCAAAGTGATCTAAAGTATATCTTTGATACATAATCACTTATGTACTTATATTTTGCAATTCCTAAGATCCCTTCTGCAAACCTTCATTATAACTTGTTATACTCATGTGCTCACTAATGAAAGGAGATTGCTGCAGAAGATAATGATGTGTTTAATGTAAATATGATAATTTATTTAAAGATCTTTTCAATGACCGTACAGATTTGGCAACAGAAGACTGTCATACTGTATTTCTGGAAAATTAAATGCAGGTATTGTATACATTGAAAAAGTCCTTAGACTATGGCCCTTATTCTGATCGGTGCGGCCGGATCCGAATATGCGGCCAGGACCGTGCGTGCGAAACCCCGCCTTCCATACGGATCGCCAACTCCGTCCGTATGCGGTAAGAAGCTGTCCGAACGGACCGCACGTGTATTTTTCACGGAATACGCCTCCTCCATCTCAGGGAACCTCCCCCAACATTCGATGGTCGCAGACTGCAGGACCGAGTGCTCCACCAGCTCCCGCAACCTCAGACCACACGGACATTTCTCCGTGCAAAAGCAGGGATCTGGGCGGGCAGCTGACATCCGGCGATGTCATATGTCCGCCCCCTACACGTGCGTCACGGCCACATTACCATACGTACGCCCAGCGTTTGCATGGTAACGCCCATGAAACGCGGGGCGTATGCATATGGTAATGAGCCCAAATAGCCCTTCACGCCCCTCTCCACCCCCTGTTCGGAGTGTTCACATTTCATGCGGGATTTGGCCGTACGCCCCGCTCGCACATGCGCAGAGACGCCTCTGCACATGCGCAGACACAAAACATCGGCGGGACGAACGCACGCGGATATTACCGCACCAACCAGAATAAGGGCCTATATCTGCAGAAGTTTTTGTTTCCTTAATTCAGTGAGGAAAAAGCCCTATACTTTACAGAACTTCAATCACTCCATAAAAGTTTATGGCTTATTATATTAGGTTTATTTAAAACTCACCTTGCACAGGAATTCATAATATATATATATATATATATATATATATATATATATATATATATAGTGATGAAAGAAGACAGCAGCGGCACTCAAACGGGAACTTTTCAAACGTGTTTATCACAGCATAAAACGGTCCGACGTTTCGGGGATTACACGCCCCTTTGTCAAGGTGTAGCAGTCAATAATTGACTGCTACACCTTGACAAAGGGGCGTGTAATCCCCGAAACGTCGGACCGTTTTATGCTGTGATAAACACGTTTGAAAAGTTCCCGTTTGAGTGCCGCTGCTGTCTTCTTTCATCACTATCCTTCAGTTCCAGAAGGCACCCGGGCAGTTGCCCCAGAGGGAGAGTGCCGGGCCGACTCTATCGTCTATATATATATATATATATATATATATATTTAAGGAAAAGATCCTATAAGTGATTTTTCAGCAGTAGTGGTTTGGCCTATACATCACACACATCATTTATTTGGATGATTCCTGGTGGGTTGATGTGCCCATGGAACCATCTGTAGCTGGAAGAGGGTGAAAGACTGTTTGTGTGGGTGTGCTAAGGGGTAGAAGGTGTCAGGATTATGATGTTGGAGTTTAAGGGTGCCACTTTTGGAAATTTTTCCAGGGCCACTTTAAATTCCCAATCTGCCCAGTAAACCAGGGAAGGGCATAGTAGTGGAATTAGCTTAAATTCACAGACACAACTGCAGGCAAAGACACAAGGAGTGCTACAACGGTGTCCAACTGAGAATCAGGCTCTATGAGGAGGGATTCCGCTACTTCAACAGACCCCCACCCCTACAGCAGACACTGCCTCAATAAGGTCTGCTTCCAGAAATTTATTGGACTGGTTTTCCATCCCAATCCACCCCTGTACAGAAAACAGTTCTGTTATAGCTGACAGTGAGACCAACCAACTATAGGATTTGCCCAGGCATAGCTTAGCATAAAATTCTCTATTCGTTATGGATTGCTGTAATTAAAGTTAAGTCTTCTGTTATCTCCATACTATAGAATGAGAAGAAAAAAATTTATGTAAAATATTTGAAATCTATATGTAGGGCACACCATTAGACTGTGCACATTAATGTGATATATGACAACTGTAAATCGGTGAATGATGAAGTCTACATATGAAGCACTTGACATTTTTCAATGTCAACCTGATATTGTACTGTATGTAGATTCAGAGACTCATTACATGTTTGAAATACAATAAACTTTCAGGATATAGTGGGTTATTCTGGTTCACTCCTTCTTGCAAATTACTTCTTAAATGGACAAAACCATGTGCACTACAGGGGCAAATGTAAAATGTGCAGAGAAAATTAGATTTGGGTGAGTTATTTTGTTTCTGTGCAGGGAAAATACTGACTGCTTTATTTTTACATTGCCATATAGATCTCACTTTGAAGTAAAACCCCACCCAAATCGAACTCTCTCTGCACAAGTAACATCTACCCCACCTGCAGTGCACATGGTTTTGTCCATTTGAGAAGGAATTTGCCAGAAGGAGTGAACCAAAATAATCCCGATAGTAAAATTTTGGGAAACAGTTAAATTCCAGGATACACTACATTTTTGGGATACAGTAAACTTTAGGGATACAATAAAAGATTGTTGGTTAAAAAAAAAAAAAAAAAAAACAAGCTTGCAATCAAATTTCACACATTGTTTTTAAGAATGTTGTTTTCTACTAATACATAGTGTCCCTGCTAAAGCAAATGCTACAGATGGTTCAACATAATAAAAATGTAAATATTTCTGATAAACTATAAGCTTACTTCCTGATTATCCACTCTCTAATTTTAATCGTTGAAAGTGGCAAAGCTCAGTGTAACATTTAAGATGACAAAGTTTGAATATCTATAAATTAACTAATTGTATTCTTTATTCTAGTCAGTGTAAATTTGCTTACATAAAATGTCCCAACAGTCAGAATCCTGAGCCATTTTCGGCCAGCTCGTCTGCAACTCGACAATGTTTCACCTGTCGAGTGTCGAAAAGTGGGTTTGTCGAAAATGGTCGTGGATTGACAAGAAACGGCAGTGAATTTGACAATCCATTGCCGTTTCAGACAAAACAGTTTTGAATTGTTTCAAAGTCGGATCTGTTTTGATGAAATTCACATTCAATGCTGTCGGACTATATTTCCCTTGTCGAAAATAGTGCAGCACTCAACATTGAATACCCCCATAGTATCATTAATTAACTCTGGGGCATTTTAAGAATTTATTTTTTTTTTTTTACTTTTTGACTTTTTGAGGGGAGAGGGAAGGGGTTTTTGGGGGGTCCGCACACAGATTATTTGTACCCTTGTTTGATTTGTAAAGGGTTTTATTACATTAGAAGAAAAGAGCCGCCTTTTAATTTGGATATTGTGGCGGGGGTGCTATCCGGGCAATAAGGTTAGTAAACTAGTTGGAAAGAAAGAAAAGAAAATTGCGCGGTGGATGCACACCAGAAGAATGATTTATGTAATCATTTAAAACTTAACCTTTATTTTGGTTTTTTTAAAAAGTTTAGAGAGGAGCCAGGTATCCCTGTTCTTGTATACGGAACTACGGGTCTGGGTCCACTCCGCTTATATGTGAAATTGGCAAGAAATTAAAATCGGACATACAGGTCACACATACATATAACGCGAAGTGCTTGCGCACTATTGAGGTAAGATAGTGTGTGGTTATAGATTAAAAGTGTTCGCTAGACTTGTTACTATGTTCTAGTTGTTGCTGTAAGGGTGATATCTTATATTAAATTGGGCAGTAGTTATGCTTTTTACTGTCAGACACTGGAATTGGGATATAGGACAGTTTATTGTTGTTTTAGGGATAATGGTATCAGATATACCTGTGTTTTGTTTCTCACTTTGGTGTGTCTCTATTGTTCACACTTGTGTCACGATGGTGTCACCAGGTATCTAGTTATACCTTTTATTTGCACTTGGACACTTTTCTTATCTGGCCTTGGGTGGAGGGTGGGTGGTCGAGTACAGTTATATTAGTGGTATGACCTGTTGGTAACCTTCTTTAAGAGTCCTCTGCCATCTAGTGGTCAGGAAATATCTTTGATTGATTTTCTTATATAGGTTGGTCATACGGTATGTTACATACCACTTGTCACACAGGTTCTTATAGGTGTGACTCACCTGGGTTATATTACCCTGTAAACAATTGGTAGTTATTGTTTTTTAGTTACAGGTTGTATCCTGTTTTGGTAAAACTGTATTCCACCACTCCCTCTACATTATTTATGTCACGATGGTGTCACTTGGTATCTAATTGTACCTTTTGTTTGCGCTGTGTGAACTTGGACACTTTTTTCCTCTTATCTGGCCTTGGGTGGGGGGTGGGCGGTCGAGTACAGTTGTGTTTAGTGGTATAATATATTGGTAACCTTTTTTAAGAGTCCTCTGCCATCTAGTGGTCAGGAGATATCTTTAATTGATTTTCTTATATAGGTTAATAATATGGTATGTTATAGGCCACTTGTCACTCAAGTTTTTAGATGTGACTTTAATTACAGGTTGTGTCCTGTTTTGATTAAACTGTGTTCCACCACTCCCTCTGCGTGTGTCTTTATTCAAGGTCACCGTATATCCTTTGATTGTTTAATAATCTCCTTTTTATGAGATTCTTGTGTTTTTATATATTTTTTGGTATTTTTATTATTTTGTTTACTGTCCTATCCAATTCCTTAGTGGGTATTATTTCCGGTTAGGGGATTTAATGTAGTTTTAGGGTTAGTGATCCATTTTCAGTATTTCACTGCCATCTAGTGGCTTTAGTCGGGAAATACTGGGATCAGTTCCCCTTTATTGTAGGTTGCTACCACCTTATTCAGTACAGTACTGAGTCATTGATTAACATTTACACATGGGTTATATTCCCCTATTTTTGGTTTCCAGTCAGACTTCAGTATTTGAGTGATTTACCCAATATTTGCCTTTATTGGTCTATGCAAATTAGGTCTCACTATTACTGATAATTATATTCGGGTTATATTGCCCTTTTATAATTGGTGGTCAGGCTTCAGTGCTTAGGTGGATTCTATCTAGCCTCTGCACTCTTTTGTCAGTGCAGGCTAAGTCACACTCTGGCTGAGCTAGCTCCTACAATCCCCTCCGTGTATGCCCTGGTATCACGTACTATACAGCATTTTGACAATCATTCATTTGTAAATTAACATTGGTTAGACACATAGAAACAGAGGTCAATAGTTCACACGTGTTTCACATTCAAGCTTCCTCAGAACTGCAGTTCTGAGGAAGCTTGAATGTGAAACACGTGTGAACTATTGACCTCAGTTCTGAGGAAGCTTGAATGTGAAACACGTGTGAACTATTGACCTCTGTTACTATGTGTCTAACCAATGTTAATTTACAAATGAATGATTGTCAAAATGCTGTATAGTACGTGATACCAGGGCATACACGGAGGGGATTGTAGGAGCTAGCTCAGCCAGAGTGTGACTTAGCCTGCACTGAGAAAAGAGTGCAGAGGCTAGATAGAATCCACCTAAGCACTGAAGCCTGACCACCAATTATAAAAGGGCAATATAACCCGAATATAATTATCAGTAATAGTGAGACCTAATTTGCATAGACCAATAAAGGCAAAATTGGGTAAATCACTCAAATACTGAAGTCTGACTGGAAACCAAAAATAGGGGAATATAACCCATGTGTAAATGTTAATCAATGACTCAGTACTGTACTGAATAAGGTGGTAGCAACCTACAATAAAGGGGAACTGATCCCAGTATTTCCCGACTAAAGCCACTAGATGGCAGTGAAATACTGAAAATGGATCACTAACCCTAAAACTACATTAAATCCCCTAACCGGAAATAATACCCACTAAGGAATTGGATAGGACAGTAAACAAAATAATAAAAATACCAAAAAATATATAAAAACACAAAAATCTCATAAAAAGGAGATTATTAAACAATCAAAGGATATACGGTGACCTTGAATAAAGACACACGCAGAGGGAGTGGTGGAACACAGTTTAATCAAAACAGGTCACAACCTGTAATTAAAGTCACATCTAAAAACTTGAGTGACAAGTGGCCTATAACATACCATATTATTAACCTATATAAGAAAATCAATTAAAGATATCTCCTGACCACTAGATGGCAGAGGACTCTTAAAAAAGGTTACCAATATATTATACCACTAAACACAACTGTACTCGACCGCCCACCCCCCACCCAAGGCCAGATAAGAGGAAAAAAGTGTCCAAGTTCACACAGCGCAAACAAAAGGTACAATTAGATACCAAGTGACACCATCGTGACATAAATAATGTAGAGGGAGTGGTGGAATACAGTTTTACCAAAACAGGATACAACCTGTAACTAAAAAACAATAACTACCAATTGTTTACAGGGTAATATAACCCAGGTGAGTCACACCTATAAGAACCTGTGTGACAAGTGGTATGTAACATACCGTATGACCAACCTATATAAGAAAATCAATCAAAGATATTTCCTGACCACTAGATGGCAGAGGACTCTTAAAGAAGGTTACCAACAGGTCATACCACTAATATAACTGTACTCGACCACCCACCCTCCACCCAAGGCCTGATAAGAAAAGTGTCCAAGTGCAAATAAAAGGTATAACTAGATACCTGGTGACACCATCATGACACAAGTGTGAACAATAGAGACACACCAAAGTGAGAAACAAAACACAGGTATATCTGATACCATTATCCCTAAAACAACAATAAACTGCCCTATATCCCAATTCCAGTGTCTGACAGTAAAAAGCATAACTACTGACCACTTTAATATAAGATACCACCCTTACAGCAACAACTAGAACATAGTAACAAGTCTAGCGAACACTTTTAATCTATAACCACACACTATCTTACTTCAATAGTGCGCAAGCACTTCACGTTATATGTATGTGTGACCTGTATGTCCGATTTTAATTTCTTGCCAATTTCACATATAAGCGGAGTGGACCCAGACCCGTAGTTCCGTATACAAGAACAGGAATACCTGGCTCCTCTCTAAACTTTTTAAGAAAACCAAAATAAAGGTTAAGTTTTAAATGATTACATAAATCATTCTTCTGGTGTGCATCCACCGCGCAATTTTCTTTTCTTTCTTTCCAAGCATTTTAAGAAATAAAATAACAGAAAATAGTAATTGAGTTATACACATTTTGTTTACAACTGGTTAACTTTCCATTTTTTATTTATTGAAAGATAGATGGGATATTTCTTATAATATATTGCAAAATAAAAAGATACTAGAAATGTGAAATATAATTTACAGCTTGAAACTGTACAGTACTGTATAGCTTAATAACAGATATTCATGTTTGCTAAATGACTGTTTCAATCCTGAAAACCAGACTATAAAGTACCTTAATTTGATATCATTGCATTGCTAATTAAGAAATACAATGTATATGCATTGTTGCATTGTGCAATTAGGGTAAGAAGTAATTGAATTATTATCAGCAGGTACAAATGCAAATAATGCAAATGCAAATAATTTCAGCTAAATTATACTGTAAGATATGTCATGTGTAAATAAGGATCATGAAATTATACATTTTTACAGATGCTACATGGAAATGTATTACATAGAAACATAGAAACATAGAATTTGACGGCAGATAAGAACCACTTGGCCCATCTAGTCTGCCCCTTTTTTAAACATGTTACCTCACACCATATTTAATCCTTATTTTTTGTAAGGATATCAATATGCTTATCCTAAGCATGTTTAAATTGTACTACTGTATTTGCGTCTACCACGTCTGATGGTAGGCTATTCCACTTATCTACTATTATGTGAGCAAATTAAGTTAAGGTTAGTTAATTATATAAAACATTAGTTATTATAATGGCAGAATAGAAGTTACTTTACCTCTATAACATGAGGGTAACGCCATGACTAGAAAAGTATGTCAAGTGCCTTTGCACAGAGGCAAAGCTGTGGGGGGGGGGGGGGGGGGGGCAAGACTGAGAGTTGCTCATGAAATTAAAATACATTCATTATTTATAATTTATATTTTGATCATTGTGTTTATAGTACTTAAAATCTTGAAGATAATAAGGTAGAATATGCATCTGCTTGTGTACAGTATGTCCACACATCTAATTGGCAGCTACAAACAAAACCTCTACTGGTTGTAGATTAGCAGACACCTATCCTGGCCATGAACCTGAAGTTAGGGCTGTAGTCAGTGTCACACTGGGAGGGTAAGGGCCCACTGCTGGGGGTCCAGCATGTGATGTCAGATACAGGGTGGGTCTGATGTGTGACATCATGATGCGGCAGACATCAGTAGCAGATGACTAACACAGGGGATGCAAGATGCTTTTTTTATTGCCACCAGGCAGTCATCAGCTCTTGATACTGGTGACATTTTTCATCAGACCCCAATATTTTTCATTAGACTCCAAATATTCCAACAAAGTTCTTAAAAAGGTATATATATTTAACAGCAAAACCAGATTAATGGGATGTAGGATTTTTAATCTGGTTTTGCTGTTAAATAAATATATATTTTTAAGAACTTTTTTGGAATATTTGGAAAATACAGAAAAATTCCCCTTTATAAGAAGGAAGGTGGGGTACTTCATCACCTATACAAATTAAGGAACCTCAAATCTTTTCCTGTTTTTGGGGGGTCTTGCACGAGCAACATAAAGTTCAACTGCACATACAGAATATTTGAAGGCAAAGAAACCGCAATATGAGGTGAAAGGCTTACATAGCTGTAAGTCGGGTACGCATGTCATCTACTTCAGATATAATTTTTGGGGGATATACATTTGATTACTATATGCACGTGTGACACATGGTGGAGGACATCTGATCTTCACAAAGATACCTTAACAGGTGTTTATTTACACTGCACAGTGTGAGTTACAGTATGACACTTACGTACCTTATTCATCAATTAAAAAAAAAGTGAGGCACGCTCACTCAAATACATATACCTCCTTTTTTCACAGGGGTGTATCACAGATTGAGATAAAAACAAACCTACACATTATTTTGTTTTCTTTTTCTCTCTAAATATTTACATCAATGGAGAGAAATATTTCATCACAATGAAATATAATCACAAGGAAAAGAACACGCTACGGGCACATACAAAGATTTATTTACAGTGAGTGGGGTACGCCCATCCATTATTGAATTCTATCATAACTTTGGTGTGTTGGATACAATAACAGAAAATAAACCTTTATACATGTACCTTATCTCATTCTTGGGTGAGTAAGGTATGCCTATACACTTTCCACTTTATTCACCGGGTGTTTATAATATCACAAAGTGAAACAAATCTACACCTTGATTGTTCTTTTACTTTCATATCCACACTTATGGAGATGAAGAGTTCATCTTAATAAAGTTAATCTATAGGAGAAAGAAAATGCTACGTGCCTATACACAGCTACACTTACCGTGAGTGGGGTACGCCCATTTATCAACCTTCTCCAATTTTCCTTTTTCTATTAAGAGTGGAATACAGATATCTAATTAGCGATTTCTCTGACTCTCTCCATATATCATCGAGAACATTCTGGAGAAAAAACTGGAGACACTAGAGGATGTTGATGTTCTGAACCATCACATTGTCTGATTGCGCCCTAGATTTTGGAAATCCCTATTCTTTGTATTGAATGTTACTGAGCAGACTATTAACTACATAATGTTCATAAAGGTCACATCAATCTTAGAAATGCTGGAGTATGGTAAACATCTAGTAGTTATATATTAAGGCTCTGTGACTGTGTTTAATAGCAGTTTATCAATAAAAACACTACATTAAGTAACAGAAAAGTGCTGATTCCAAAACTAAGGTAACATCACATAATAAAAAGAAAACTGTAATTGTGCTACAATCAGTGCTATTTTTCAGCAGGAACCAGCAGGAACTCAGTTCCTGAACCTCTAATTAAATATTACATCATCAGGAACTAAAAATGTACTTTCCATAAGATAAGTTTTATTTTAAAGTCACCTGTGAGTGCCTTTGTTTCTAAATACAATATATACATCTATCTCTCCCTCCCTCTCTCTATTATATATATTATTTTTTATTTAATTGATCCACCCCCAGACCTGGAGTTCCTGCACCTATTTTCCCAGAAAAATAGTACTGGCTACAATTAATTAGAATTGCCTGTCCATAGCTGTGTGTGTCAGTATAAAGTTGGAAGGACTTAAACATTGATAAAATCACTGTATAAAATGATTATTCAATACACTTAAATGCATACATTTATAAAAGATAAACACATTAATTCCTCCCCATAAAATGTAACCAGAATAAAATAAATAGCACACTGGTTACAATTACTAAATAGATCAGAGCTCACCAACAATATAATATATTGAAGGAAGGGGGTCTGGACTGCACACACTAGCTACTTACAGAAGAATGGGATGTGCTACCTTGCTGAGACATAGTACTAAACATATAACAAGAAAGCAGGTGCACCATACAGCCATTACAATTACAATTACAATAAATGTTATAATTATACATCATATACAAGATTTTTGGCATGACATTGGCCTAAACAACCATTCACAGGCCAGGTGGAGCAACCACATCATTCGATAGTCGGTGACCATCGAATGAATTGGAAGGCTACTCTCAGGCAAACTTAGATGTGCATGGGCATTCGGAAGGAATTGAGTGGGCAGCTGACATCTGGTGATGTCAGCTGCCCGCCCCCAGCGCCCTTAACACTGTGTGATTTCCATGTAAATAGCCTTATAATGAAAGATTTTCAGCAGTCTTTCACCTCCTGAAAATCTCTTGCACTTTGGGAAAATAGCTCAGTGTGTACGCACTACTTTGGTAACAGATATATCTTTTAGAGATTTTGGCAAAGTCTTTTTAAATGAAATCTCCTAGTGTGTATGGGCCTTAAGACTCCTTCTATCTGGATTGGCACCCCTCCAATCCCACCTGCCTTTCATGACTGTATTTGATGACTGCACAGTTTTCATTGCAAACCTACAGGTAAGTTATTTATAACTACATAGCAAATCAGATATTGGGCAAACTTTTCGGGCATAGATTAATCTGGTTGGCCGTATTTGGATTTTTTTTTAACAATAACACTGATACTTTAATGCTATAATTTATTTGCGTCATGTCCTGGGGTGGTTTGGATGGGGTGGTTTGGGGTTGCCCTGCACCCCAGAGGTAAACCCTTATAATGTTAGGGACCTATCCAATGAGATGACCTTGACGTTTGGTGGGAGGCTCCTAATATTGGCCAATTGTATACCAAAATCCTCACATATGATGCATAATTATTACATTTATTATATTTGAAATAGCTGTACAGGTGCGACCTGTTCTCTTGTTTCTATGTTGTAAGGCAGATTTAAGGTGCCCATACACGGTCCGTTTAACGGATCCGTTCGGCACTTAATTAGCACGCATCGGATCGCATCCCTAGTGCATGCCTTGTGCATGCACGTTGATCCGATGTGTACCTAGTACAAAAAGTATGTGCAGCACATACTTTTTGTACCATACGATGAGATGCGCGGGAGCGCGCATCTCATAGTACAGAACGGACGGTCCGGGAACGGACCGTCTATGGGCACCATTAGGCATGCATTTATTAGTCATAAAATCATGCTCCAGAGGTATATGCATAATTAAAGAGCCTTGATTAGAGAACGATTAGCAAAATAAACGAATTATATCTCATGGTCAAAATGTACATTTGTAGCTGACCACATTTTATATTTCGATAGAAATTAAAAGGATAACATTTGCATTAGTACTATGCTGAATTGAAGATTGTCTTGATGACATGTTGCATCTTCATCAGCTGAACCCTCTTTATGTGCAGTGTAAAGTATATTGAATACAATATGAGATCCAATCCAGAGATTCTGTTTGAACATATTTGGCACATTTCAATAATACGTTCTTCACATACTTAGAGGCTTACTACAGATTACCACCAAGCCGAATATAAACTCCAATTAAAAAAAAATGATTGATAGAAAATCAATAAATGGATCAGCAATTTATGCTAAACTATTGATGTTTAATCGATGTACACAGAGTCAATGAGCTGGAAGTCATTTACTTGCAAAATACATGTTAAAAGGGCAATGCACCATCTTTTTGTAGTTTATTATCATTATGATCTACTAAGACGGTTTGTTTTAAAGTGTAGCAAATGTATATCGTAATTTATATCCAATTAGAAAAACTAAAGAAAACATACTAGTGTAAATGTGAGTATTCATGTTTTAAAGCATTTTGCTCAATACTACTAATCTGAACACTGACACTATTTTCTGTTCATAACATTTTTATTATATTCTGAAATATGTATTACATTGTATTAATTATTCAGTAAATCTTTTAACCACAAAATTCCAAAAATAAGAATGACAAAAAAAAGTAAAAAAACTGCTGCAGCAAGAATTCTTACAGATATTGGGCCTTATTCTGGTTGGTGCGGCCGGGCCGTACGCGTACGTTCCGGGGTTTTTTCATGATCTGCGCATGCGTACATTCGCTAATGCGCAGGCGCGAACACTCCACAACGCTTACGGATGGGTCTCTCCGTGCGAAAAAACCTGTACGCGAGAGTACGGGCATTGGGGGCGGCATAGGGGCGTGTTGAGGGGAGCGGCCGAAATAATGAGGGAAAATGGGCGTAAACATGGGCGTACACGGGGGTGTGCACCAAAAATGAACGGTGCTACTACCGCACGATCGACTAAAGCACCGTTCATTTCGGACACAAAACAGGCGGCCGCCAACCGCCACCTCAGACCACCCCTACAGATACCGCATGCCAGCGTGCGCCTGGGTTTGCTAATTTACGCTGATTACTACTCAAACACATACACCTGAATGTAATAACCAATGCTGCAGTCTATTAAGTCCAAACCATGATTTCACTACCTGCAAGCCACACACAGCACTCAAACACATTGGAAGCTTATCTTTCTATACTTCTCTACATTTAAAGGTTTGTTTAATTTAAGGTAAGAATCTTTTTAAGACCTGCTTATATATGCTAAGGTAGGTATTTGTTAAACAGTTATACACATTCACTACGTGCTTTCATAGACTTTACACAGTAGCACACTCAATCTACACAAGTCGACATGTGTCAACGTGTTCACTCTAATACAAACATAGGTTTTGTATTTATGATACAATAACATAAACCACATCTAACACCTACAAAGTATGTTTCAGCAATGTTTTAAGCCCATGCCCACTATTTTGCACATTAATTAATTCAATCAATTAATTAATTTTCATAATTATAGTTGAAAGGCAAGATTTGCAGGTCCATATATGTGAAGGGTATGCCAGCGTACATGGACGTACGCTCACTCTCACGAGCGGTGACATAAGCTGAGTTTTCTATTGAAAACAATAGGGACCCGTCCGTGCAAGCTGGCGTACGCTCAGATAGCCGCAAGAAGTCGGTGGGAAGACGGACGAGAGACGTCCGTAAACGGTGGCGTACGCTCAATTGTACGCCAATTGTCGGAGTGTAAGGGCTGGTCCGTCCGTGTACGTTGGCGTACGCTCAATTGTACGCCACTCCCCTTCGACGTTGTTTCTGCCCGTACGTATGCGGCTGAGTTGTGGGTGGACTTAACCCCAACGGCCGCGTACGGATAGCGTACGCTAATAGTGACCGTACGCACGTTTGGCCGCTCCGATCAGAATAACCTCCATTGTCCCTGAACACCTTAAACTATAGTGAAGGAGAAAAGGGCTGCATCACATGATAATGAGGCTAGAAATTACAGGGACTTTGTAGTCACGGAAAAGTAAACTGTAATCTATATAATAATATTAATTGCTGATAAAAAATGTTGTCGTCAGATTGACAGTTGGACTCCAATGCCACCCACCAATGTCAGTGAAATGTCAAAAATAACACACATCTTCAGTCATCACCAAAAACTTCTGTTATTTTCTGTACTAACTCTTGACATACCACCTCATGATAAAAACAAAGATACCTTATAATCACCCAGTATGATCACATTATCCGAAACAAAAAATGTAAAGTAGTATAGAAGAAAGGAAAATAGACACACAAGAATGCACTGCAGACACATGCAGAATAAAAAAAACAGGTACTTATGTATTATCTGGACTCCCATGTTAAATACACCCCATTTTTTCATACCCCTACTATCCAACTACGCATGGAGTTGATTTTATATAGTGTGGCGAGCGCAGCGAGCCACCGTGCCCGAAGCGTGGTGAGCGCAGCGAGCCCCGCGAGGGGACGCGGTCTCATAAGAAAAACGGGAGTCCAGATATTACATAAGTACCAAAAAACATCCTGAAAAAATCTCATAATGGGAATTGATTTATTACTAGCTATTATTATTATTATCCTTTATTTATATGGTGCCACAAGGGTTCCGCAGCGCCCAGTTACAGAGTACACATAATCAAACAGGAAAAACAGTGACTTAAGCCCTGTACACACGGGGCAGATATATTGCTCAGCAATATATTGCTAGCAATATTATGCTGAGCAATATATTGCTCAGTGTCTCCTTTTTATCAGCGACCAGAGATGGTCGCTGATGAAAAGGAACCTCTGCCCGGGGAGCCACAGAGGTAATCAGCTGGTCGCAAGCTCCTGCGACCAGCGATTATAATGGGGCTGAAAACGGGAGCGCGCACCCGGCGATTTATCGCCGGGGCACTCTCCCATCACTGGCAATATGGTCGCCAGCGACCATATTCCCAGCGATTTCAGCCCCTATTGCCCCCGTGTGTACACAGCTTTAGTGCTGTGAGGTAGTAGTGGTCACCATTACACCATCCGTGCTGAGATTAAATGCTTTGATGTTAAATGGAGAGGGTTACACTTTTTTTCTAATTACTTTGGCAGACTTTTATACAACTAGACAGGGTAATTGCTAATGAAAGATCAGCTGCACTCCCATCATTTGTAACCACTGGTCACAATTGCACCCTTGCTGTTGTGCTGGCGTGTCTCCAGTGGATTGTTTTATTCATGTTAGAAGATTTAGTGTGCATTATCTCTTGTGTATCCAAAAGACTGTTGGTATGGTCTGCTGTAATTATGTGTCAGGAATTGACTATTCTAATTGATTAACCTCAGGTTAATCAGAATGGTCTGTTCTGGATTCACTTAAAATTTTGAACAATGATTCCAGTCTTATATTGTTGGACATCAGATTGCTTTTTTCTTTTTTATATGGCTTAATTTGATTCATCGTTTATGTTTTAAAAAATTTCTATAATACTAAACATAGCAAACATAAACCAAGTGGCGCTTATTAATACATAAACAAACAGAATGAATAATATGTAAAATACAGTTTATAAACACGCCCCTGAGAATGATCAAGCAAACTCCTGGGGGTGTAAAAATTCAATACCTTATACTGTACATGTTAAAATATTTAAAATTAATAGTTTCAAGGTACCATAGAACTTATTTTTACATAAATTCTGTGGTACCTTGAAACTATTAATTTTCAATTAAGTAAGGGACTTTTTACATACAGTATGTTCACTGTGTCGTGTTAATAAATTGTATTTTACATATTATTCATTCTGTTTATGTATTAATAAGCGCCACTTGGTTTGTGTTTGCTATTTTATTATTGGAAATGCTTTTTTTATAATACTAAACATGTTTGTAACATGTATTTTTATTTATTATTTGTGTCATGTTTTCGTGGAGTAACAACCATTTATTTTTAATTATTGCCAGCACCAAAGTCATCACTTCCACCTACATCATTTCTGTAAACATATCCCAGGAGTCTTCTATAACCCTTGCCATCTACGCCCGACTCCGGTTCTGTCCAGCGGGACATCAGTGGACTCTGCGCTCATTCACCAAGGCCGCTATTCCACAATTACAGCTGATTATTGCTGAGCATGGTGGCCTCTCTACGAGGAGCATGCTTCTTGCCATTGTTGCTGGACCAGTGTGCACAAAGCCTGCGAACCCTTTCAAGTGAGGCCCCCTAATGCCTATCCCACCAGTATATACACTTTCCTGCCTTCTCCAATACATGCACAGGAGAGCCTACTTCTAAGGAGCATCAGCTCTACATAAAAGGTACTGTTTTGCATGTCAGCATCACATTAATTGAAAGCTGCTGTTGCATTCAAGTGTTATTAATAACTAACCATATAACTATCACTGGCAAGCTTCGTGGCTATTAATACCAGCATTGGCTAAAGTTCTGTAGATATTAATGTTCTAATCAAAGGGAATTTACTAATGACTGTACCGACTAATCATTTATCTTAGCTGGGATGCCAGGAATAATAAGCAATTTCTAAAGAAAGTATTTGCTATTGTGGAGGGAATTATACTGTCACATATAAATAACATTTTCTTCTTTTTATAAAACATTATTATATGTTATTACTGTGTATATACTGTATTTAGAATTTTTATATAAAAGATTTGTTCTCTGAATCAATGGGTCTAGCCTATTTATGAGCAGCATGAGAATCATATATAAATTAAGTACACCAGTGCAGTGTATTTTGTTTGTTTTTATCTATTTTACCATACTTTGAGCTCTGGCAAGCTCCAATACAGTTGCAGCAGTTAAACTAATAGGGAACTTTACTAAGATGGGAGTTCTATTTCAGATTGGATTTTGCTATGGACAACCAATCAGATACATTCTATTATTTTCAAGAAGGTGCTAAATAAAGTAGAAATAAGTAGATTCTGATTGGTTGCTCATAGCAACATCCCATGGGAAATAAAACTCCCATCTTAGTAAATTTTCCCCTAAGTGTTCGTATATCTACTGTTTTTTTTATGCTGAGTGAAAAACAGCAACAGAGATTGGACCTTGGTCTGGCTCTAGTTGTCTAATCCATCCTCACCCTACATTAATTGCCAGCACCATAGTAATATTGTTGAGAAATAAAAACAGTAAAGTGCAATAGTAAAGATGAAATAAAAAATAAAGTATTGCTTAGGATAATCTAGAAAATAAGTGCTTTTAAGAGAAAAAAATAAAAGAGGGACAAGAGAGATATTGAGTAAGAGGGGTACTGAGAGAAATTAGAAAACAAAAATATAGAAGAAAAGAGAGAACAAGAGCAAACATTCATGGTAACACTTGGGATTTCATCATAAATAATATAAATTAAACTCGGTGCTGTAAATTTCAGAATGACCCAATTTTACAGAAAAGTATAAGCCTTAAACATTAAAATAATATATCCCATACTGAATATATAAATGCGGAATTAGATTTTGTTCTCACCTGTCCAATGTTAATGCACTTTTCAGATGTATGCTAAGTTTCTAAATCCACATTAAGCTAGATGAATAGTTTTCATAGGCTGTTTCGCATAAATACATTGTTAGACCTTAGACCTCTTCCTCCACTTAATCTCCATCACAACAAAATAAAGCATAGAGTGAAAGAGAGAGAGAGAGTAGATAGCAGGGTGGCACTCAAAGATAATGGTAGATTCGTTGCGGTGCAGTGTCCATAAACAAGATAAATAGCAACACTTACCTCTCTATGCAGGAGAGGAAAAAGAACCAGCACTCACTCGTTTTTAGTAGAAAGAATTGTATTCAAATGCAGTACAATGACATTGCAGAGATAGGCTGACCCAACAGCCGTTTCGACTGTGGGGATAGCTGATTATAATTATTAACCCATGGTATTTTTTTATTTATGTTAGTGGCTGCAGTGCACCTTTGAAATAAAGTGGCCCTTTCAATATTTAACACTCTTACTATAGCCTCTTGTAGATCTGTCGAAGAATATACTCTGGCTAAGAATTTTTCAATGAGGCGGTCAATTTGTGTGTTGGCTTTGGCTCTATCACTATTTAGTTTCCAAATTCGTACCATTTGTGAAAATGGAAGACCACGTTTTAAGTTGCATGGATGACAGCTATTAGCTGTAATAGGTTGGTTGCGGTCTGTTGATTTATGATATACTGTGGAAACGATATTATGGTCAATGGTATTAATCTTGACATCTAAAAAATGTATCTCATTTCTACTCAAAGTAAATGTAAATTTGATTGGACTAGCAGATTGATTGTGCTAAATTCACCCTCTGTGGCAGACCACAGTACACACAGGTCATCTTTACAGCGACCAAAAAACAATAAATGACAAATGTCAGGTTTACTGTAAAACAAATCATTTTCAATAGCATACATAACGATGTTTCCACAGTATATAATAAATTAACAGACCGCAACTAACCTCTTGCAGCCTCTAGCTGTCATCCATGCAGCTTAAAATTTGGTCTTCCATTTTCACAAATGGTACCAATTTGGAGAATAAATAGTGATAGAGCCATAGCCATCACACAAATTGTGGAAAGAGGGGATGTATCACGCTCTACCTGTGGAAAGGATGGGTGGTTCGGTGCTGCAGATCCTGGATTTGTCCTAGACCCTGGTTAATGGCTGTTCGAGGTTACTGGATTGCGCACTCAATTGGGGTTAGGTGTGTCTGTGGCTGATGCGGGATGGATGCAATAAGCGGAGATAAAGAGACTTGTGTATTTGAAACCAGTTGGTTTTATTCAAAATTAAATGGGGTACAAGGGCTCCTCAAGTGAGGATGGTTGGGGGATGGGGATAGTCACTTGGACTCACAGGTGGGATACCTCTGTGTCTCACAAATTGGTGTTGTGTGAAGAGAGGGTCCTGACCGTGTGATCTGAGAGTCAATGGCTGAAAATTCTAGATAAGTGTGGAACCTCTGCTGTGTGCAGGGAGAGCCATTATGGGGATGGGGGTATCAACAGATCCCCTTAGGTACCATACGTTGCATAGAGTGGCTTATGTCTCCCCCTGTGTGCAGCTAGGTCAAAGTCTGTAATGTACTGACCAGGAAATCAAAAGGTCTATGTGACAAACTGTTTAGATATGTCAGTGACTGGATATTAAATAGATCTACCTACACTGATAAAGCTCTAGAACACGCGATATTCTACCCTTGTGCACCAGGAGCCCTAATTCAGACTAAAGCTTCTAAGATACCACTAAAGTCAAAACAACATATTCTTTTCAGTGATACTAGCTGGATTCAGATCAATAAAAACTCAATCGAAATCCCTTCCTATCACAATTCATTCCATTGTGGGGTAACCCGACTTTTTCCCCCTCTATATCAAATAAGACATTTGAAGCCTGGAGAGATCTAGGCCTGGACTTATCAAACAAGGTATTCGACCGGGGAGGACAAATCCTACCTTTTTAGGACCTGTCACGATGCTATGACCTACCTCACACTAATTTATTCATGTATTTCCAGGTGAGACACTTCCTGACCAATATTAAAGCACCTCCCCCTTCACAAAATATGCATATCATTCTGACCCAGGATATATCTATAGATATGTTAATGAATTATATGTTATCTAGGACATATAAATTACAATATTTATATCGTAAACTTGTTAACTCAACTATTGCTAAACACAAAGAATGGCAATTTTTTCCGGGGAAATGGAAGGAAGATGGCCCTACAATTACTACGGTTGATGATATCACATCTTCATTCCACCTCTCTATGAAATCTTTAAACTTTGTATATTTACAAGAGGTCCATTTAAGGACCATCCATAGGGCTTATATAACACCTCATCGGTGGAAATGTATGGTACCTGAAGAGGAGGGCTCATGTTTGAAGTGTGGGGCAATGATAGCTAATTATTCACATTGTATGTGGGATTGCTATAAATTGAGAAAATATTGGTACAGGTTGAGTATCCTGTATCCGAATATCCGTTATCCGAATTATTCCGAAAACCATACATTCCAGAAAGGGAACCAAAAAATTTTTTTTTGCTAAAAAATTACTGTAACAGCACTACTGAGGGAATGATATATAACTGGCACTATATATGTACAAGACAATGATTGCTTGGCATTTAAATTCAGTGCCTGAGTTTGTACATAAACTTTGTTTCATGTTTTGAAACCTTGTTTTATGCACAAATAAAATATATTTGTGTTTATTTCATGTGTTTGATGTATATGTACAACATAAATGCAAGATACCTCAAGATACATCATTGAAATATTAAAATATTCCGAAATACGGAATAATCCGTTATCCAAAATTCTCCTGGTCCCGAGCATTTTGGATAAGGGATACTTAACCTGTATAAGGACATTGCTTTTATTAACAGAATATTTCATTCCACTTACCCAATGAACGTTGCAACATGTATGGGGCTGCATTTTCGTAACTGGTCTTTACCACATAACCATAAAGGTGATACCACCCTCCTTCTCACAATATTACCAATGGCAAGGAAATGTATTTTAATAAAATGGACTAAAAAAATCTTCTCCACAACTATCCATGCTCCATAAAAAGCTTCTGCAAATACTCTATTTCGAAAGAAAATACGCTAGACTGGATCTGCAAAATGGAGCAAGGAAATTTTACCGAAAGTGGATGCCTTATATCAATAGTTTGGACGACAATACAAAAACACATATAACATCGACCTTTGAATTGACACTGTTATAATTACACTGTATTGGTATTATATTTTGTCAAACTTTGACATAGATGATGAGATTTAAGTAAAAGTGTGGTTATCACATCTTGTTCCCCCTCCCTTATCCCCTTCCCTTCCTTCTTTCCCTTCCCTTCTTCCCTTGGTATTGTTTTGTCTTGTCTTACCCCCCCCCCCCCCCCCCCGTCTCTGTCTGGATAAGTATACACTTTAGCTCTCTCAACATTGAAGCAAGCAGAGATATCAGACTGTATTGTTCTTGTGTGATGTGAGTGTTGTTTGCAAAATATTTTAAACTTTGTTTGATTATTATCAACGTAACAATGTACCAATGTACAATTGTGATTATTTGTATAACTATCTTGTGAAAATCCATTAATAAAAAAAAATATATATATATATATATATATATATATATATATATATATATATATATCAGTGACGTGCGGTGAGGTCAGTCACTGGTGAGGCTCTGCATTTTTCAAACGGGAACGAGTCCCACTGCCTTCCAAGGTATGAATCAGTACATGGCCAGTGCAAGGGATAGGGTAATACTGTCTAACACTGGCAGTGCAATTGTCCTGTCAATGCAGTATATAGCAGTGTTATGCAGGGTTATGCACCCTGGCAGTGTCGAGTGCAAGGGTTAATGCACTAATGTCCCTCCCTGGCAGTTCAAGGGATAGGACCCATGTGGCGCCGCTATCTAGTGGCGCCGTGAAACTACACAAGTACCTTCTGGTTCACTCCTTCTGGCAAATTCCTTCTCAAATGGACAAAACCATGTGCACTGCAGGTGGGGCAGATGTTACTTGTGCAGAGAGAATTAGATTTGGGTGGGGTTTTACTTCAAAGTGAGATCTATATTGCAGTGTAAAAATAAAGCAGCCAGTATTTTCCGTGCAAACAAAATAACTCACCCAAATCTAAATCTCTCTGCACATGTTACATCTGCCCCACCTGCAGTGCACATGGTTTTGTCCATTTAAGAAGGAATTTGCCAGAAGGAGTGAACCAGAATAACTCCCTAAGTGTCACAAAGTGTCAAAGTTGGTTTTTATTGCATTCTGCAATCAGGGATATACACATGGCTAATAAAGACTGTGTGAAAGCATAGAAACTGTTAATGCAGAGAGTAGGGATGTGTCAGTGTGTAATGTGTCACAGGCACTGAACTTCTCTTGCATCCATCATTTCCCCTCCCCAATTGCTATAATGACAGACAAAACAAGAACAAAGGCCCCCTAACCCCTTCCTTGCCAGGCAGCACTTACTGGATAATCCCCTCCTGGCTAGTAAGAAAGCAGCATAGCATTCCCAACACACTCGCTGCTGCCACCGCTGCTGCACCTTCCCTCACTCCAACTGTAAAAACATCATGCAGGCTACTGTGCCTTCCACTCCTGGGAGGATGGATGGCATTTGACCTAGGGATTAACCCTGCCACTACCACTGCTCAATACATTCTGTAACATTGTCAGCAGCACCGCTCTACTTACAGGCAGGACGGTCAGTCAAGAGGTCACTTGACAGCAGCTTTGGTTGAAATTCCCGCGACTACAGCAGGGAGCAGCACGGGACACGCCCACTCTGTGTCTACACTCTCCAGCCAATAGGTATGCATATTAATGCATACTCTCAAAATGTCCGGGACTGTGCGGGGCAAGGAATTGTGGGAGATGTAGTCTCAGAATAGGAAACTGAGCTCAGCCTGTACAGAAGTAGCGGTGCTGACGCTGATTATAGAAGGACACTCACTGTATATTCCTGCACCCTACTACTTCACTGCAGTCTGCGCAAAGTGACACTCTGCACAATACCATTGGGCGCCGCTGGCAGCCTAGCACTGCACTGCGGTGCTGTCCGTGTGACAGCTGTCAAAAGAGCAGAGCCTGTAGTAATGCTGGCTGTCCTCTGCTCCCCCAGTGTCAGCGCCTCTCTAATATTTGGGGCGGGGAGGGGGCTGCCCCCTTGCCCCCCGATGTCCCTGTGCAGAGCCCTGCAAAATAAATTTAGCAGGGACACTATTGGCTCCCGGGCGACTTAAGCAGGGATGCATATGTAATGAGCGGGGTGACACTCTGACGGCTCTGGGGGGCAGGGTGTCTGCCATTCTGACAGCGGAGCGGATCAGTCTGTCAGTGTGTGACAGACTGATCCGCTGTCCAATCACAACTGTCACAGTGACAGGGGCGTGCTTTGATGTTGGCTGAAGGCACAGTCCCTGTCACTGAGGCAGAGGAGTTGGTGCCGCTTCCACATTGTTTTCTAATGGGCTTTTCAGCCTCTTTTTGTGCCCGTCCTAAGCCCCGCCCCCCACGGCTGTCAGATTTCAATTATCAGCGGGAGGCATGGCTGCCATTGCCTCCCAGACTCCTACACAGCGTCTCATCACATAAATGATTAAAAAAATACCAATAAGATATTTATTGCACTGTATATGTGTTTTAAATATGTTTGTATTTTGTTTTAATCATTTATGACAGGGGAGGCACTGCCTCCCCCGCCTCCCCTGACTGCACGTCCCTGAATATATATATAAAGGCAACACAGATGAAACAGCACTCTCGGGTCTTGTAACAACAATAATGAATGGCAGGACACAGCGGTCTCAAGCAACGTTTCGTGCTTTATTGCACGTCATCAGGCTCAAAAACAGTACAAACACATCTTACCTATATAGCACCCCCATCACCGTGTGGTCAGGCAGCTGGCTTCCGTCCTCCGTCTGGTCATGAATGACGTCACTCTCATGCGACGCGCACCCGCCGGTACGCTCAGACTTCCGGACCGGTTGCCATGCGACCCTGTAAACAAAGAAAATAGTGACATACATGTGAGTTTAAAATGGATACTTAAAGTTCAGCAGACTACCATCAAAAGTACAAAAAAACAGAAACAGCATAATGGACTATCCGAAGACCATTAAGCTTAATTGAAGTACCTAGACTTAAAAATGGTTAAAGAAAACAGGAAAAACTGCAGTGCTCGTTTAATCCAAGTGGGTGCACCGTACTCAGACGGTGTATCCACCTGGTTTCTTGCTGTAGTAGAAGTTTAGCACAATTACCTCCCCTGATGCTGAGTGGGATTTGATCGATGATTTTGTATCTCAAGGTTGCCAAACCATGACCAAACTCCCTGAAGTGTCTGGGGACTGGCTGCTCATTTGACACTTTTTTGCCTTCCAACGATTGTCGGATGGTCGACTTGTGTGTCGCCATCCGTTCTTTAAATTGCCTTGTGGTCTTCCCCACATAGAGGAGACCACAATGACATTTAATAACATAAACAACGTGGGTACTTGTACATGTTAAGACTTGGCGGATCGGTATTTTTTCACCTGTATGGGGATGGGATATGGTGTCACCAGTTTCCAAGTATCGACATGTGGTGCAGTTGATGCATTTATAGCATCCTGGTCTTTTAGTCAAGAAATTAGTTACCCCCTGCTTTTGGTGTTTTGACACATCATTTCGCACAAGCCAATCTTTAAGATTGCGTTGTCGCTGAAAGCTAGGAAGAATAGTTCTTCTAGCAAAAGGTTTGCTGTTAGGGTCTTTCTGAATTAAAGGCCACATGTCTCTAGTCATCTTAACAATCTCATGACTGGCTGGACAAAATTTCTGAACGAAAGGTATTTTCTCCACCCTGTCATTGGTCTTTATATGTGGCATCAAAGTTTGATCTCTGGGGATTGTCATAGCTTTATTTTTAGCATCAAGCAGATCTTTTTTATTATAACTTCTGACAAGAAATTTTTTGATCATAAGATCAATTTCTTTTTCAGTTTTCCGTACATCATCACATATTCTGCGTACACGCAGAAACTGTGACATGGGTAGACTTTTTTTAGTGGCTACAGGGTGTTGACTGGAATAATGAAGGATTGTGTTCCTGTCTGTGGGTTTTTTGTACAATCCAGTTTTGATTATGCCATCTTTAAGAGAGATCTGTACATCCAGGAAATGTATGGAGGTGGAGCTGATCTCATGTGTGAATTTTATAGTGGAGTCCAATGCATTAATGGACTTAACCAACTCCTCAAAATCATGCTTAGGACCAGTCCATATCATGATTAAATCATCTATGTAGCGATTGAGGAAAAAAATATTTCTCGATATAGAGATGTCACTAAAGAAAAATTCTTTCTCCACCTCAAACATATAACTGTTTGCATACGCCGGAGCTACGCAAGAACCCATTGCGCAGCCCCGGTGCTGCAAGTACAAACAATTGTCAAAAAGAAAATAGTTACGAGAAAGTGTCAAACTGAGCAGTTCAATAAATAATGATATATCAGGACCTTTGTAAACGGAGCTATTACATAACAGCCTGCGGGTAGCCTCCACCCCTGCCCCATTAGGTATGCAGGTATACAGACTAACCACGTCAAGAGTGCACAAAAAACTGTTATCTGGAATCTGCGGTAAATTTTGAAGTTTCAGGATCAGAGATGTTGTGTCCTTTAAATAAGTAGATTGTCCTTGTACAGTGCTCTGTAGGTGAAAGTCCAGGAATTGGGACACCTTGTAATAGACCGAGTCCCTGGCGGCGATGATCAGCCTACCGGGCGGGTTTGTTGCATTTTTATGCAATTTCGGAATTGAATATAATACCGGTGCTGTCGGGTATTCTTCATAAAGGAGTTTGGCCGTAGGGGCAGTAATCATTCCTTGTTA
This sequence comes from Crinia signifera, assembly GCF_055691185.1. Taxonomy (NCBI): domain Eukaryota; kingdom Metazoa; phylum Chordata; class Amphibia; order Anura; family Myobatrachidae; genus Crinia; species Crinia signifera. Next base: position 248,532,072 of record NC_139219.1, on the reverse strand, counting down.
AGCAGCATCCTCCAGAATCTTATAGAGCTCACGGTTAAACATCTGTGTGGGATCTTCATTAAGAAGCTGGTAAACATCTGTATCATTAAGTTGTCTCTGAAGTTCGAATTTATAGTCCTTAAGGTCTTGCACCACGATGCCTCCCCCCTTATCTGCCCCCCGAATGACTATTGTGTCATCTTTACTGAGATCTTGTAATGCCTTGAATTGGCTTTTCGTCAAATTGGACGGTGTGGGGGCAACTTTACCACCAATTTGTGTGGCTTTATAATCCATCACTTTGTTGAACGTTTTAAGAGACTGTGTGTTGGTAGGTGGGTCAAAGGTGGAAATATTTTTGATTGGCAATTTTTCATAGGGGGTTACAATCGCGGTGACCGACCTGTCAAAATGATCTTTCAATCGTAATCTTCTATTGAATTTATAGGAGTCAATTCTCCATTGAAAATCGTCGAAGTGTGTAGAGGGAACAAATGTCAGTCCTTTGCTTATGACAGCCATTTCGTCCTCAGTTAACTCCCGACTGGACAAGTTGAAAATTAGGTTTTTGTTTTGTTCTTGTTCTTCTTTTTTGAGGATACGGAGGTATTGGCCTCCTCTTCTAGTGGGACGCCATGTTTGACCCGGCCTGCCCGGGTCTTTACCCCTAAAGGGGGCTTCCTTTTTTGGCTGTTGTCCTCAGACTCACTATGTGTCGATTGCCTTGCACTGGAGGTCTCTGTGTCGCCCCAGGGCTTTCTTGCTTTCCAAGGTTTTCTACGGGTTTTATTAGAATAACCTGGTGCGTTATTGGTGGCCCAGGAATAAACGTTATTCTCTGTATAGTCCTTCTGGACAATATCCAGCTTATTCCGCTTGAACCTAACAAGTTCTTGGCGGTAGGAATTAATCTGGGTTGTTAGTTTATCCAACCATGGGGTCTCAGTGTCTGTTTTGAGTGTGTCTAAATGAATAGACTCGAAGGCAGCAATTTTTTCTTTAATTGCAGTCAATTCATTTGTTGCTTCGGAGATCACCAAAAGAATCAAGTCCAGGCTGCACTTATTCAGTATCGCTACCCACTTTCTACAGAATTCTTGATTATGTTTTCCAATGGTGGGTGCGTTCCGTATGCGAAAACCTCTGGGAATTTGACCAGATCTATGGTAATCCGACAGCGTGACACCATGTAGATAGTAGTCGACCTCTTTTTTGCGCAGTCTCAGCAGTCTGGTAAATAATTGCTCAGCTGGTTCCTGACCCTCCGACTGTGCGAATCGATCTTTAAATCTGATGGTATCAGCATCTACATCAGAGTAGGTGAGTGTCTCACGGATCGGCAGTACAATGCTTTTAAAGCCGGCAGTCTCCTGTGTCATTGCTTATAAAATCGGATGGTAGTCAGTGAATAAGTGTCCAATCACCAGGACGGGATGGAGTCGAAAAAGTCAGAATGGGTGCCTTTGTATATATATATATATATATATACAAAGATACATCGCTCATGCCCTGTTATTCCAGAGGCAAGAATCTCAAAGATTGGTTAGTAAAAACGGATCTTTCACCAGCAGCTCCTAAATCTCTAACCTCCTCTTTTTTAAGGACAAAACAGTCTGGATGTACAGTACCAGATGTGGCTGTGTGTCATGCCAGTGTATGATTGCTGGTAGTACTTTTAATCACCCGCACACAGTGAAACCTATAACTATTCGCCACAATGTTAATTATGACACATCTTTTGAAGTATATCATATTATCTGCCCTTGTGGTCTTTCCTATGTAGGGAAGACGGAGGGCAGATTTAAAGATCATATGGCAGCGCATAGATCTGCCAAAGCTTTGGTGTCCGGCTCAAGCGAGTAGCCGGTCACACAGCACTTCGCTGAGCTGAGACACCCATTGAATTCTATACGCTATTGTATTATCAACACTAGACGAGATGGTTTGTCAAATTAGATGTTCTTGCACCAAAAGGCTTAAACGAAAGTTTATCCTATGCATGTTTCCACTAATTGCCTGTCTGCCGTACATCAATAGGGCAATATAAAAATATATATACATTTTCATTGTGTACTATGTACAGGTCATGTTAATATGAATTTCTCATATGGAGATAGCATGTTACAAAATTTCGGTAGCTTATAGAAATATATATTTTTTAGCCATTTTGCAGTGGCTTGTATTAAGTTTTTAGTTATCTCCTAGCTATCTTCCAGCCATTTGACACAGCGTGCGTCAGCCAATAGAATGTTTATTTGTGCATCCTTTCCGCAGCACTATTTTCTTATATAACGGACGTTTTTTACTACTAATGTAATGCATATTGTGTATTGTATACAATGTCTCCGTTAAACACATTATCTATTGTTTGTATATGTTGCTATGGTGATGGGAATACACACAGTAGCTGGCGTGTGGACGGGAGTGTAGTGGTGATGTCATCAGCTAGCGACGCTGCTAGTCGGCGTCTCCCGTCACTTGGGGGATTTGTCTATAAAGGTATGTCATTGTTGTATGTTGAATTTATGACTTGAAAACAGTTGAATAAAATAACTGAAACGTTGTCTTCAGCTTTTGCCTGCTGACCATTTTATTACTGCTATTGAAAAAGCCCTAGTGCCGCATATGCTTATCTTCTTGTGAGGGCACCGGACGCAGTTCTGGATTATATATATATGTATAAGATACAAGGTGGCACTCCGCATCTGCATTCGTCAGTGCAGTGCAGGGTCTAAACATTCAAATAATAGCAACACTTGTCTCCCTTAGTAGGTTAAAAGAACCAGCGCTGATGGTTTTTGAAGAAAGATGAAGTATATTTCAAAGGCAAAGCATGTTCATATGTCTGCTGGGAAAGGCGGCACTCGCTGCAATAAATAGGCACCAGAGACCTGGTTAAAGCTGACGTTTCAGAACCCTGTGGTTATTTTATCAAGGTGAAGAAGACATCCAGTCTTGTAGCAGTGACGTCATAGCACAGTGCAAGGCCGAAAACCGGAGGGGTCGATGAACAGTCTGGAAAGGCATAAAGGTATGTGTTGTGTTACAATGTATTTGTCTTCTGTAACTTGATAAAAGAGCCACAGGGCTTTGAAACATCAGATTTATCCAGGTCTCTGGTGACCATTTATTGCAGCGAGTGCCGCCATTCCCAGCACTACATATACACCAGCCCCTGCCAATCTGGGATTGTACAGCAGAAGTCAACGGTTCATTATCATAGTTTTTACCTGCGTGGGAGTGTCGCTCCACTAATCGATATATATTTATATATTCTTTGCTGGATAATTTAATTGTATGTAAACAACTTGTTTGTTTAACAATAATAGTATGATGTTGTGACAAAATGCATACAATGAACTGTGCATAATGTCAGCAGTGGGCTGATAGGATAGTGCGATGGTTGTGTGGGTGTGCACATTTACTTACTAAAGCATCTAATATCCCAAGTAAAACATATAATTAATGTAAAAAAGATATCTGTGCTTAATAGTAAATAATAAGGAGCATTATACAGGTTACGTGACGCAATGTTTATTCTACAGTGCATTTTACTACAGTAACGAAATCTGTTTTTGCCTTTCTTCCCTTCACTTGCCCTTAGTCATTTTCTGGTGTTATTGGCTTGTTTATGTCTGCAATGACATTAGTTTTCTCAACCAATGACATACAACCTTAATAACAGGGCATTGTTTATTTAATGTATGTTTATTATAAGAAGGTATTATGTTATTTTGTTTTTAAGTTTTCACTACTTTATTATTAATTATACATTAGGACAACCCACCTATATGATGAAGAACTGTGAATCGATGTTAGATGAACAAACAATGATGGAGATGGAGAACTGAATAATATATACTGCAGTACTGGCGAATCGATGTTGAATGAAGAAACGATGGTGTAGCTGAAGAACTGAAGAATATATGCTGAAGTATTGAAGAATTGATGTTGGATGAACAATCAATGGTAACTGAAGAACTGAAGAATATATCCTGAAGTATTGAAGAATACCCACACTATCCACGTCGGCGTGAGGGGACGCGTAATACTTGTGAAGTAATGCGCGTCCGCTCACCACGCTTCGGGCTCGGTGGCTCGCTGCGCTCGCCTCGGGTCTGGGTGGGCATTTAACATTGAAATCGCGTCGCTTCACATGGCATGCCATTGCATGCCATCGCATGCCATCGCATACCTTTATTAGTGGTATGCGATGCGACGCTACGGGCGCCGTGATAATACACAAGTACCAGCGCAGGTCCCTTTTAAGATGGATGGCTAGCACAGGAGCTGGAGTCCTGGAGAGCAGCAGCACACATCCATCTGCACTGAAGACAATTGAAGCATTGACCATTTACATCAGATCTCCCAGCATACTTATCCCGACAGGTGGCAGGGGATTGGCTGAACAATTGTGCTGAAAGCATGCTAATGAGGATTGGCTGGAAAGGCTCAGGTGACACCAGCCAAGATGGTGCACCCAGCTCAGACCTTGAAGTGAAAATATTTTTGTTTAGTAGTGTGGTTGCAGCAAAGTGGTGGCAGTGACATACGGTAATGGCTCCAGAGGCCATGGGAAACCAGACCGGACACTGGAGGTCCTGAGGAGACAATCAGCATGTTAACAGCATTATGGAGACTGGATTCAGATGGAGGTGCTGTGCGACGAAAGGCATGCAGGCAGTGCTCATTGAATCCAGGCCTAGCATGCTGAGACATGCTGAGAAGGCAAGTAAAATGTAAAAATGAGTGTTTAGTTACTCGGATCATGACAAAAAAACTTTTTGATATCACAGCACCCCAGAGAATCAGAATTTTTCTCACTGCACCCCTGGGCTATAAGTTTGCTATGTCTGTGGGAAACCACATAAAGTGTCACTATAATTTATTGGTGTTCAACATGTATTATGCATTAATAGGTTAGGCAGCACATGAGATGTGCACACAGCACTATTGGTGGTTGCCCATGTGCAATTTTATGCAAATGCTGCTACAAACATTTTTCCCGTGTACCTCCAGTGGCGGATGTCACGCTTTTAGAAGCACCAGCTGTAGGATAACGGAAGCTAGGTGCTTTAACGTTTGAGGGTTGCATCCACGACAGAAGGAAGTGAAACAAATAGGATAAAATGAATTTGGTTTAATAAAGATATTGCAAGACAATGATACTGATGGCACAAATGACATATGGCAGGTAATGCAAATGTACAGTCAATAGTCCAATAGATTATTGTAAGATATGATGATGCTTGGTACTTGAAAGAATATTGGAATGTTGCTTGAAGAGTTGAAGAATAAAACAAAGAAGAAAGGACTTTGATTGGATAATTGGAGATTGAATGATTGTATTGAAGATTGGATGATTGTATTGAAGATTGGATGATTAGATTGAAGATTGGTTGATTGGATTAAAGATTGGTTGATTGGATTGAGGATTGGATGATTGGATTGAAGATTGGATGATTGGATTGAAGATTGGATGATTGGATTGAGGATTGGATGATTGGATTGAAGATTGGATGATTGGATTGAAGATTGGAGGATTGGATTGAAGATAATGAATGAAGAAGACTTGTCCTTGCTGAGTAAGATCGTAGCTGCAGACAGAGGTGACCGTGGAAATAACCGTCGGGAATGTGATGCAAGGTGAGACCCCTTGGGAGGGCTAACCTTGCTGGATCCTCATTGGTGGCAATGGAGTCCATGGCACTTGGAGCAGTTGACGATCAGCAGGAGACCTTCCTTGAATACGCTCAGGATTGTAGTGGACAACTACAGAGCCAGACCGGAGCAATGATGCTGAGGGATCGACATCATTGCACTGACTGCCGGTCTCACCCGGCCAGTCAGTACTTAACAGGTGGACTGTGCAGCGATAGGTCAGGCAATCTGACAGGGGAGGCGGAGCCGCACAGGAGAGGCTGAGGTAACCAACAAGATGGCGCCCGCCAGAGAGGGCGACAGATTTCAGCCGGCCTGGATTGTACGCAGCTGCGCAACGCCGGCATTCAGTCAGAGAGCTAACTAGGCACAAACACCCATGGCGGCACGCCTCTCATACCCTGCATGGAACCAGGGCACACAGCACCGGTGTCACCACGCGGCGACAGCACGGCCATATGTACCCCACTGGAGCCAGGGACACAAGCAGAGGTGAGCGCCATGGTTTTATAAGTGTATCTAGAGAGCCTAGGGCTGAGTACAGCACAGGGGATTTGGGTAAACGCCATGGTGGATGTGACAGTGGAACTACAGAGGCTGTACTGCTTGGTATTTTTTTAAATGACATTAGTGCACCTGGAGTAGCGCGCTGGTGGTGAGTAGAAAGGCGGGCGGGGATGCCTAAAAAGCTGGGTGGCAGTGAGTAGAAAGCTAGGAGGGGCCGGGTGAGTAGCAGGCCGGGCAGAAGTAAATTAATTATAAATGCATGCCGGGAGGTGCTGCCGCGCATGGGGGGTGGGGGGTCAAACTCGCAAGATGATAGTATTGTCATCCTGGGAGTCAGGACTGTACATTCCTGGTGAAAAATATGTTGGACCTAGTGGCTGCTGGCTAGAGTGGAAGCTGGGCTCTGTTGGCCTCATTGTAGAGGCATGTTCAGCAGTGTGACTGTGGTGTGAGGAGGAGGAGCACGCTGGGAGAGGTGGGGTTGCGCAGAGGGGTGGGGATACAGTGGAAAGGTTTGCCAGGTGTAATGTGCCAGGTGGTGGTGGTGGGAGGTTTGCAGTGGCGGTCTGGAAAAGTTGCCCCCCAGGGTAAACTTTGAAGCATTTTGGGCTTCTGAAGCCTGTAGTCTACTGGCCGGACAAGCAGCACTTATACGATCCCCGCGGCCATCTAGGCACCACCTTATCCTTCTTTCACATGCCTGAAGCCAGAGTGACCAGACTCTGCAGCCCCCTCAGGCAGATTGGTTTGGTTACTGTGTGTTCTGTACATATAGGGATGGGTCCTGCATTAGACTGTCAGGGATTGAAAATCTGATGACCTTTTGGGATGAGAATAGGCTGCAATAGCCTCCATGTTCCCCAAACTGCATTGTGGCATTCTGCGTTGGGCTGTGACAATAGGGAGGGAGCATTTCAAGATTTTGCTAGGAGGCCTTAATGTTCTAGTTACGCCCCTGCGTACATCTGATGCCCACTTTCAGCATTTGTTCATGCTATAATACCAACTGACTTGGCCTCCTTTATATACTGCTATACACCTGGAAATGCAGCTGAAATTGGCATGCTTTTGGCCACAGATTGGACCATTTTTGCTTGCATTTATAGCTACTTCCCATCACAACCATCAATGCTCCTCAACATTCCACAATATTTCTGATACCACTCAAATGCTCAAATTAAATCTTCAACATTAATAGCATTGAATAATTGAATTTATTTCCCTTCCCTTATACTTTCGGGGTGGGGTTGGGAGTGGGGGGGGGGGGGGAATGAAACAGTTATCAAAACACATCATAACATTGTAGAAATGCTAATCATTATTAATAGCTTAAAGTTTTGAGCATCATGCGGGGAAATCAATACCAGTGGAAGTTTAAACTAAGCTGAATGAAGACAGATACAATTTTTATCCCATATCTGTCTTGTTTTGAGAATATATCCTGCCAGCAACAGTGAGGTTTTAATTGGCCAGATTATGCACTTGTTCACAATTACTCCGCAGCTGGTGTTAAAATACTGCCGTTGAGAGAAACATTTGCTGGTAATTGCAAATACAAATGTAAGACATGCATATTCTTTAGTGCATTTTATGTTTTGTTTTATCTTAATATGTTTTCCATGTACATTTTAATAAAAGCATTATGTTTATTTTTGCATTCTTTAATGTCTTTTTCTGCATGGTCTACAAACAACTGCTGTAGAGTTATTCCATATTACAGTATATTGGAGCTATATGGTTCCTCTTTCTTATGTTGTTGATTAGAGATACTGGAATGGCTACATATAACATCTCAAACTGGTTCATTTAATTGGTACAACAATTCACAGAAAATTCTTGAATTTAAATATTCTCTCAAAGTCTGAAAACCATGGGCCATAAGGTGCCCATACACGTACCGATTACCCGGTACTTTTTGTGCTAAAATAGCATCGCATGCACAACGCATGCACAACGATGCTATTTTAGCACAAAAAGTACCGGGTAATTGGTACGTGTATGGGCACCTTAAAAATGTGATCTTAAAATGAGCAAAAACATGTGCACTACACGCAGGGCAAATGTAACATGCGCAGAGAGAGATTTGGGTGAGTTATTTTGTTTCTGTGCATGGTAAAAATTGGCTGCCTTATTTTTACAGAAAAAACGTTAACTTTTACACTAAATTCCCACAGTCTCAGTAGATCCAATTTATCAATAATGACGCAAGACTTTTCTTTTTTATGAAAACATATTTTGAGCATAAAATACACAAAGATCAAGTACAAAAAAAATATACAAATTAAAACAGGAAAATAGCTATAAATACAGCTGGCATCCCAGCTATATCTGTATTGAAAAAGTAATAAATGGAAGTAGCAGCAGTTAATTGTGACAATGCAAACTTGTGCAAGCATATATAATTAGTAGCATGAAGCAGATGAATTAATGGACTCCAAAGTGGTAACAGTAACAGTTATTTGCTTTTATACCGTTCTGAAAACCACTCTAAATATAATTTAGAGTGAATTAAATGATAGCTGTAAATAAGGATATTAGTCCAGCTCTACAGTTTTATAGTGTACTTGTGCTATGTGCTCACCTGCCTTCAGGTTTGTATATACGTCAGGGTAATAGAGGATGTTGTACAATGAGCTCAAATTACAAGTTACTGTAGGTGGTAATAGGGAGTATAATTGCCCTTTTTTTCCCCTTTTTATTTTCCAGTTGGTGAGCTTGTTAGGGTAACTTCACTGGCAGTACGTAAATGCCAGGAAAATGTGCAGCTCCAGTGTCTTCCGTGCCTCTGGCAATGGGGCTCGAACCCAGACACATTTGGAATGATCTGTGGGTCTGGCGTCTGCCTCGTCTGCAACAGTGAAGAGATGGTTAGCCGAGGGGATGGCAACAGCTGCAGGCAAACTTTCAGGCAGGGCTGGGACAGTCTGCGGCTCTGATGTTTGCTGTATCTACAATGCAGGGCTGTCCATCAGCGGCAATAGGTAGGTGGCAGTGAGCACAGTCACAGGTGAAGGTGCTTGCTGCTGCTTCATTGGATCTGAATGACTGGAACCAGGGGGCGTCAATGTGCTTAGTCTCTTAGCAACAGAGACTTGGTCTTGAAAAGTCTCTGTTGCTAAAACACGAAACGCGTCGATTAACCCTTTATTCTTCAAACATTTTGATTTTTCAAGCTGGCTGCTGGATATCACATGCAGCTTTTTAAAATCACATCTATATAATCACCAGATGTCTAGTGTGACAGTTTTTCTTCTTCCTGCTTCATTTTTACACCGCAATTTAGATTTCAGTTTTACACACCCCACCCACATCTAACTCTCTTCGCACATGTTCCATCTGTCCCACCTGCAGAGCATCATGGTTTTGTCCATTTTGAGAAAAAAAGTGCCCTGCAATCAAGTCTGAATTGGGCCCCATGTTTCAGTGATTTGATCATGATCGTCTACATTCAGTAAGGTTGCTTATGGTTAAGCTGCACATGAAAATAAATTAAACTCTTGAGTGGTGTTTTTTCTTGGGGAAGGACAAACCTACCAGAGCAGGTTTGTCCTGCCCCAGAAATACTTACCACTGAATGGGCTGCCAGCTTCTCTTCTGTAGCAACCCCTGCTCCCCTGGGGCTGCTGCTAGCTTCATTTTTTTTCAGCTGCTGGTGGAGGTTCAGGGTGGCTCAGGCAGGCTCGGATGCACTCAGGTGCACTCAGGCATTAATGTGGCACCCAAACTCAATAGCGGCACCCAAACTCAATAGCGGCTCTGAACTTTCCCAAGATTTTCCCAACTTTCCCAAGATTTCATATGAGCATAAAAACATGGGTCTCAAACTCAGGGCCTGGTTGAGACCTCCTCACTATGATGCGTATATTCGCTGCCTAACGAGCAGGTAAATGCCGTCCTGCCAAGTGCACAGTATTAGCAAGCAAGAGGATGTGTACACATACACAAAAATCATTTGATGGTCAGTACCATGGGGAGTACCATCGATAGATTTTTCCAGCCTTCGCTCTGAATAGTCTATAATTACTTTTCAGATGCCCATTTTCCTGCCCACCATTGTGCAAATGCCCCAGCGAGTGTGAAACGTTGAAGTCATTAGGTCCGGGGGCTTGCACATGCACCAGCACCAAACCCCTACCATTGGCCAGGGTAGTGAAGTCAAACTTAAGCGATCTGAATCACCCACTCAGTAGACTGAGGTGATTTTTTTGAGTTTTTCCTTCTAGAGAATAAGAATATTATTCTTTATAATACATTAAGAAAATATAAGGGAAATAAGTTCACCTATCCCATGTTATTGATTTTAAAGATTTAATTTTACTGTATGTACCCCATATTATGATTTGTAGGGATATTACAAATTAATGTGAAGTTCATATGACCGTAAAAGCAATAAAATCATGGGTCTCAGTACAGGTGATTTTTATAGCTTTCCTTCTACAAATATAATTAATTGTAATACATTTAGGGGTATAATTAATTAAAGTCATTATTTAAAGTCAGATCCATTCCGACATGCATTTGTTGGTTGGTGCCAGGACCACTTGAGCAACCGGAAAAGGTCGGTGGGATTTGAATGCGAGGCAGGAGGGTGAACTTGGGGCGCCGGGTTAGTTGCTGTTCTCTCGGTCATGGGATCAGGTGAGCGATGGGGGGAGGTGGTGAAAGGTGAGTGGGAGGATGGTGGTCCTCCCTGCATCATCTCCTCAATCCAACTTTTTTCGAAGTCTGATTGTTGGAATTGGGGCCAAAACCGGATTTAGCCTAATTTCCATCAGAAAGCACTTTGATCCACGGCTATGCCACCAACCCATGTGGATTCCAACAGGTCAGAGCATTTAACAATGGTACTTATTACCATTTACATTTTTAGTGTAGTATCACAGTGTTATCTGCTGTGGAGACTGAGGTCTTTTGGAATGCAGGGGGCACTCCTGAGGACCTTCTTTGAGTCCGTAGTGGCATCAGCCATATTTTATGGAGTGGTCTGCTGGAGCAGCAGCACCTCCACTGCTGACAGCAGGAGACTAAACAGACTAAAAGGCCAGCTATATCTTGGGATGCCCTCTGGACACTGGAGAGGTGGTGGGACACAGGAGAATGATGAGCAAGCTGTCATCCCTGCTGGACAACATGTCTTACCCCCTCCAGAACACTTTATCTGCACTGTGAAGCTCCTTCAGTGACAGGCTACTTCAACCACGGTGTCTCACAGAGAGATATTGCAGGTCCTTCCTTCCTGCTGCGGTCAGACTGTACAACCACCACGGTCCCTGGTAGACCACCACACAAACTTTAACTTTACTGCGATGCAATGCCAACACTTGTGCAATATATAACATTTCATACACTTTTTGCTTACTGTATGCCTGATACACACCAGAACAATGCAGGTTGTGAGCAGATCGTAAGATGATCGTACCATCAACTCACAATCTGTTGGAGCACACAATCTGCTCACAACCCCGACACAATCTTAATCTGATCCGATCTCGACCTGTACCCAGCTGAATAGTCATTTCCAGATCCTAACTAATGCAGGTAGGATCTGTGAAAAGACCAATGACCCGTGGGCCGCACATCGGATCAGAATTGGATCAGAAATGGCCCAAAACATGCACAATTTACATACAATCGGTCAAGATTGTATCTAAATTGGGTGTTTCAAAGCCTAATCCTTCTTGTGTGTGCCCTACATTACCATGGCTGTGTATGTTTTGATTTGATTTGATTATGTGTGCTCTTTACCTATGTTATTTTACCTCTTATCTGCACTGTAAACTTTGCTGTGACAACGTAAATTTCTCCACTGTGAGACAAAAAAATGTATATTCTTATATTTAAATGTTGAGACAATGTTAAAATGTCACATGAATTATATCATCTCGTGAGAGCTTGATAAACATATGAAGAAAAAAATAAAAGAACACAATGGGGGAATTTATTCATATGGGAATAAAACTTCATATGTGATGTTTCTATGGGCAACCAATCAGAATCTACTTCTTACTTATTAAGCACCCTCTAGAAGATAGTAGACAGGATCTGATTGGTTGCCCATAGCAACATCACATGTGAAATCTAAAGCCGTGTACACACGGTTGCGATAGGGGCTGAAATCGCTGGGAATATGGCCGCTGGCGACCAAATTGCCAGTGATGGGAGTGTGCCCCGGCGATAAATCGCCGGGTTCGCGCTCCCATTTTCAGCCCCATTCTAATCGCTGGTCGCAGGAGCTTGCTCCTGCGACCAGCTTATTACCTCTGCGGCACTGCCGGCAGAGGTTTCCTTTCATCAGCGACCATCTCTGGTCGCTGATTAAAAGGAGACACTGAGCAATATATTGCTCAGCAATATATTGCTGAGCAATATATCTCCCCTGTGTGTATGCACCTTTATGCTGTGTACACACGGGGGCGATATATATTGCTCAGCAATATATTGCTGAGCAATATATTGCTCAGTGTCCCTTTTCATCAGCGCCCAGAGATTGTCGCTGATGAAAGAGAACCTCTGCCAGGGGAGCCACAGAGGGAATCAGCTGGTCGCAGGAGCAAGCTTTATTCCAATCTTAGTAAATTTATCACAATGTCTTTAAAAGCAAAATAAAAGATGACAGTGTTTCCACAGTTACAGAGTTCACCTGATCTGTAGGAGGGGAGCTGCAGATGTGTTATTTTATTTCATAAGTTTGAAAGAAGGAACTTCCTTTCCTGTAGATCATAAGATAGGTAGAGGAAATAGAAGGTTATTAAGAGTTGATTGCTGATGTGTGAATTCACAATCCATTTAATTATCGAAGGACTGCACATGCGTAAATATCGTAGCACGCATGTACAGTATGAGCAAAATTAGCGACGGTCTTGATCAGCCTGTCTTTGTCGCAGAGTTGTGGAAGGGTCAGACTTGCTCACAATACAAAAGATTTACTGACAGTTTTTCAAGCGCTCCTTTCGTGTATCTCCTTCGCATGGACCACTGTAGATCACTCGTGGGACATGAAATGGAGAAAAAAAAAGCAATATAGTGTAACACCTTCAAATGTGGGTGAATCAATGTAGATATTGCTGTAAGATGGGAACCGTACCCTCTTTAATTGTCCACACACAGGTAGACAATAATCGCTTAATGGAGTAAAGTCTGGAAATTAGGTCCTCAAACACATCCTTTGGACTTGTCCGTGGTCGCCCAACATGTAAAAATATTTGAGCAGAAAATTCTCCAATGGTGAAATAACGTTTTTATTATTAAAAAACAATGCACAATGTATAAATGGGTAATAAACGATGGACTCTCACCAGAACACTATGTCTACTTGTGTGAGAAGCAGACATAGACAGCATGAATGGAAAAACCTCAGGCGTCCCTGGAGGCTGGAAGATGTAACCAAGTCCTGGTGGTCCGTCCAAAGTCTATCAGTCCCTTCATCCAACGCGTTTCAGACATGAAAGTCCTTTATCAAGGTCCTTGATAAAGGACTTTCATGTCTGAAACGCGTTGGATGAAGGGACTGATAGACTTTGGACAGACCACCAGGACTTGGTTACATCTTCCAGCTTCCAGGGACGACTGAGTTTTTTCCATTCATGCTGTCTATGTCTGCTTCTCACACAAGTAGACATAGTGTTCTGGTGAGAGTCCATCGTTTATTACCCATTTATACATTGTGCATTGTTTTTTAATAATAAAAACGTTATTTCACCATTGGAGAATTTTCTGCTCAAATATTTTTACATGTTGGGCGACCACGGACAAGTCCAAAGGATGTGTTTGAGGACCTAATTTCCAGACTTTGCTCCATTAAGCGATTATTGTCTACCTGTGTGTGGACAATTAAAGAGGGTACGGTTCCCATCTTACAGCAATATCTACATTGATTCACCCACATTTGAAGGTGTTACACTATATTGCTTTTTTTTCTCCATTTCATGTCCCACGAGTGGTCCATGCGAAGGAGATACACGAAAGGAGCGCTTGAAAAACTGCACCCACTGTACAGGTTAAGCTGCTCTGCAGCGCAGGATTCTCCCCCAAAAACCCCATTTGCTCAGACTTGCTCACGTTTGCACAGACTGGAAAAATCATTTGATGGTGAGTGAATTGCGAATACCGGATAGCGAAATTTTTGCAATTCACCTCAGATTTACACAGGGCAGGGTTTCACTCTGTCTGGGAGGATACTATATACAGTATTAACAGTCATCTGCAAATTTGCAGATAAATGGTCAGGACTAAATTAGGCCCACAGAGTCTTGCGCAATACCATTGTTTCTGAAGTTGATTGAAAAGAAGTTGATTACTTTTTGTAATAAAAAGTTTAAAATTAATTTTGAGTGAGATTAACTATTTCCAAGAAAAAGATTAAAATGATCCTTATGATAGACATGGTGATAGGTGGTCCCTTTGGTCATGAAAGGGTTAATAGTTCAATTTGAATCAAGTGACTAACTGCTCTACATGGGGATGTTCCCTGGTAATATTGCTATGATTGTATATACATTTTAATGAAATCTTGAGCTGCCTTATAAGAAACATTTAAACATTATGCTCTAATTGTCTTATTTTGTCAATATGCTAATTATCGTTTCTTCAGAAGCATGTCTTTCAGTATTATATCTGTGTTCTATTACTACTACTTGCAGTTGTGTATATATACTGTAGTATGTGTCATTACAGTGTCTACCATGTCATTACATAAGCATTGTATGTCATTATATCAGGATGCAATATACAGATGAAGTGCATTTGATTTTGTTTTATATGTATGACAGGTAATAAAAGGATTAGCTTTTATAATGACCTAAGATTAGGCATAATGCTGCAAAGTGAAAGCTCAACATCTTAACATGCTATTTCTTTAAATTATATAGAGGAGTACAAATGCTGCCTGATTGCATTTCAGTCTGTACAAATAGCTGCCTAGGGCCGGATTCAGATGTATGTACGCAGCCTAGCGGACAGGTAAACGCTGATTCGCCGGACACCTGCCACCTCCTTCCTGCGAGAATCCCCTCACTAGCATGCACGGGGATGTGTACGCTAACATATCCCCTTGCGTGCATCCGCAAGTACGAAAATCATTTGATCATAGCTCACCATCGAATGATTTTTTTCCTGTTCACTAATAAAGTCAGTCTAGACTGACTTTTATTATGGCCGCAGATGGCCGAATTTGGTGCTGGCACTGACATCATAGGATATCAGCTGCCCACCCCAAGCAGGCTTGCCCCTGCATATGCCTCATACCCGCTCCCATTCCTCCCACTATGGTTTGAATGCCCTGGCGAGTATGAAACTCACCAAAGGCGCTCGTACATGTGCATATTCGAGCATGCACAGACCACCAACATTACCCCGGGGGTGAATGCCGGCGAATCTGTGGAGTCTAGTTATTGAGGAGTTATGTTTTGGGTGAATTTCCTAATTTCTAAACTGAGAACTTTGGGAGGTACTGTATGTGTTACTGGAAGACTTACAATGGACCCATGCATTGCATTCGTCTGTACAGTATGTCTGCTTTTGGTTCTGGATGCAGGAGTAATTTGTCTTAGTTTTATTGTTCTGCTACCTTTTCTGTTTATCTGCTTGCATTCTTTCTCAGTCTCAAACTAATAGGTACAGGAAAAGGAAGATACTGAAAAAGACAGGCTGTTAATGAAAAACACAAAGCAAAAGATAAAACCAAAAAAGTGTAGTTGGCATTTGTTTTATTGCCATTTTATTTATAGTTCGAAACAGCACAAAACGATGAAAGGTGCTTCTGTGATCTGGATAATCTGGCAATCAGACGGCAATATTTCATGATCTTGCAGTTAGTTTACTAGTCTGATAAACATTGTATGACTATGTAGATTTTTATAGCATGTTCTCAGAATTATTATTATATATTTTTTAAAAGCCTGCATTAAATTATAGGTGAATTCAAACTTCTTAAACATTGTATAAATGTGCAGTTCTTATTGGTACTGTTCACTACAGTATCTATTGATGTCTCAACTAGGAATGTGCTCCGGCCACTTTTAGTGTTCCGTGAAATGTGTTTTGGATCACTATCTTCGGCAGTGTTTTGGATCTGGATCTGATCCAAAACACCACCCTTCAGTATTTTGTTTTTATTTGTGTTTCGTGTTTTGGATCTATATATTTAAAAAAAGAAAAACACCATAAAAATCTCTAAAATCGCAGAATTTTGGCTGTTGTTTGCTCCTACACTATTATTAACCTCAATAACATCAGTTTCCACTCATTTGCAATTTATCTGAATACCCCACAATGTTGTTTTTAGGCAAAAAGGTTGCACCAAGGTACAGTAGCTGGATGACTATACTAAGCAACACAAGTGGGTGTTACAAACAAGTAGCCCATCTAGGAGTAAAAACTTGGCCCCAAAGAGCACATAATGCCAAAAAAGAAGTGCAAGATGGAATTGTCCTTGGGCACTCCCAGCCACCATTATGTTCATAAATAGGACATGCACACTGTCTTTAACAAAACAATAATTTCAGCGACAGGATCTGCCACTTGACTATGGCTGAAATGATTGGTTTGTTTGGGCCCCCACAACAAAAATAAGCAATTCATCTCTCTTCCTGAACAAACTGGCTCTGCAGAGGCAGGATGTTGTCCTCATTCTCCGATTCCCCCCCCCCCCTTCAGTGTGTACTTCATCATCCTCACAGATTATCAATTGCACACTGGACTCCACAATCACAGGTCCCTCTGTAGTCTCTGGATGCAATTGCTGGTTTTCATTGAAGAATTGATCATTCATTTTGATGAACACCATCTTCTCCACATTTTTGGAAGCAAGCTCCAACTCTGCTCGCTGACCAGGTTTCCGGCTGCACTAAAAAATTTTTTGGAGTACACACTTGAGGGGGAGACAACTCAGTAAAATAGAGCCAGTTTATACAGGGGCCTCCAAACTGCCTTTTTTTCCTGCCAGTATAGGTTCGTACTGTCTGACATGTCTACTCGGATGCTGTCATCAATGTAATCCTCCACCATTTTTTCAATGGTGACAGCATCGTATTCAGCTACAGTAGACATGTCAGCAATCGTTGACAGGTCCTTCAGTCCAGATTTCCAAACTCACTCACTCCTGCCTGCCCTGCATCACCAGCTAAAATTTTAGCTGTGTGTGAGAAAGTTAAGGAGGAGCTGTTGCCGTGTCATGGTCCCCTTCAAATGACAATCTCCTGACCAGCAGGTCTTTGCACTGCTGTAGACTTGGGTCTGCCGGAAACATAGGCACAACATATGCTTTAAACCGAGGATCGAGCTCGGTGGCCAGAATGTATTTCTCTGACTGTATTCCTCTGCTTTAGCTACTCCTTCACTTTCTCCAGCTGGTTCTGCAACAGCCTGATCAGGGG
Organism: Crinia signifera; assembly: GCF_055691185.1. Lineage (NCBI taxonomy): Eukaryota > Metazoa > Chordata > Amphibia > Anura > Myobatrachidae > Crinia > Crinia signifera. Next base: position 248,514,553 of record NC_139219.1, on the reverse strand, counting down.
AATGATGCGACTAAAACTGGCAGTGTCAGAACTGTCTTCATGTGTGGCAAGTTCAAATGGCTGGAGAACCTTGCACAACACGGAAATCAGTCTCCACTGTGCTTGAGTCAGGTGCATCCCCACTCCTTTGCCTATGTCATATGTGGCCAGGGCCGTAGTAGTAGTACATTTATTTATAAGGTGCCACAAAGTGTCTGCAGCGCCGTACATATCAAACAAAAAAGAAATTACAAGGTAATGTATAGGGTGTGTTGATAAAATACAGCATAAATAGGGGTATAGCTGGTAGAACTAAAATCAGCATCAGTTCTGAAGTAGGTGTCGAAATTGTCAAGGAGACTAAAGATGAAGTAGAGGAAGGGAAGAACAGGGCAGGCGCACTGGTGAGGTAAAGAGCTAGAGTGAGTACGTGAGGAAGGAGGGCCCTACTCATAAGAGTTAACAGACTAAAAGGAGGTGGGTGGACGAACAAAAAACAATATGATAAGTAGGATGGAGGGGTAGGGTAGGCAGGATAGGCGGAGCAAAAGAGGTTAGGAGGAGGAGGGATAGGCTAGTCGGAAGAAGTGGGTTTTGAGGGAGCACTTGAAGGAGGTAAGGGAATCAGAAAGCTTGATGGGTGGCGGGAGGTTGTTCCAGTGCAGGGGGGGCAGTGCAAGAGAAGTCTTGGACACGGGAGTGGGAGGAGGTGATTAGGTGAGAGGTCAGTCGGTGGTGGAGCGAAGAGGACGGGAGGGAGTGTGGATAGAGATCAGTGAAGAGAGGTAAGGAGCCATGGAGGAGGCGAGAGCCTTGTAGGTGGTGGTGAGGAGTTTAAAGAGAACACCGGAAAGAAATGGGGAGCCAGTGAAGAGATAGACAGAGGGGGGAGGCGGAGGTAGAGTGGTGGGAGAGGAAGATGAGCCTAGCAGCAGCATTAAGAATGGATTGGAGAGGGGTGAGGCGGGCAAGAGGTAGCCCAGAGAGAAGGATGCTGCAGTAGTCAAGGCAGTAGATAACAAGAGAGTGAATGAGAATTTTGGTCACGTCAGTGGAGAGGAATGGTCTGATGCACGAGATGTTGCAGAGGTGAAAGCGGCAAGACTTTAAGAGAGCACGAATGTGGGGGGTGAAAGAGAGGGAGGAGTCAATGATGACACTGAGGCAGCGCGGTCGGTGGAGGTGATCTCGGTTTCATCAATGCTGATGGAGATAGTGGGAGAAGAGGGGATGTTCGGGGGATGGAAGATTAGTTCAATTTTAGCTATGTTTAGTTTCAGGAAGCGTTGGGTCATCCAGGCTGAGATGGCCGTGAGGCATTCAGAGACCTTGGACAGGAGTGATGGGGATAGGTCGGGGGAGGAGAGATAGATTAGGGTATCATCAGCATAAAGGTGGTAATGGAAGCCATAGGAGCTGATGAGGGTGCCCATAGAGGTGGTGTAGAGGGAGAAGAGGAGAGGGCTGACCCTTGGGGAACACCGACTGGCTGCAGGGTAGTAGGAGAGGAGGCCTTCTTTTTGTATGGGGTTAATTGGCACTTGCCCAGGGGCCCCATGTGTATAAGGGCCCTATGCTGATAGCTGAGGATCCCCTTTTTCCAGGGATACCAGAATTTTTAAAATCGGCCCTGGGGAACTGGAGATATCCAACTTCAAAGCAGCAGTCCACACCCGACCTGTTAATTGCAATTCCCAGTCATATTTATCAGGTTCTCTCTGACTTTCCCTTTCTGTCAACACTAGTGGCTTGTCTCTATCATACCCACAACCAGAGATATCAGCCTTCCAGCAGCCGGTCCCTGCTCCAGCTCCAAACATCTGGTGTACAGTATATATTTTTGTCAATGGATTGCACTGGCTCCTGATGTCTGATCCCCAAGTTCCCAGTACCTCATGAAAGATGAGACTCTAGGTTTTTATACTATTGAAGGCTAAGAAATCTATTTCCAGATAATGGTGATATCTGCAGTCAAACAAGCTACCCTTCCCCCGGAAAATGACGACTATTAAGCCCACTCCATTATCCAACCCTCCCCTGCATATAAAACACCCCCTACCTCCCTGGAAGTCATTTACAAGGGACCCTACATTGAGCTCAGTGCATCCTTCCATACGTTAGTGTTCTCCCTCCCACCCCCCTGTGCAGTAAAGGAGTAATTAGCAGAAGTTACTGCTCCAGGTCCTACATGTTGAATGGAAGATAGAGCACCCCTGCCATCCATTGGACATTAAAGCTGCTGCTGATAGCCTCCCCCACCCCTAGCAGGGGAGAATGGGTAAGGGCCCCAGTGCATTGCATTTCCCAGGGGCCCACACTGTTGTTAAGATGGCCCTGTATGTGGCTGTGTAGACATGAATGGTTTTTTGATGCTCCTCCATCCTCTGCAGCATATAGAGGGTGGAGTTCCAGCACATCCAAACCTCTTGTTTGAGGTGATGGCAGGACAGGTTCAGGAATTTTTTATGTTGCTCAAGCCTCCTGCAGAATGGCGACCCCAAGCATCTCCTGCATGCTCCGGTCACTTTTGAGGAAATGCTGCACCACCAAAATTGTGTGGGCAAAATATGGCACATGTTGGAAATTGCCCATATGTAATGCCTGCACAATGTTACTGGCATTAACTGATACCACAAATTCCAAGGAGAGTCTAAGTGGGATAAGCCACTACGAGACACTTATTTGGATGTTTCTGTACAACCTGGATATTGCCTGCCTAGTGAAGTGGAAACAAGATGGGATTTGGTGCCATGGACACAATACCTATATCAACCGTCTATCCCACTCCACTGATGGTGGACCGTGGACACACATCTAACATCAACATATCTGTCAAGGCCGCAATTATCCGCTTTGCCATATGATGACTGCTGTCATACTTCGTCCTCATCGGAAACGACTGTTGGATGGTCAATTGCTTAATGAAAGACATTACAGTGTTAGGACTTTCCCTCTGGGATGATGAATGACTCCCAGCAGCAGAAGCAGCAGCAGTACCAGTAGGCATAGCGCTTCAGGATCCTCTGGAGGAATCCAGGATAGAAGAGGATACAGTCATGCTGGTGACATGGCCTGCAGGAAATTGACAAGGAGTGACTTGCTGGAGTGGTTTTTAGGCGCTTGGATATAACAGGATGGTACTCTTTACTTAGTGCGGCGCCCGTCGCGGGCATTGCGGGTACATTAATGTATGGCCGCGACGCGACCGACGCGATGCCCGCGATTTGCCATTGAAATCAATGTAAAACATAAAAATCGTGTCGGTCGCGTCGCGGCCGCACATAAACGCACCCGCGATGCCCGCGACGCGATGCTCACGATTTCCCATAGGGAACAATGTTAAAAGTCGCGATGGACCCGATTTTAGTGTTAAATGGCTCAATCAACCCGATTTGGCCATAGGAATCAATGTTAAATGGGCCACAGAGCCCATTAACCCTTAAATGTCCCCCCAAATTTTTAACGCCACCCCACGATCCACGCCAACCCGAAGCGTGGCGAGCGCAGCGAGCCCGCGAGGGGCGGCGGTACGCGTCCTCCGACCTTTTCATGCCCTACTATCCACGTCGGCGTGGTGTGAGAATATAATAGTGTGGCGAGCGCAGCGAGCCACCGAGCCCGAAGCGTGGCGAGCGCAGCGAGCCCCGCGAGGGGACGCGGATACCTTCACAGGTAGACGCGTCCCCTCGCGGGCTTCACAGGTGTCCGTGGCGACCCGGACACCTGTGAAGCCCGCGAGGGGACGCGTCTACCTGTGAAGGTATCCGCGTCCCCTCGCGGGGCTCGCTGCGCTCGCCACGCTTCGGGCTCGGTGGCTCGCTGCGCTCGCCACACTATTATATTCTCACACCACGCCGACGTGGATAGTAGGGCATGAAAAGGTCGGAGGACGCGTACCGCCGCCCCTCGCGGGCTCGCTGCGCTCGCCACGCTTCGGGTTGGCGTGGATCGTGGGGTGGCGTTAAAAATTTGGGGGGACATTTAACGGTTCATTGGCCCTATTTGGGCTGTGTGGCCCATTTTACATTGATGCCAAAATCGGGTCCATTGAGGCATTTAAGTGTCAAATCGCGGTCAATCAGGCTTTTTAACATTGTTTCCTATGGGAAAATCGCGGTGATCGCGGTAATCGCGGGCATCGCGACCATCCAATTTTACCCGCGATGCCCGCGATTACCGCGATCACCGCGATTTTTACCCGCGATGACCACGATTTTGATCGGCGGCGCCGTTCTAGGTAAAGAGTACCAACAGGATTAAGGGATTTAGGTGTCCCTGGATTGCTTACAGTCCTAGCCACAGTTTCTAAACTAAACAGTGAATTATGAACAAACTTCTGGTGACGCATAAGAGAGGATGGCCCTAGGTGACCAACGGCTTTACCCCTGCTTATTGCACTGTTACATAAACTACATATCATGAGACAATTGTTGTCCAGATCTGTATAAAAATAATTCCAGTCCAAAAACATTGATTTTTTGGTCTTCTTCCCAGGCATGGTGATGGCCTATTGCATCCCACAGACAACAACTGTCTCACCTGGTGCCTCATTTAAGCAAACCACATCACCATTAGCAGAATCCTCCTCATCAACTTCCTCTGCAGCGCCTGCTACATCAATATCCTCCACCTGGTGTACAACATTGACGCCTTCAATATCAAAATCAGGAACTGTACTGTGGGTAATCCTTCTAGCATATGCAGAGGGCGTGCTGCAAATGGTGGAAGGAGACAACTTTTCCCACACAGTGATGAGGGGATGCAGTCAATTTACCTACAATCAAAATCCCGACGGTCAAAATACAGACAACCTTTGACCGATGGATAAAATACCGACAACCATTGACCGACAAAATACCGACAAGGTCAAAATACCGACCTGTACATACTTTACCATCCCAGTGCACGTGGAGGGGGGATATAATAGTGTGCTGAGCGCAGCGAGGCACCGTGCCCGAAGCACGGGGTTCATGTCGACCTATGTAAGCATACAGACCCAAAAAAATATGAAAAACTGTGTCTAATTTTTAAACCTGTCTATATTTTAAATGTAATTTGACCTTGTCGGTATTTTAACCGTCGGTCAATTGCTGTCAGGATTTTGACTGTCGGGATTTTGATTGTAGGTAAATCATACCGAACCCGTGATGAGAAGGTCAGGCATTGCAACCAACAACACCCTTGGACTCTCCTTGGAGATTTGTGATGCCATGTCTTTAGAAGGCACAGTTCTTTGCTGTGTTTTGATGACAACTTAAATCTCTTAAAATTTCTAGTAGGGGAGGAGGAGAGCTTAGATCATCATGTGAAGCTGAACCACTAGTCATGAACATAGGCCAGGGCCTTAGCCGTTCCTTGCCACTCTGTGTCATAAATGGCATATTGGCAAGCATATGTTTCTCCTCAAATTATTTACTTTTTTTTTTCTTTAAGTTACTGAACTTTGGCATTTTGGATTTTACATGCCCTCCACGATGACATTGGGCATCGGCCTTGGCAGACAACATTGATGGCATTTCATGTTCTATGTCATGACTAGGGGCAGCAGCTTCAGCTCTATGAGGAAGTGGTTCTTCTTTCACTATTTTATCCTCCAAATTTTTGTTCTCCATATCTTTCTGGAGTTATAATAATATGCAGCACAGGAGAGTGTATCCCTAAACCACACACACACACACAAACCAAAGCTTGAAAAAAATATATGGATTAAAATAAGCCTTTTGTTTTGGGGTTATTTCAAAATTATTATATGCGAGTGGCACAGGAGAGTGTTCATTTCCAACACAAACTTTGAAAAGCTGGAAAAAATTATACGGATTTTAAATAATTTTTAAATAACCCCAAAATGAAAGGGTTATTTTAATCTGTATCATTTTCTCTGGCTTTGCCGTGTGTATGTGTTTGTGGTTTAGGCCGAATACACTCTCCTGTGCCGCCTGCATATAATAGTTCTTAAATAACCCTTTTATTTTGGATTTACAATTTATATGCAGGTGACACAGGAGAGTGTACCACACACACGTCAAAGCCTAAAAACATAAGATAGATTAAAATAAATCTTTTTGGGAGTGTACACTGAACTGTCACTGGATTTATACTGCTGTCAGCTGTACCACTGGAATTAACAGCAGTACTGGACTTCACAGCTGTCCCACTGGACTTAACAGCAGTACCACTGAACTTAATGGCAGTACCACTGGACTTATACGGCATTGCCACTGGACTTAAATGGCGGTCCCACTGGACTTAACGGTGGTACTGGACTTAATGGAAGTACCACTTGACTTATACGGCTGTCCCACTGGACCTTTTTGGCTGTCCCACTGGTCTTAATAGCAAAATTGGACTTAATGGCAGTACTGCTAGACTTAACGGCATTACCAAGGACATAACAGCAGCACAGGGCATCGGCACCATCATCAGATAGCGCAGTACCACAGGACTGGACTGCACAGGACACCACATGACACCAAAGGAGGACACCTCCACTGATCATCACCCCATGCCAGCTTCCCAGAGACACAGCCGCCCACAACCTCCCGCAACTCTTTCCAATGCTGGACTGAAGATGGTGGTGGTTGCGGGGGACTTATATATAGGTTGGATCTCGCAAGATTCCGTTTCGGGATGATGCTTTTTTTCTGCTCCGAGGGCTGGCAAGAAAACCCGAATGACACTCGGATCCATACTCGGATCCCTGCAGTTCGGGGGTCCAGATTTCAGAAATCTGGATGGACACATCACTAGTCACAAATTTGTCCTTTATCTAGTACCTCTCACAGTCTTACCATTTCCACCTCAAACTTTTTCTCGGACCAGACCATTTCTCACCATGGATGCTACTAAGACCCTTTTTCACTCACTGGTCATCTCCAGATTGGACTATTCTAATCTCCTCATATCTGGCCTCCCTGACAAAAGCATCTCCCCACTCTAATCTCTCCTCAATGTTGCCGCCCAAATCATCTTTGCCAATTTTACTACCTCCAAAGCCACTTTGCTACAAGCCCTACACTGAAGCCCATTTTGAGTCCAATTAAAGCTTCTCAAAACTACGTACAAAGCCCTCGCCTAGTCTTCTCTCATTTATATAGCTGACTTCATCTCCCTATATACTGTACTCTCACCCACCCTCTTTACTCCACAATAGATGCCATATCTTCTGCCAACTGGTTACTTTCTCCCAATCATGCCTCCAAGATTTTGGCTGTGATGCTCCCCACCTCAGGAATTCTATACCTCTCACTATCAGACTTTGCACCTCTCTACAACATTTTAAGCAGGTTCTCAAAATTAAATTCTTCATCAAACCCAGTCATCTCTCATTCTCACCTACTGTTACATGCTCACGTCTATGTGAACTCTCATCCCATCGGTGTGACTTCTGTCTGCAGCTCCCCTTCAGAATGTATACATATATGTTATATGTACATGAATATGTTATGTATCATATACAACCAAATGCATAATTCAATACACATTGGGGGAAATTTACTAAGATGTGTATTCTACTTCACATGTAATGTTGCTATGGGCAACCAATCAGATCATGTCTACTATCTTCTAGAGGGTGCTAAATAAATAAGATGTAGATTCTGATTGGTTGCCCATAGCAACATCACATGTGAAGTAGACTACACATCTTAGTAAAATTGCCCCTTTGTAACTTTATGGACACTCTGGCTTGCCAACTACTTGTTGATTGCACAAGCCAATTTAGCATGCTGCCACTGCAAAAGGCTTGGATAAATGTAGAAGACCTTTATCTAAGGATCAGGCTGTATTTGGCTAATTGTTAAGCCCCGTACACACGGGGGAGATATATTGCTCAGCCATATATCGCTGAGCAATATATGGCTGAGCAATATATTGCTCAGTTTCTCCTTTTCATCAGCGACCAGAGATGGTCGATGATGAAAGGGAACCTCTGCCGGCGGTGCCGCAGAGGTAATCAGCTGGTCACAGGAGCAAGCTCCTGCGACCAGCGATTAGAACAGGGCTGAAAACGGGAGCGTGCACCCAGCGATTTATCACTGGGGCACACTCCCATCACTGGCAATATGGTCGCCTGCGACCATATTTCTAGCAATTTCAGCCCATATCGCCCCCGTGTGTACACAGCTTTAGTCTTCTAGGATACAAAAGGGCAGATTTATTAAGCTCGGTGAAGTGATAAAGAGTCTGGTTTTTATCACCGGCCAATCACCTCCTACCTGTGAAGTTACAGGCTTGGTTTGAAAAATGACAGGTAGGAGCTGATTGGCCGGTGATAAAAACCAGACACTTTATCACTTCACCGAGATTAATAAATCTACCCCAAAATTCCTAGATCCCTTTCCTACACAGTAGCTGTTATTTTAGTGCCATTAATAAATTCCATTTGCCTTGTAAAACCTTATTCGCCATCACTGCTCATGTTTATGATTACGTTATTCACGGAATGATGAAAGTGCAGTCCTGGCATGGTATTAAGGATGATCTCTGTCATTAGTTTAAAAAAAAAGCTAATCCAATTTGCAGATTTTGTTCTGTCTTAATGTACTAAACCTATGTTTAAACCAAATTCAGCACTAAAAACAAAATGCATGCATATTTTTATTTATTAGTTTATAGTGGAGGTGCCAAATGGTTGTATAACAGAGCTATAATGAGATACCTTTCTCTGCACAAAGCCAGAAAACTTCTACTCAGTGGCCAAATGATCATGAAAAAGCAGAAATAAGTGCAGTTCCAAGCAGTAATGTTTCCAAATTGTGTTCCTGTCATTTCGAACTATTATTTAGTGTGACTTTAATGTTTACTTGATTGCTACAAGTCAGGAGTTTATTTGTCTTGGCATTATAGTAAAACAAATCGCTAGGTATGTTATAAAAAGATTTTAGAGATAGGAGAACAATATAGTTAGTTATAACTATTGAAACACGTGGTAATGACCATTCTATCATTAGAAGAAAAAACAGATTCTTTGAACACTGCTGTTCTAGACATGTAGTTCTACGCCTCTGGCCAGTAGAGGCCGCCCTTCTGTTTCCTAATGCTGCATAAAAGATTGCTTTAACAAGCACGAATTACAAGACACTTTTGCACTAATCCTATCGTTATTAGAGGTTTAAAACAGGAGTTGAGTTCCTTGAACAGCTGGCAAGTAATATAGATTGAGCTAACTTTAGAATCTACATTATAGGGTTCCCAGAAACAGAATTATTGTTAGATGATGCTTAAATCCATTAAATGTTTCAGCACAAAAATCAATTCTTTAATTGGTATACATTCTTTTGTGGTGTGAGAGAAGGTGCATTGCTCTCTCTCTCTCTCTCTCTCTCTCTCTATATATATATATATATATATATATATATACTGTATAACATGTAGATTTTTAAGGCATTTTATGTGATCATAAACAGGTAAATAGAAATGCAATACAATCACAGAGCAGCTTGTCCCACTTCTACTGCCTATACAAGTCCAGGGGCTGATGCTGCTTCTAATATCGCAGCACAGTATTTGCTTTGTAATATGTAGCACTCATATAAATCCTTCCTACTGTGTGATGGATGCAGCACAGAGTACAGAAACAAGCAGACTGCAACACAAGAGCATTTTGAAAGATACCATGTGTAAAACATGAGATGAGGAAAGTATAACTACTGCTATATTCTGTTTTTCCCAAGCCTAACATAAATGTCAGTGTATTACAATGTACAATTATTTTGGATTTACATCATAGCGACAAGTAATTAATGTCAATATGATATGTCTATGCATTGGCTTAGCCACACCACCCAACTGTTCCGATTTGCGTGGGACAGTCACGTTTTTGTTTTGGTTTTGCTCTGTGTCCCACAGGAGAGAAGCAATGTCCTGTGGTAGGCGACACTCCTATGACTCGCTGAGACAGAGAGGCTGGGGACATGGACAGCAGCTCACAGAGTGCTGGCCATGCCCCCACAGTGATGAAAATGGAGCATGGCTGTAGAGCTACGCCCCATTTCCTGGAGGCCATGCCTTTTCTGGGAGGACCTGGTAACCAATTGTAAAATATTAGGTGGTAGAGCTTATCTATAATTGGGTTTAAGGGGTACACACTGCATACAATGCACCAAATCTTTAATTACAATACTTACATTTCCTGAGTCCTGTGTTCGCGCTGCACTAATAGCAAAAATTACCAGAAAAAAGTCCACCATGCAATCACAGTAGTGGTAAGTCATTGTAACGTGGCAGTTACCATGTTTCAAGAGACCTTCACATGTGCAGTAGACTACTATGGTGGAGGGAGGTCCTGATGTCCTTCCTGGAGTCTACACATGGGCCCACTACTCTGTTGAAATGTCACTGTGTCTATGGTTAGCATTTATGCATATTTAATTATTAATGCCAAAAGCATAACAGAATGTTGTAATGTGGTGAATTGATCACTATATGTTTATTCCCTTCCCTGTGCAGGAATCCTGACTTCATTGGGGATCCTAGCACTGAAATTCTGACTGCTGGCATCCTGGAAGTAAGAATGCAGGACGAGTTATGCCAGGGAACAAGGTTAGGTTTAGGCACTAAAGGGGACTTATGGGTAGGCTGCGTGGGGTGTGTGTGTGTGTGTGGGGGGGGGGGGGGGTTAGGTTTAGATGGCACAGTATGAGGCTTAGGGTCAGGGCCGGTGAAAGATTTCTTAGAATCCTAGGCAAAACTTCTGCCTTCTGCCCCATCCTACCGCATACATCATATATACATCCATAGACAGTGCTATAGAGATGTTATATTGATATGGCCACAAGGCAGGTGGTGGGGAGTTGTATTGACACATGACTCCTGGGGTAGGTGGTTGGGGTGAGGATGGTAGAAGTAGGTGTGTGGATACGGGTTACCCAGGGTTACACCCAGCAGATTAAACCAAAATAATGGTTAATTTTCCACAGCACACAACAATAGATGATATACAGGAACAAGAGGCAAATATAGATTAGAAACAATATGCAAGTAACCCAAACAGGCAGTCATCATACAAGTTACAGTTGCAAACCAATTCCACACAGGATTTAAGCAAAAACAACTCCTCTTATCCACACAGCAGTGCTAGCATACAGATGGAGTGCTGTATCCTACCCACTACCACCCTGCAAAGCCCTTTTGCCACCAATTGTGCCGCACCAGCTCCCACAACCTATTTGGAGAAGCACGCTTATAACCACACTGGATCTTTGGGACCGTTACCAGAAAATAAAGAACTTGTAGGAACGCCACCTCTCTAAGAAACCGGAACTACCCCATTTCCTTGTGGAATTACAGTTAACTCCCCATTCATCAAGGAGCTCATTGGGATGGACACTATTCCATTCTCCAACTGTGCATAGTGGGTGAATATCAATACAAAAATATGCACACCTCTCTTTTCATTTTATTATCAATGTCATGACCATTTGTCTATTTTTATAATAAATAATTATCTTTTTATTTGAACACTGCACAAAGTTTATTTAGTGCAACAGCAACACCTTGTTTTGTTACTGGGTAGGAGTAGTAGTGGGGACACATGGCAACTGTAGGATGTGGTGGCGGTGCAGGTGGTAGTAGTAATGACTGGGTGGAGGTAGTTGTAGTGACACATAAAAGCTGGGGAAGTGAGAGGGGGAGGAGTAACATAGGTGGAGACAGGAGGGAGAGAGGGGGATAAAGAGGAGAGAGGGAGAAGAGAGGAGGGACAGATAGGGAGGGTGAGAGGAGAGAGGCAGAGAGATGAGGGAATGGAGGAGGGGAGAAGAGTGAGAGGATGGGGGCAGAGAGGGGGGAGAGGAAAGGGGGAGGAGGGGAGAGAGAGGACAGGGTAGGAGGGGAGAGAGGACGGGGTAGGGGGAGAGAGAGAGATAGAGAGGAGGCAGGAGGGGAAATACAACTTGTGGGATCTCAAGCTGATGACTCCTGTATGTATTTTCATATAACAAAAAAAAAGTTCAAACCAAAAGGACGTGCCCCTTCACCCTGGTATCTGCTAAAGCTTGCCGGACAACACTTTGTTTGACAGCTGAGTAGCCAGCAGTGGAACCTTTTCGGCTTTCAGAATCTACAGAAGTGGCCCAGCTTGGAAGGCAGCTGGCATCCTGCCTCTTGGCCCAGCATCATGCTGGCTGTACTACCATAAAAACAATGAGCATTGGCAGGTTGGTATGGGCAGGGATACTGCGTCCTTCAGCCTCCACCATCTGCCACTAGTTACTGCTTACTGCTGCCACCACCATCTCCTATGATCCCGCTAGCCAGGCTGCCATTGAGGCTGCTACTGGTAGGGAATCAGAGTTCCCCGTTGCTGCAACCGACTCTATATCCCTGCTACTGGTGAGGAGCAGGTGGCTTCTAAAGGTGTGCGGAGAACATTACATTAGGGTGAAATGTAAAATTGTTAATAAATTGTGCAGAAGCCTACAACTGCTATAATAGCCCCAGCAGTGTGATTTTGTAGGACATCTACAGAAACCTGAGGGTTACTCCTACATCTGATCCGATGCTGTCCCAGCCCACGTAACAAATATGCAACATAGCAGAGAGTAACATGTGATGTAGAGAGTGAATAGAAAAGACATCAGGTGATGACAGAGAGAAGCAAAAGATGATGGTGTGAGACAAAGAGCATCGGTGACAGCGAGAGGCCATAGGAGACAGGAGAGGTAGAGTGATGGGGAAAGGACTGTGTGGTATGAGGAGAGGGTGACAGAGAGATGCTCCTATCGAGCACAACTTCATATACTGTAGGCTGGCTAAACTGACTCTAGGTTTAAATGAAACTAAATTGAGCTGCTGCTGCTGCTGCTGCTTAGTGGCTTCTTTTTTCTCACACTTTGTGATTTGGTGATCAGGTGGATATCAAGGGATAGCGCTGCCTGTGAAGAGAAATGCCTTTGTCCCTCCTGCCCAGAGAGGAAGCCAGGTCACTTTTTAAGGGAAAGGGGGAGGGGACCTGAAAACCATATGAAATGGGAGGAGCTAAAAGGAGGAAGGAGAACAGCCCTCCTCCCCCTACAGCTTGGCTTTCTCTCATGCACTCTAGGCAGCTGCCTAAATCTGCCTAGTGGTAGCGCCAGCCCTGGTTAAGGTTAGGCACTAGCATGAGGGTTAAGCAGGGTTGAAACTAGAATTTTTGCCACCCAGGGTTAGGCAGTCATTTGGCTTTGCTCTGTCTCCCTTACCCTTGCATGCACATATTGGTATCAGATTCAGCACCTGGAGCATGCAACCCCCTAGCCCGCTCTCGTTGTAGCCCTGGGTAAGGGTTGTGCTGCGCAGTGGAGGGTGTTAAGTTTAGACTGCATAGGGAGGACCTTGCGCAATACAATTTACAGTTTTTTGATTATTTTTCTTTTACCCATTCTCTCAAGGGGTAAATTCTCTTGCAACAATGAGGTCAGTTCATTTTGATTAAAAGACCTCACCAGTCACTACCATTGTCTGTTGGAGATTTGACACCAGAAAAGCTTACAGTTGATACTGTGCACCATTATAAAGAACTTAACTCATACTCAGGTATTGTACTTTGTTGGAACACATATACAGTACTGAAAAGTCTAATCTGTATACTAGCCATTATATTTAGCTTTTTACATTTCATATAAAGACATGTATTATAAAAATCTATGAATACCATAAATATTATGTTTTTTTCCCCCCAGTTGATGTATGAAAATAAACATAATGACATATAGGTTATATTAATTCAAGAGCTTTGGGAGTTTTTGTATAACACACATACTGTATGCTGAAATCTGGGTATGAAAGTTGTTTAATATTAGCTCTCTCTATTTTCAAGTCTATAGTCTGGTTCAAGAGTAAATGATATACAGTTACAATGTGTGCATCTGTCCCTAAAGTTAGTTCTGGCAGTCATAAAAGCGATCCCTTATAAATATTGCATGGATTGTTATGAGATAAACTAGATAGGTATAGACCTAAACAATGAATTAAGAAGTGAGAGCCAGTTTCTCAATATTCTTGTGAAACTGCTGAGGTCAGCGATTTCTGGAAGACTGACTTTAATTAGTGTGAAAATCTAGGACAAAGAAACCTTGAGCTAAATGAAAATATAGACCAGTAACAGATTTAAGGAAAACTGTAAAATCAGATCACAGGGGCTCCAGTTATGAATCAGAGGATGCCTAATGTTTTTAGCATTTTTATAGCATGTGGGGGCCTAATAAATCCTCGGTAAGCAGGGTGCGGGATTAAGGGTTTCATACTGTGAAATACTGTATTTATTGGAGATAGGATGCTAAAACTCAATGTGACCGTAAAGCAAGTTCATGTGAAAAACTGGTATAGAGAGATTATACTCCCATATTGAGGCTGCCAACTACATAGACTACGACATATCATACTACAGGTGTTATCACCTTAGGGTAAAAGGTATACAGCAATGCAATTATTGATTAAATTACATTCTTTAACATTATCTCCCTTTAAAACAGTCTGACATCCGTTTTCTGGAGAGTTTACACACTCTGTAGAAATTGATTGTCTGCCAACAGGCACAAATTGATTATCTAGTAATTTTCTTTTCTTTTATTCATTATTGACTAAGGTAACAAAGAATAACAAGTGTTATAATATAAAAGTTACAAGATACATTATTTAGAATCCCGTTAAATAAAACAGTGTATCCCAGTGGGAGATGGGGCTGTTAAATAATGGATATTAATTATAGATTGCTCAATTTTAAGGAGGGAAGGGATAAATCATCTACAGCACCTGGAATATTAATATTTACATATAAATTATTACTACTGGGGAGGGATGATTGCTAAGAAATATGAACTCTCTTTCAGCTAATGCCAGCCTACATTTATACACAGAGTTACAATGTAAACCTACAGACATGTTGATGTATTGGCGGGGAAAAGTATATGCTTTATATGGGGAAATAGGTAAAGGGGGGTATTCAATCTGGGGTCATGGCTGTCGAGCTTACTCGACAGCCATGACCCTGTCCCGTTCTCGGTCTGCTCGACTGAGAAATTGCAGGCGGGATTCAATGTCCCGCCTGCAGCAGGGATAGAAGGGGCGTGGCCGCGAGCTGCAGCCAGGAAGAGGGGAGCTGCACCTGAAAGCTTGACACTTCTTGGCTGTTCTCGGCAGAATGAGCCCAACTGCTTGTGAAGTCAGGGCTCATTCTGCCGAGATACCCTGTTCAATGCTGTCAAGGAAGACAGCATTGAATAGGGCCCGGCAGCCATCTGCCCTGTCGGGAGATGCTCGCTGGTGATTGAATACCCCCCATAATGATAAAGCATGAACAGCACTACACACTGTTCAATTAAGACAGGCTTAACTGGTGCCCAACTGCCAGCCTATAGAATGTAACCCAATAAAGCATAGATAGGGTGCCATCTGCCACCCCATCACCAAACTCAAGCCATGAACTGAGGCCAACTGCCAGAACATAACTAAACCTAAAGCATAGATGTTAGCTGACTTCCTGCCTATCACCCAACTCAAGCCCTGGATGGAACTGTTAGCACATCACCAACTCAAGACATTTATGGGGGCCAATTACCAGCCCATGACCAAACTCAAAGCATAGATGGAGACCAATTGCCATCTTATCACCTTGGTTGAGGCCTAGATTGGGGCAAACCTCCAGCCCATTCACAAATAGCCCTAGTTGGGTGCCAACTGCCAGCTATCAGCAAACAAGTTATTTAAAGACACCCATCTGAACTGCTAGCACCAGTTGGATACAATCAGCCTAACACATGTATTGGTAGGGAGGACAGATTAAAGCTAATGCAAGACAGACTCTGCTATTGTTCTACCCAGACACACAAAAGCCAATAACCAACAAAACAAAAATAAAAGCACAAGAAATTTTCCAGATAAAAAAGGAATAGTATAAAAAGCAAATCACACCTTATCAAACCCTGATTGGCTAGAGTAAAATGATGCAGAGACACCAATCCCAGCCCGTATGCTGCTAAATGTATGCTGACCCATCCTGGAGTTCATGGTTTTACACCTGTTGTTTCAGAAATGAATGCAAAGTGTAGCAAGAGTCCTGCTCATAGGAGACCTTACATTAAGTTTTAAAATGTCACAGCTGAAACAAGACAAGCATGTGTGGTTCATAGTGGATATTTGAACAGCTGTGACTGAGTACAAGTGTAAGATCCATATGGAGATGCCAGAGAGACAGTTTATCACATAACATAATAAAGAAGGATTTATGGATTTAATCAAATTATCTGAACGCCAGTTTTGTCAGTTTTCATATATGTTATATATGAACTATAAATTCATTACAACCTGCCAGATTAGACAGATAATCTGTCAGATTATTGTATTGTGTAAGCACAGATTATGCAGACATACTCTATGATGCACCAGAGACTTAGGGCCAAATGTAAAGAATGGTAAAAAATTGAACATTTATTGAAAATCACACACATAACAGAATGTGATTTCTGTAAAATTCGCACATTTTTACCATTATTAAAAGATCGCACATATAAAATCATATCCAGATGTTTTCCAATAGAAAACATGCAAAATCACAAATGTAATAGGGTGCGATCTTTTTAATTGTACACAAAAGATGACTAAAAAATCAAAACTTAGATCAGTTTCCGGCTGGCGAGTTTCACAGTGAGATCTGTGCATGCTTCTGTCGGGAAATTGTGGATAATTTAAATAAAAAAAAAATCTGTGCGGAGTGTCCCCCCCCCAGTATATCTATCACCAGGCTCTTTGAGCTGGTCCTGGTTGTAAAAATACAAGGGAGAAATTTGGCTGGGGTTCCCCTGTATTTTTTAAAATAGCACTTGGATCTTGGACTGGTCCTGGTACTGGTTCCACAAATACAGCGGATAAAAGAAATTGGGGTCCCCCATATTTTTGCAATGAGGCTACATCATTTAGTAAGATAATGATACAGCTGTGGGACACTTTTATATTGTCCTTGTGGTTGTGACATTATCTCCCCACTTGGTCAGCCCTGGCATCCCAGGTTGGTTGGTGCAAAGTTGATAGAAATCATATTAGGTTTGGGTGTGGAGCTAAAGTAGACATCCAAAGGGAGCAAAAAAGGAGAGAGGTTTGCGCCAGTCGCACAGGAAAAATATTTTTATAGATTTACATGAGCCCCTATTGTTTAGTGATCACACTACTTTACTTGAAAGATTTCTTAATGATGGTAAGCATGTAAGGGGGTGCTACCACGGGACACGAATAGAGACAATTTTTATTGGGAAAGAAAGAATGTCACTTTGGTGGTGCACTTCAAAGGAAAAATATTTTTTTTAAAAAGTAACTTTTAATAGAAATAGCTAATAAAATGTTGCGAAATATAGACTAAAACAAAACATATAGAACACAGACAGTGTGGTTAAAAAGGATACTGAATCCTCACACAGTGATCCCCGCTGTCAGGCCGTCCCCTAATATGTTAATATCACAGTTTCTATTGGTGCGCGTCACCAATTACACAAATAAATATTTAGTCAGTCCTGTACGTGTCGCTTTTATCCTACAATATAATATTGATGAGGGAACTTATGAAATGTCCCGTTGGTTAAAGTGACAGTTCAGGTAGTGGTGTGTATGGGGGGTGACAGGTGCTTCACGTATATTAGCAAGGGGTAACAGCCCGGAGCCTGTATCGTAGGGCTGCCGGCATATGTTCCCTGACGCTAGCTGGGTTTCACTGAGGCAGCCAAATCCACGCGCTGGCAACTGAGTCAGCGCTGGAATATTTGGCTGTCCGGAGGGACCCGCCGTCGTCTATAGCCGTGGCTCTGGTATCGGGTGTGCGCCGGAGTGTCAAGCGGTAACACTGCCGGTCAATCACCACCCCGTCTGGAGCTGCGGTGAGTGGCGCCACTCCACCGCTTCTCAAGCTCCACGGACTCACTGGAAAGTGACGTCCGTTGGTAACGCCGCACTGTTTAAGCTAAACATATACAAAATAAATTCAATGAGGGGAAGGGAGGCAGGGGGGTATACACTGCGGGCGCAGTCGGTCTGCGTATGCTTCGCAGTTAAACTTCGTTAGGACCAACCTGACAATTATACGGAAGCCTATTTATACCATATGGGTCATCCATATTCTATAGAATATTCTATAGAATATGGATGATTCATATGGTATAAATAGGCTTCCGTATAATTGTCAGGTTGGTCCTAACGAAGCTTAACTGCGAAGCGTACGCAGACCGACTGCGCCCGCAGTGTATACCCCCCTGCCTCCCTTCCCCTCATTGAATGTATTTTGTACATGTTTAGCTTAAACAGTGCGGCGTTACCAACGGACGTCACTTTCCAGTGAGTCCGTGGAGCTTGAGAAGCGGTGGAGTGGCGCCACTCACCGCAGCTCCAGACGGGGTGGTGATTGACCGGCAGTGTTACCGCTTGACACTCCGGCGCACACCCGATACCAGAGCCACGGCTATAGACGACGGCGGGTCCCTCCGGACAGCCAAATATTCCAGCGCTGACTCAGTTGCCAGCGCGTGGATTTGGCTGCCTCAGTGAAACCCAGTTAGCGTCAGGGAACATATGCCCGCAGCCCTACGATACAGGCTCCGGGCTGTTACCCCTTGCTAATATACGTGAAGCACCTGTCACCCCCCATACACACCACTACCTGAACTGTCACTTTAACCAACGGGACATTTCATAAGTTCCCTCATCAATATTATATTGTAGGATAAAAGTGACACAGACAGGACTGACTAAATATTTATTTGTGTAATTGGTGACGCGCACCAATAGAAACTGTGATATTAACATATTAGGGGACGGCCTGACAGCGGGGATCACTGTGTGAGGATTCAGTATCCTTTTTAACCACACTGTCTGTGTTCTATATGTTTTGTTTTAGTCTATATTTTGCAACATTTTATTAGCTATTTCTATTAAAAGTTACTTTTTAAAAAAAATATTTTTCCTTTGAAGTGCACCACCAAAGTGACATTCTTTCTTTCCCAATAAAAATAGACATCCAAAGGGTTGTAATAAAAATCGGTACTTGTTTCCTAGAACGGCGCCACCGATTTTAATTGTATTGATCGCTGCCGCAAAAATCACGTCGATCACATCGCATGCCAACCAAATCGCATGTGAAGCGATCGACGCGATTTTTACATTGCAATCTAAATAAAATGGTCCCTGAGACCCAATTTTACATTGATTTCAATGTAAAAAGCCCCAAAAGCCCCCATTTTCATAGCAAACCCCCCCTGATGGGTGAAATGCCCCCCCATTGTTAATGCCACCCCACTATTGATGCCAACCCGAAGCATGGCAAGCGCAGCGAGCCCGCGAGGGGCGGCGGTACGCGTCCTCCGACCTTTTCATACCCTCACTATCCACGTCGGCGTGGAGTTGATTTTATATAGTGTGGCGAGCGCAGCGAGCCACCGAGCCCGAAGCCCTTCACAGGTATACGCGTCCGCTCGCCACACTTCGGGCTCGGTGGCTTGCTGCGCTCGACACACTATATAAAATCAACTCCACGCCGACGTGGATAGTGGGGGTATGAAAAGGTCGGAGGACGCGTACCGCCGCCCCTCGCGGGCTCGCTGTGCTCATTACGCTTCGGGTTGGCATCAATAGTGGGGTGGCATTAAACATACTTAATACCCATGAGGGGGCATATACAATGAGAAATTGGCCATATTGGCCCTTTTCCCATTGTTCACTATGTAAAATCGCGTTGAACGTGTCGATCGCATCGCATGCCATTATAATGGCATGCGACCGACGCGATCAATGCGATTTTTACTTTAAAACTCATTTAACATTGTTCTCTATGGGAAAATTGTGTTGATCGCGTCGGTCGCATCGCAGGCCATTACAATGGCCCGTGATGGACGCGATCAACGCGATTTTCTCTTTACCGGCAATTAAAGCTGGTAATTGACAGAAAATCGTGTCCATCGCGTCGATCGCATGCCTTAAGTACCTTAACTTAAGGCATGCGATCAACCCCGACGGGCGCCGTGCTAGGAAACAAGTACCTAAAAAACTGCAGGACCCAAACCACTCGGACTAAGGAGCAGCATGTGTGTTTAAATATGCTGCTCCTCCGCATAACTGAAAGGGATTCCACTGACTTCTGTCAGATGGAATCTCCACAGCCAATCAGCTAAGAGCTCCTGAGTATTGGCTGGCCCTATCCCATAGAAGTCAATGTGAAAATACCATTGACTCCTATGATGGGAACAAGCACTTCGGCCTTACCACAAACTTAATAACAGTGTCACGAGGGTCGTAGGACAGGGGAACGATGTGATGCACCTGCACTGGTCCAATACATAGATATCGAGGAGGAATTGAAGCAGACAATGTAGTGCAGGAGTGCATGTAGTAGACACAGATCGTCCATCATCTCTGCCTCGGCCAGGTGAGTAAATGTAAAACAGTTCCCTTTTAACTGTAACATCTGTGTTTTATGCTATGTGGGGATTTGAGCACACCAACCACTTGTTTTGGGTTGGGAAGGCTATTTGTACATTGGACCTTATTCTAGTCCATATGCTCTCCTGCACGTTTACACAGGGGAACAATGGTTTGCGATCGCGCATACACATAGTTACTGATATACAATATGCTGTGTATCCCAGTTAAGACCATAGAATACAGAGCACATCCTAATGTCCACCATATAATAATACAGAGAGCATCCTAAAGACAATAATAAGATATAGAGAGCTTCCTAGTTTTCATCATATACAGATAATGTAGTAGTGACCACACTACAATACAGACAACATCCTAGTTACTTGCCCCCACAGCTACTTATATGTCTGCATTACTCACATATCATTTCCTCATCCTGCCATCCCATACAATGGATAGGTCCACATACTGTACTCAGTACACATTACAGTCTCCTATGTCCAGTCATACAGCACCATTGGATCTGAGAATAGTGGGTTCTATAGTCTCATTCTGTTTGCTCCACTAACTTCTTCTTAGTGACCCTTGCTCCTCTTCCTCCTTTGTCCTAATGTTATCCCCCACTATCATGTTCCTTCTCCTAAGCCATGGTTTTCTGTCTTCTCATAATTCCTCTATCATTATTTCCTATTATCCTACTCTGTTTGCTTTCTACTCACTCCTTTATACTCCTTTCCCTAATTCACTCTTGGTCACTTAAGTCTGAAGCATCATAGCAGTGTATAATCTGTAAGACCTCAATATATGTAAGTACTAAGAGGGTTATTTTGGTTCACTCTTTCTGACTAAATCCTTCTTGGGTGGACAAAACCATGTGCACTGCAGGTGGGGCAGATGTTACTTGTGCAGAGAGAATTAGATTTGGGTGGGGTTTTACTGCAAAGTGAGATCTATATTGCAGTGTAAAAATAAAGCAGTCCGTATTTTCCCTGCACAGAAACAAAATAACTCACCCAAATCTAATTCTCTCTGCACATGTTTCATCTGCCCCCCCCCCCCCCCCCCCCTGCAGTGCACATGGTTTTGTCCATCTAAGAAGGATTTTGTCAGAAAGAGTGAACCAAAATAACCCCCAAGTGATGTGTTGGTGCAGACAGTGCAGATTGCTGCAGCAGCATTATGCAGGGAAGGGTATAGCAGCAGGCCAGCAACTCTCACTGACTCAACAATACTCATAATACAGTAGGTCACAAATCAGGAAATGCTTTATGTAATTATAAATTTATGTATAGAGTCTTACAGATTTTGAGAGACATGTAGCTCAAGACTCAATGCTCAATGCACAAATGCTGAATACATTCAATGCTGAACATAGATGCAGGCAGGTCATCTTTAAATGTTCTTCATTAAAAGCCTTATTGTTTGTTATGTATCATGAATATGTCACAAGAAAATAGGAATGAACTAGTGCAGAGGAAATAAGCTGACACATACTGTAACAAGGTTAGCCGTTTACGTGGCAGGCGTCTCTGGACAGAATTGAAGGTTCCATGTGTTAGGCAGCCTAAGGCAGAATGTTTGAAGAGATCCTGTAGTTCTGTTTGCCAATCTTGTAGGGTGCTGTTAGAGTTTTTTTATGTGAATACCTTTCTCTATAATAATACATCAAGGAAACGGAGAACATTGAACTAAAATAAGTTGTTTGTAAAAATAAAATGAGTTCTTAAGTAACAGCGCTTTAGATTTTAACCCCTTCCTGACAGAGCCAGTTTTTGCGTTCCTGACAGAGCCCTTTTTTTCAAATCTGACATGTCTCACTTAAGTGGGGATAACTTTTTTTTGCTTTTACTTATCCCAGTGGTTTTGAGATTGTTTTCTCGTGACACATTGTACTTCAAATTAGTGGTAAATTTGGGTCGATACAGTCTGTGTTTTTTTGTGAAAAATACCAAAATGTCGTAAAAAAATGGAAAATTTAGCGATTTGCAAAATGTTAAATTTTCTGCTTGTGAGACAAATAATCTCACCACTCAAAATAGTGAATAACTAACATAGACCATATGTCTACTTTATGTTGACATCATTATTTCAACTTCCTTTTAATTTTTTGGGACACTAGGAGGCTTCAAATATGACTAGCAAATTCTCAAATTTTCAAGAAAATTTCAAACACTGATTTTTTTAGGGACCAGTTCAGTTCTGATGTGACTTTGAGGGACTTGTATGTGAGACACCCCCATAAATGATGCCATTTCAAAAACTGCACCCCTCACAGTATTCAAAACAGCATTTTGGAAGTTTGTTAACCCTTTAGGTGTTTCACAGGAATTAAAACAAAGTGTAGGTGAAATTTCAAAATTTCTTTTTTTTTGCAGATTTGCAATTTTAATACATTTTTATAAGGAACACAGTACATTTTACTAGAGAAATGTGACTAAAAATTGATTCCCCCAATTCTTTGGTTTTCATAAATATCCTATATGTGGCCCTAGTGTGCACGGTGACCAAACCACAGGCTTCATAATAGAAGGAGCACCTACTTGATTTTGGAGACTCCTTTTTATGAGATTATTTTTTAGGCACCATGTAGGTTTCTAGGCACCATAAGATGCTAAAAGTTAGGAACCCCCCCACAAGTGACCCCATTTTGCAAACTACACCCCTCAGGGAATTCATCTAGGGGTATAGTGTACATTTCAAACCCCCAGGGGTTTCACCAATTGTGGTACAACTGGGCAGTGAAAATGAAAAAAAATAATTTTTCATTTTCACAGCTCAGTTGTATCAAAATTGGTGAAACCCCGGGGGGTTTGAAATGTACTCTATACCCCTAGATGAATTCCCTGAGGGGTGTAGTTTGCAAAATGGGGTCACTTGTGGGGGGGTTCCACTGTATGGGTGTTTCGGGGGTCATTCAACCAGAATCTGTGCTGCAAAATCCAAAAATCACTCCTTCCCTTCTGAGTCCTGCCATGCACCCAACTGGTATTTTTTGGTCACATGTGAGGCATTGCCGTACCCGGGAGAAATTGGGGCACAGATTTTGGGGTGCTTTGTCTCCTTCATTCCTTGTGAAAATGAAAAATTTTGAGCCAGATCTGCATTTTTGTGTAAAAAAATTTAATTTTTTACACAAAAATGCAGTTCTGGCTCAAAATTTTTAATTTTCACAAGGAATGAAGGAGACAAAGCACCCCAAAATCTGTGCCCCAATTTCTCCCGGGTACGGCAATGCCTCACATGTGACCAAAAAATACCAGTTGGGTGCATGGCAGGACTCAGAAGGGAAGGAGTGATTTTTGGTGGTGGAATGAATGGCGGGTGCTATGTCGCATTAGCAAGACCCCCGAAGCACCAATACAGTGGAACCCCCCCACAAGTGACCCCATTTTGGTCACCAGCTTTGGGAGGGGGGCTGGCGCTGCGGCTGGCGGGGGGGTGGGAGGGGTGCTGGCGCTGCGGCAGCCGGGTGGGTGGGAGGGAGGGGGGCTGCCGGGTGGGAGGGGGGGGGCTGGCGATCGTTGGTGATCGGTGCGGTATACGCACACACACACACACACACACACACACACACACATATATATATATATATATATATATGTGTGTATATATATATATATATATATATATATATATACATATATATACACACACATATATATATATATATATATATATATATATGTGTGTGTATATATATATATATATATATACACACATTTGCACATTATATTTTATTTTATTTTTAACTTTTCCAGCAGCAGCATGATGCTGCTGCTGCTGCTGCTGCTGCTGCGGGGGGGAGGGGGGAGGAGGGGAGCGCAGCGTGCGCTCCGGACGTAGCGGTGGAGCCGCTGGAGCTGCTGCTGCTGCCGGGTAAGTGCCCGGCGGGTGGGAGGGGGGTGCTGCCGCTCGGTGGTGATCGGTGCTGCACCGATCACCACCGATCCCTGTGTTACCGAGCGGCTTAGCCGCCGGTAACACAGGAAACGCTGTGAATGGCTGTTCAGATTTGAACAGCCAATCACAGCGATCGCCGACCGGGGGGGGCACCCCTGCCCCCCCTGGGCGGCGAGGGGGGATGTCTGCTGTCAGGGACAGCAGACATCACCTAACTGTCACTGCGTCTCTAGACGCAGTGACAGTTACAAACCATGACGTACATTTATGCCATGTGTCGGGAAGTACTTCCCGACCATGACGTAAATGTACGTCAAATGTCGGGAAGGGGTTAAGAACATCTAATCTCTATCAGTGAATAACCTGGAAATTCTTATGATATTAATTAATGACACTGAATGAACAAAAGACATAGAAAACACACAATATTAGTTTTTTTTATTATCATTCCAAGCTACACATTTATTTATGTTGAGATTTTAACATATGATTGTTTCACACAATCAAAATTAGCCCCCTCCCTGAATTTAAAAATAGCTTTTACCTTTGCACCAATGGTCCTATTGACAGGTAGGGCCACCAGGCAGCCATTAACATGAGCAACGGAGTAATATCAGGTATCATGGTGTGCACCGCAACATCACCTTTGTAAAAAGAAAGCATAAAAAAGTATTGGGAAGGGAATTGCCTCTATTTCCGCAATCCCACTACATAGAAATATTGAGACAACCCTCTCTTTCGCTACAGAAAGTTCTCTCCATAGAGATTATTGCCTGCAGTATGGGAAAAAAACATGGAGTCTAAGGATGGCATCCATAAAATCAGGCGCACCCATTTAGAAATTGTGGGTTCCCATCTTTGAAATAATATATACCCTTAGTACTTATTATCTGCTGGTTGCCCATTATCACCAAACTATGTTACCCTGTGCTATGGAAAACACATTTTCTGTAAATGGAAGGTGGAGCACTATAGGGGTGAAACTGAATAGGATGAGAGATTCAGAAAGTAAGAAATCTTTTTTTAAAGCGGCAATCATTTACACTTCAAAATGGTTTTGCAGTGTACAGTAAATGATTGCTGCTTACAGGAGACCAGTGATGCAAAACATTTCGCCAGCAGGTGTATTTCGAGAAGACTCCATAAATCATTTTTCCTTTAGTTAATATACAGTACCTCTTGATAGCGCAGTGTAGCTACTGTACATACTAGTACAGTATGTGTAGCTACTGTACATACTCTCTGCACCCACCAGGTATTCACTTCTCTTGTTTATATAAAGATATGATGATAGATGGATGAAAATTAAATTTGCATGTTTAATCTATTATAAATGACTGCTGGAGCTATTATCTTCTGAAAGGAAAGTATAATAACATGTTGTTGGAACTCTAGAAATACCAACAATAAAAGCACTTGATATTGGTAATTATATTGAAATGTGTTCTGTGTAGTGAGTCAAGTCAGTTACCAGGCATTACTGTCACGTGTTCTTTTCATGTGACAGTTTTCAGTTTTGCACTGTGAATTTCTACACTTTATTGCATACATGAATATATATATATATATATATATATGAATAAATACAAGGTGAATCATCTATATACCATATGTATATATATATATATATATATATATATCTAAGAGAAATGTAGAAAAAGGCGCTTCATGGTGCAATATCGTAAAACAAATTTATTAGGAGCAAGGTAAAAACTCCACGGTAAAAAGAGTCAAAGACTCGTACCATAAAATACAACTCTGTGGACTGGGTACCACACAATATGATATAAAACCATAAGGCAAGACTGCTCACGCTGAACCAGGACCGGACATCCAGAGTCGTCTTTCAGATAACCACAGGGCTGGTTTGCTCTGCCGCGATCGAGGACGTCACAGACAGCCGGAGACAGGAGACAGCGAGGAGATCAGCTGGGGGCACGTCGTAAGCCACGCCCTGACGCGTTTCGTCGTTAGACTTCGTCAGAGGGCGTGGCTACTACGCGTGCAAGCCCAGCATATATACCTCCGAACACGTCAATCAGCGGCGTGCCGGGACAGGGAACACACCCCTCGAGAGTGTCAATCCGAGCCTCAATCAGCCCAGCTGGCAAACAGTCCATACTGTGATAGGACGCCACGAGTGTCAGTCAACGCTGACGGAGATAGGGGTAAACCCCTACATGGCGTCAGACTAAATTACAGCTGACTTAGCCAATATACGGCTAGACCAGTCGCTATCACTGACAGACTTGAATAGTTAAAAGGCTGTGTGACCTCATCTAAGCCACATTATGAGACCAGCGCAGGGTGTTACCCTGTACCAGGGACATAGTCAGGGGTAGAAGTACGCAAAAAGTACATATAACATCCGTTGACGGATAAACGTAAGCAGTCTTTTACAAAAGAGACATATTTTACCAGACCAAAAAACACAATAAAATATAGAGCTAAAAAAGCTCCAATGCCACACATTAATTTGAATGCGAGGAAAAATATACATACATATACAATTTCGCCAATATAGCTCCTAGCGACATTGGAAATATAGCATAAAAAATAATAACATAAAAAAGGGGAAACATTGATAATTCTATAAAGTGTATATATACACCTAATACCTTAAAGGCAATTATAATAATAACATGCCCATCCAGTCTAATCACATGATCCAAAAAAGAAAGGAAGAGGGAAGTGACAAAAGGTATCAAACAGTATTTCATAACAAGTGAAAGCCCACATTCATGTTACAAACACTGACAATTTAAGAGTCTCAGCTCAGACCACTTTATATAGTATCACTTGTTAGCCCGAAATATATCGGGATCAATCAATTAACCAAAATAAAGCCGGAAAAAGGTTGATACATTAACATATAAAAAACCACATACTGGAAGCATGAGTACCAATCAGTTGATGAAAGGGGTGATTTCATAGCCCTCATTTAGGCCAGCCGGCGCTAATGTACCAAGCATTAAAATCCAAGTAGTTTCCCTTCTCAGCAAATGCTTCTCATGGTCACCACCTCTTTTATTCTGTTTCACAAGTTCAATGCCCTTGAAAGACAGACTGGCAGGATCACAATTGTGCACCTCTTTATAATGCCTGGGCACACTGTGATTTGTAACACCATGCTTTATGTTGCGGATGTGTTCTAATATACGGACCTTAAGACACCTCTTGGTCTTCCCAACGTATTTCAAACCACAACCGCACATAAGCATGTAAATAACTGATGTCGTGTTACAATTAATGAAACTGGTAACTTTTAAATCTGTACCTTCAATGTTATTTCCCTTTTTCATGAAGGGACACACTTTACAACGATTACAAGGAAAGGATCCATGAATGCTCAGGAAGCTATTAGTCAGAGGTCTCTCAGCCAGTGGCTGTAATTGGCTCTTAGAGACCAGTGACTTGATGGTCTTGGCCCGCCTGTATATCATTTTAGGAGCATTCGGGATATGATCTGATAGAATGGGGTCGAGTTTTAAAACCTTCTAATGTTTTCTCATGATCTTATCCAATTCCTTTTCATGTGTATTATATTGAGTGATGAAAAAAGTGTCATTTTCATGAGAGGGGGTATCCATCTGATTATCATTCGGCAAAGGGGTAGAAGGCATCACATTGGCATGACTATTATCCAACAATTTAACCCGATCAAGTGCTCTAGATCTATGTAATGCACCTTGGACTATTTTCTTGGGATAGCCCCTCTTATTAAAGCGGTCGACATAGACTTTAGCCTGTTCATCAAACAGCAGGGGGTCGGAACAGTTCCTCTTTAGACGGAGGAACTGTGAATAGGGGATGTTATCCTTCCACGCCCCGAGGTGGCAGCTTGAGTAATCAAGATAGCTGTTAGCGTCGACAGGTTTAAAAAAGGTCGATGTTTGAATTTTTGTCTCACTTGGAAACCTACTAACATCAAGTTTTAGATCCAAGAACTCAATTTTAGTTGCATGAAAAACAGAGGTAAACCTCAAATTAAATGAATTAACATTCAAGGTGTCGACAAAGGCAGAGAATGACGACTCGTCACCATCCCAAATGATGACAATATCGTCAATATACCTTTTAAACAATTTCAAGTGAACACAAGGAGCACTAGTCACCATCTCTGTCTCCCATTTCTCCATGTAGATGTTGGCAAGGCTCGGGGCACAAATCGTGCCCATCGCCGTGCCACACACCTGGAGAAACCATTCGTCAAGGAACTCAAAATAATTGAACTTAAGGACAAACTTTAAACACATGCATATGAAATCTCTTCTACCTGCAGAAATTGAAGCGTCATTGGAAAGACGACTATTGACCGCAAGCAAACCCCCATCATGGGGGATACTTGTGTACAGTGCTTGTACATCTATGGAAGCGAAATGGTAACCCGCCTTCCATTCGATGACATCCAGAATCTGCAGCAAATGTGCTGAATCCCTGATGTATGTTTGTATGGTCGGAACATACTTTTTAATGTAGTGGTCAACATACTCAGAGATCCTTGAAGTGAGGGACCCAACCCCGGCTATGATGGGACGGCCGGGGGGGGGGGGGGGTACTACCCCCTTATGAATTTTTGGCAAATGGTAGAAAGTTGCCAGATTTGGGGAGGTATTAAGTAAATACCTGTATTCATCGAGAGTAAGGATTTTATTTGACAAACCCTCTTTCAAAATACCCTCTAATTCCACAACAAATTCCTTTGTGGGATCTCCTGGTAATTTCAAATAAGATGCAGTGTCTAACAATAGTTTATAGGCTTCCTTCTCATAGTCAGCTCTATTCACAATCACAACCCCGCCACCCTTGTCAGCCCCCTTTATAACAATAGACGTATCTGACATGAGGGTTTTAAGGGCCGCCGTTTCCTTAAAATTTAAGTTGGATTTAGTGGTAGTTTTTATATTTAATTTACTGAAATCCTTCCTCACTAGTTCAGTGAAAAGATCGATATAAGGGCCCCTGGACTCAAGGGGGTAATAGGTGGACTTGAGTTTCAATTTTGAATTTTGGGGATCATCCTCTCTATCAGCTATGCCATTAGCAGGAGGTTTTTTAAGAAAATGCCGTTTAAGGGTAAGGCGGCGTGCGAATAGATTAAGATCTACCTCTAGGTCAACCTTATTAGGGCCACGGGAGGGTGCAAATGAAAGGCCTTTTTGTAAGACCCCAATTTCCACATCAGTCATAGTTCTATTAGAGAAATTAAACACCCCATGATTTTTTATACTAGATTCCACACGATTATCACAAATATTGAGTGATGTTAAAGGGTTAGTTATTGGACAAACCTTTGTTTTGATTCCCTTGTGGGAGCCTCCTTTTAGTCTGTTATTTAGTCTGACGCCATGTAGGGGTTTACCCCTATCTCCGTCAGCGTTGACTGACACTCGTGGCGTCCTATCACAGTATGGACTGTTTGCCAGCTGGGCTGATTGAGGCTCGGATTGACACTCTCGAGGGGTGTGTTCCCTGTCCCGGCACGCCGCTGATTGACGTGTTCGGAGGTATATATGCTGGGCTTGCACGCGTAGTAGCCACGCCCTCTGACGAAGTCTAACGACGAAACGCGTCAGGGCGTGGCTTACGACGTGCCCCCAGCTGATCTCCTCGCTGTCTCCTGTCTCCGGCTGTCTGTGACGTCCTCGATCGCGGCAGAGCAAACCAGCCCTGTGGTTATCTGAAAGACGACTCTGGATGTCCGGTCCTGGTTCAGCGTGAGCAGTCTTGCCTTATGGTTTTATATCATATCGTGTGGTACCCAGTCCACAGAGTTGTATTTTATGGTACGAGTCTTTGACTCTTTTTACCGTGGAGTTTTTACCTTGCTCCTAATAAATTTGTTTTACGATATTGCACCATGAAGCGCCTTTTTCTACATTTCTCTTAGATATTGCTGCCTTTGTGGATTCCAGAGGCTTTCCCCTTCCCACTTCCCCAGAAAAAGTGCTGCATTGCTGATATTGGTGGTTTGGTGCCATTTGACACCCTGAATAGGGTTCTGGACAACTGGTGTTGGAGGACTGTTCTAAGCGCATGGTCCTATATCTTCTCTCCAAAATATATATATATATATATATATATATATTGCAGGGGGAATCCGCACTCACGGCCAGCCCAAGTCAGCGTGTGGGGTGCTCAGCTACAGAATATTGCTAGGATATTCCAACTATAGTACTGGGGTAGAATCAAATGATCCACGAAGAGCACTCACCAATCAAATGTAACAATTTTAATGGTACTTTTTTTGCAGGGTATAGTAAACCTTACTGTTGCAGGCAGTCAGTCGACGTTTCGGCCACTAGAGGGCCTTTGTCAAGACAATTCAGCATAAGTCAGCAGATACGTCCGTACAGCTCAAGAGATTCAAGTACACTGATCATAGCCCCAGTGCTCCCTTATAAGGCATCCCAAATGAGCTCATTAGCTCCAGCTGGCTACCTAGTCTAGTGGTGCCTGTAGGGGTCATGTGGCGTTAGTCACATGGGTTAAATACCACATCCCTATTGGTTTATACGTTTGAGAAAAATCATTCCAACATGGCCGTGCGTTCCACGGCGCCTCCGGTGCGTTCCAGCACCGTAATATCGTTGTTAGAGTCGATAGGCATCTTTTGATATACAACATGTTATAGCCAACAAGTCTTCAGGTATGTGGAAAAGCCTCAAATGCATTTAAGTGTTCCTCCTTGCTGTGAGGAACATAGAGTCATGTAGTTGTTACATGTCCACTAGAGAGAAAACATGGCCGTGCGTTTCACAGCGGCTTGTATGCGTTCCAGCAATAATTCTACATCTATAAAGGAGTTTCTGTCTGGGATGAGATAGTTACAAGGGAGCATTGGTTCTAGATCTTACAATAACTCATAAATTTGCATTATGTACAATGTCATCCACACTTCTATATCATTATACAGAAACAATATCCCAGCACTGGAACAATGAAGTGACATGGGATGTGGATGCACTCTATGCATATTATTGATTGTACACTATTGACACACAAACATATAGGACAACAGATATACTATTTACATATATTACATTATACTGTTTTTAATATTTTATGAATTTTTTGGATTTTATGAACTTATTTAATTTTGTCACTTTTTTAAGAACAATTTTTTTAAAAAAAAGATTCTTATATATTGAATTCTTTATATTCATTGTTTATTACAAGAAGTAATACCTATGTGAGATGATGAAAAAAGGAGTTGTAAATGTCCATATCCATCATGCCTCCGTTCACTCACAATATCTGAGCAACAAAATAAGAAAAAATTCAAAAGAAGAGAAAAAAAAGGGAAACAATGGGTATGAGTTATCCTTATAGCAATCGATCACAAGAAGCAGTTCAGCGGATTGTTTTCATTTAGGCCATGCGGGGCCACAGTGTCCAGAGTATAGATCCATTGGGCTTCGAGTTGTTTTAAGGCCTTTGAGCGATCACCGCCTCTGATAAATTTGGGTATATGGTCTACCAACATACATTTGATGGTTGGGACTTGATGGCCGAGATCCAGGCAGTGCTGTGCCACCGGTTTGTCGGTCTTCCCTGTTTCCAAGGCCAACCGAATGGTGTACCAGTGGTTTGCCATCCGTTCTCGAAATATCCTGGTCGTCAGTCCTGTGTAGTACAGTCCACACGGACAGATCAAGACGTAAATTACGAACGCAGTGGTGCAAGTCAATCGACGCCGGATTTTAATCCTTTTCCCACTATGTGGATGTACCACCGTGGTCCCACTCAGCATCGCATTACACGTTGTGCATCCTTTGCACTTCACACAACCTGGTTTGGTGGATCGTAACCATTGTGATCCCTTCGGACTAGGGCGTGCTGTCGGTCTCATAAGTATCTGCTGAATGTTGGGATTTCTACGATACGCCATCATGGGTGGTGAGTGTTTTTGTAGCCCCAAGGCTGGGTCGCTTGTCAGGAGCGGCCAATGCTTTCTGTATACTGTCTTTGCCACATTTGATGTGTGGTCAAAGGTACTTATCTGTACCATTCTCTGATCTGGGCTGTCCTGCGATCTAGTCAATGGATTTTGGAATCTTGCCTTTGCCTTTTGAAGGCAGCGATCAATCGTTTTAGACGTATATCCCCTCTCCAAGAACCTGGTTTTCATTTCCCCTAATTGTATCAGGGTCCTTTCCTCTGTCGAGTTTGTCCTCAGGACCCGTAGGAACTGGGAGATGGGCAGACTCTCTTTTAGTTGGACAGGGTGTTGACTTTGGGCTTGTAAAAGCGTGTTTCTGTCCGTACTCTTCCGGAACATCGTATAGCCCAATCTGTCACCATCCTTGAAAATCGCTACGTCTAAGAATGTCACTGTTTGTTGGTCGATATTGTGAGTAAAGCGAATTGGCTCAGGCAATGAATTGAGGTTATGGACCATCATCTCAAAAGATTCCTTTGTTCCTGCCCAAACTAAAAATATATCGTCGATAAATCGACTGTAACATAATAGTTTCATCTGGGCTACTGAAGTGATATATTTCTTCTCATAGTTTGCCATGTATAGATTGGCGTATGCTTGCGCCAAATTCGACCCCATGGCGGTGCCATTTATTTGCAAATAGTACTCGGTACCGTACATGAAATAGTTTCTGGTTAGTACCAGTTCAATTAGTGTCATCAAGTACTCAATTGGCGGTTGTTGGTGGTGGCTCTCGATTAGATGTTCCTTGATCGCCCGCATGCCCTCACCATGGGGGATCACCGTGTACAGTGATTGTACATCGAGAGTCACCAACCAAGTCTCCTCTTCTGGTAACTGAAGGTATTTAACCAAAACAAGAGAAAAAAGAAACTCGGGTGGGGTGCACGCTAGACTCCCTCAAAGTGGTATGTCTTACTGCAAAAACATTTTAGATTAATTAATTAGTTGTCTATGGTCCCACACATTGCTGCCAACAGGGAAGAGGAAGGAGAATATGAAGGAGAAAGAGGAAAAGACAGGGCAAGTAAATATAAATATTTCCGTATGTGTGCCTTAGTTGCGAATATTTATCAATGACCTGCTGGGTTAGGTATAGATATTAGGACTCATAGTAATCAGAAAAGTTCTGAGATAAAAGTGACCTTCATATTTCCTTACACTAGGTCGTGTGCCAGTGTTGGTTGCTTTCACTCATTGATTAGTGTTAAGGATTTAATCATGGGTCACCATAATATCTCCACTATTTCCATTCTTATTTTATTTGGAAAGAGTTGGGATTTCTATGTCCACAGAACCTCTGCTGCCCACTCGTCTTGCTTGTTGTATAGGACGAGGGGTGAGAGAGCCCTGTATCCATATACGGTCCCAGAGGGATAGTATAGAAGGATGATCCCTTTAGACAGATCTCCTGGGTGTCCCCCTGTTACTAGGTAGCATTGCAGGGTAGGCAGTCCAGGTATATCTGCCCTGACCCTCCTTGAGTATAGGTAAAGGGATAGTATCAAATTTCGTGTAGATTGAAATACAAATATTAGAACCTCTGTGGTACACTGTACTTCTGCTGCTCACTCGTCTTACTTATTTGCATAGAACAAGGAGTGAGAGAGTCCTGTGTCCATTTGTGGCTCCAGAGTTATAGAGGAGAAAGGTGGCCCCTAAGACGGGAAGTCGGGGTGCCCCCCCTGTTACTTTTGCATTGCAGGGTAGGCAAAACCCGATACATCCGACGTGGACTCACCTTATAAATACAGATCAGGTAGGGGTGCAGTATTCATAGGGGGTGGATTTATGCAGTTTAAGAGTTTTTATCCTGAAAAATTATTTTTAATTATTGCACATTTACTCATACGGTCATATATTGCAAATATATGGTTTTCAGTATTTTAACTGCAATTATCAATGCAATTGGTTATATCTCCTATACATCTGTATTCATGAAATACCACTCATTATCATAGCAATCAATTTTGCATGTGATAGGGGGACAGAAATTCCCACACATTAATTTCCGGAGCAGGCTACACACACTGACTCTGTTGTCAGAGATCTGTTATACAATGTTGCCTCTCACAGTAAACGTTTAGCAGCAGAATTTGCTACTTTTAACCAGCATTCTATCAGAGAGTTACTTTTGTTATACAGTGTTGCCTCTCACAATTTGGTGTAGGAATACAGAATTTGTAGGATAGCTAGATATTCTCTTTTTTTGGCCAAACAGATGCAGTGATTGGCCCTTACTACAATAGTGGTCAATACAAAAATGCCCCTCACAGATAACGTTTGGTGAATCTTCACCTGAATCCACACCACAGAAACACCCCTATTAGTGTATCTCCACAATTCAAATCTACATGTGTTAGATCGGATACACCGATAAGTCATGCAATGTCCCCTTAACTGGATGCTTTTTAGCCGATCAATGCCTTTCGGCACCACCAAGCCAGGGAGACGTATGCAATCAAACAGTCCCTTTTACATATCATCAATTAATGTTTAAAAACAAAACGGACATATTAAATATAAGCCACGGTGGGGACTATGTCCGCCGTGAATCTTAATACATTACCGCCCTTATGAGGCTGATGCTGAAATTCTCCCCTGCAAATATACCGGAGCGGCAAATCTCCGTTCTCCTGGGGAGCTGTAGCGCAGCCACGGTAAGGACTAAGTCCGCCGTGAGTTGTAATACATTACCGCCCTTGTCAGGCTGATGCTGAGTTTGTCCCCTGCAAGTGTGCTGGAGCGGCGAGTCTCCGTTCTCCTGGGGAGCGGCAGCGTGTGTGCCGGTCACGTCGGTGCACCACGTGATCGGCTTCTTCTAAACGTACGTTTCGCAATAAAGCTTGTTCACTAGACAGTGTCGTTCGGCGCCAACCTCCTCGATCACTAACAACAATAAATCAGCTGAACCTGCCCCCCAGACAGCGAGGTCGGGGCAACAGAGGCGCCCCCGCAGTCACCAAAGGCGCGGAGGGTGGAAACACAAGAAATTGAAAAGCACGAGCCCAGAATTGATATTTAACTTGTCATCTCATAAATTGACTGAAGCTGAGGAATCTGTCCTATCATTGGGCCTGTCATTCGTCCCAACTACGCCACATAACCGATTTAACTGGGTGGTTGACAACTACCGTTTTGGTAGGAAACTAAGACTTAGGGAGTTTTTTCCAGACTCCACTAAAACTAATATCACCAGTAAACCTGCCAAAAACTATAAACCCAGTACCTTCGATCCCCAGTCGACTAATTCCAGCATTAGCACCTTTGTGCGTGTGACTGAGTACGATATGGCACAGACGGCAACGTCTGGACCAGACTATCGTAACCTGTCATATGCCCAAAGAATGGCCTTGTCCGGCCTGAAGACAAATACAGACATAGTGGTACGTCCCGCCGATAAAGGCGGGGCGATAGTCATTCAAAATTGGTGTGACTATGATAAAGAGGTTCAACAACAACTTTCAGACGCCGATACGTACAGTAAACTGCCTACAGATCCTACGACTGCATTAAAAAACCTGATTGACTTACACGTGACGACAGGCTTGACAGCAGGTTGGTTGGACAAAAATACAGCTAATTTCTTGACAGTGGACTGTCCGGTAACTCCTATAATCTACACGTTGCCAAAAATTCATAAGCGGCTGGACAGTCCCCCTGGCCGCCCAATTATTTCAGCCAGGGGATCACTGTTGCAGCCGCTGGCTATATTTGTGGATGGGTTTTTGCAACCTTTGGTCCATCAGACCCCGAGTTACATCAGAGATACATCTGATTTTCTGGAAAAAATTAAACACCTTCAGTTACCAGAAGAGGAGACTTGGTTGGTGACTCTCGATGTACAATCACTGTACACGGTGATCCCCCATGGTGAGGGCATGCGGGCGATCAAGGAACATCTAATCGAGAGCCACCACCAACAACCGCCAATTGAGTACTTGATGACACTAATTGAACTGGTACTAACCAGAAACTATTTCATGTACGGTACCTAGTACTATTTGCAAATAAATGGCACCGCCATGGGGTCGAATTTGGCGCCAGCATACGCCAATCTATACATGGCAAACTATGAGAAGAAATATATCACTTCAGTAGCTCAGATGAAACTATTATGTTACAGTCGATTTATCGACGATATATTTTTAGTTTGGGCAGGAACAAAGGAATCTTTTGAGATGATGGTCCATAACCTCAATTCATTGCCTGAGCCAATTCGTTTTACTCACAATATCGACCAACAAACAGTGACATTCTTAGACGTAGCGATTTTCAAGGATGGTGACAGATTGGGCTATACGATGTTCTGGAAGAGTACGGACAGAAACACGCTTTTACAAGCCCAAAGTCAACACCCTGTCCAACTAAAAGAGAGTCTGCCCATCTCCCAGTTCCTAGGGGTCCTGAGGACAAACTCGACAGAGGAAAGGACCCTGATACAATTAGGGGAAATGAAAACCAGGTTCTTGGAGAGGGGATATACGTCTAAAACGATTGATCGCTGCCTTCAAAAGGCAAAGGCAAGATTCCAAAATCCATTGACTAGATCGCAGGACAGCCCAGATCAGAGAATGGTACAGATAAGTACCTTTGACCACACATCAAATGTGGCAAAGACAGTATACAGAAAGCATTGGCCGCTCCTGACAAGCGACCCAGCCTTGGGGCTACAAAAACACTCACCACCCATGATGGCGTATCGTAGAAATCCCAACATTCAGCAGATACTTATGAGACCGACAGCACGCCCTAGTCCGAAGGGATCACAATGGTTACGATCCACCAAACCAGGTTGTGTGAAGTGCAAAGGATGCACAACGTGTAATGCGATGCTGAGTGGGACCACGGTGGTACATCCACATAGTGGGAAAAGGATTAAAATCCGGCATCGATTGACTTGCACCACTGCGTTCGTAATTTACGTCTTGATCTGTCCGTGTGGACTGTACTACACAGGACTGACGACCAGGCCATTTCGAGAACGGATGGCAAACCACCGGTACACCATTCGGTTGGCCTTGGAAACAGGGAAGACCGACAAACCGGTGGCACAGCACTGCCTGGTTCTCGGCCATCAAGTCCCAACCATCAAATGTATGTTGGTAGACCATATACCCAAATTTATCAGAGGCGGTGATCGCTCAAAGGCCTTAAAACAACTCGAAGCCCAATGGATCTATACTCTGGACACTGTGGCCCCGCATGGCCTAAATGAAAACAATCCGCTGAACTGCTTCTTGTGATCGATTGCTATAAGGATAACTCATACCCATTGTTTCCCTTTTTTTTCTCTTCTTTTGAATTTTTTCTTATTTTGTTGCTCAGATATTGTGAGTGAACGGAGGCATGATGGATATGGACATTTACAACTCCTTTTTTCATCATCTCACATAGGTATTACTTCTTGTAATAAACAATGAATATAAAGAATTCAATATATAAGAATCTTTTTTTTTTTTTAATTGTTCTTAAAAAAGTGACAAAAATTAAATAAGTTCATAAAATCCAAAAAATTCATAAAATATTAAAAACAGTATAATGTAATATATGTAAATAGTATATCTGTTGTCCTATATGTTTGTGTGTCAATAGTGTACAATCAATAATATGCATAGAGTGCATCCACATCCCATGTCACTTCATTGTTCCAGTGCTGGGATATTGTTTCTGTATAATGATATAGAAGTGTGGATGACTTGTACATAATGCAAATTTATGAGTTATTGTAAGATCTAGAACCAATGCTCCCTTGTAACTATCTCATCCCAGACAGAAACTCCTTTATAGATGTAGAATTATTGCTGGAACGCATACAAGCCGCTGTGAAACGCACGGCCATGTTTTCTCTCTAGTGGACATGTAACAACTACATGACTCTATGTTCCTCACAGCAAGGAGGAACACTTAAATGCATTTGAGGCTTTTCCACATACCTGAAGACTTGTTGGCTATAACATGTTGTATATCAAAAGATGCCTATCGACTCTAACAACGATATTACGGTGCTGGAACGCACCGGAGGCGCCGTGGAACGCACGGCCATGTTGGAATGATTTTCCTCAAACGTATAAACCAATCGGGATGTGGTATTTAACCCATGTGACTAACGCCACATGACCCCTACAGGCACCACTAGACTAGGTAGCCAGCTGGAGCTAATGAGCTCATTTGGGATGCCTTATAAGGGAGCACTGGGGCTATGATCAATGTACTTGAATCTCTTGAGCTGTACGGACGTATCTGCTGACTTATGCTGAATTGTCTTGACAAAGGCCCTCTAGTGGCCGAAACGTCGACTGACTGCCTGCAACAGTAAGGTTTACTATACCCTGCAAAAAAAGTACCATTAAAATTGTTACATTTGATTGGTGAGTGCTCTTCGTGGATCATTTGATTCTACCCCAGTACTATATATATATATATATATATATATATATATATATATATATATATATATATATATATATTGTGTATCAGTCCTGAGTCAGACAAATCCAATCCAAGGTCAGACAGGTCCAGCACACCATCGCATATAACATGCAGATAAAAACGATTTATTGAAGCAAGGTATAAGAATTCATTATACTCAGCACATCCGTGGCAGTAGCATGAGACAGCTTAACACTTCAATTCCACAGGCTTAGCCCTGATGGGCCATTTCGGTGTCAAATCACCTTCCTCATAGGGCATCAGCCATACAATGAATCCTCACAGCATATATAACATGGAAATGCACCTGAATCACATAATGAATAATTGCTAACTTGCGCCAGGACTCCAAACTCACCTTTCCCGCACTGCAGGCATGCTCCCACGGCGTCCCGGAAGTCTCCACGGGACCCGGAAATAACCTGCCTGTTCCTAGTGCATGGGGAAGCAGAATGGGTTCCTAGGTGCCTGAAGTCAACAAGCGGTTGCCGTGACAACGCGGCTCTCACCACAAGCTCATATCAAAATACCGCTGATCTGCAGCTAATAGCTGCTATCTCAAAACATTGCACCAATACAGCGGGCATCCGCTGGGCGACACTACTATGTCACCACAGCATATAATCAAGAATATAGAGAGTAATGCCACATGACGTTGCCGCGGCAACCACCACACCTCCATAAACAATACAAACAGATACATCACAAAAATGAGGATATTAAGCAGAAAAAGATCAAAAAGACATAGACAGTGGCTAGGGAAGTGGAAAAACATATATAATAATTATTATGCAATGGCAGAAATAGATATAATCTATACTTTTTTACTAAATGAACTGTCGGGTCCCTATTTAAAGAAACACTGCCAGGTTCAATTCTTCATTTAGACCTAACGGTGCCATAGATTGTAGCGTGTAGGTCCAATAGCTCTCTCGTTGTAGCAACAAGCTATGTCTATCCCCACCCCTCTTTAATGGCGGAACATAATCGAATGGGAGAAATCGGAAGTCACTTAGGCGATGGCCTGCAAGTGCGAAATGTCTCGCAACCGGGGGTGTATTCCCATCCAGCTTAATCAGGGCTTTGTTAATTGATGAGCGATGCATATTATTCCGCTCCTTGAGCATCCGGATGGTTTTGCCCATGTATATCTTATCACATGGGCACTGTATAATGTACACAATATACTTGGTGTTACAGTCCATCCTGTGTTTAAGCTGGTATATCTGCTTCGTTAGTGGATGCTGCCAGCTACTGCCACAAATCATATACTTGCAGTCGACACAACCTGTACATTTTCTGGCTCCTGTGCCAGTGTTTAGCCATGTGGCTCTTGTCACTGGTTTCGGGACCACATCCGTGATGACCACTTGCTGTTTAATATTAGCGCTCCTCTTATAACAAAACATGGGAGTCTGCTCACAGTATTTGCCAATGACAGGATCTGTACTTAAAATGTGCCAGTGCTTCATGATCGCTCCCCTCAACACTCCCGAGTTGATAGAATAGGTGTTGGGGAACAAAAGCTTCGATCCCTGAGTATCCTTACTTCGTGATATTAGTAAGTCCTCCCTTCTCAGGGTTAAGCACCTCTCTTCGGCCCCATGCACCTCAGTGGGATCATATCCTCGAGAGATAAAACTCTGTCCCATCTCATCCAGGGTTTTAATGAGATCATCCCTGTTGGATGTTATCCTTACCGCTCTCACCAATTGTGAGAACGGCAGTCCTCGTTTTAAGGGTTGGGGATGAAAGCTTGTTGCCATTAAAAGATTATTCTTGTCGGTAGGTTTCTTGTAAAGAGTGGTTCTGAAAACCTCTGGTGTCTTGGACACCAACACATCCAAAAAATTAAGCTGGTCTAAGCTACTAGTACAAGTAAACCTAATGGACCCGGCAGTCCCATTGAGCTTACCTACAAAGTCATCCAGTGCCTCACTATGAACAGGTCATCAATAAAACGTAAATAAAATGCAATAAATTTGGAAAAATCTGGATCCGCCATAATGTGAGTTTTTTCAAAATCATACATAAACAGGTTCGCATACGATGGACCCCATTGCAGTCCCCTGCAACTGTAAATAAAAGGCGTTATCAAACAGAAAATAATTTTTGTGCAAAATAAATCCAATGAGTAATAACAAAAAATCAATTGGTGGACCTGCATAGTGTGGACTGGATTCCAGGCACCTTCTGACAGCTGCCATACCCTCAACATGACTGATGTTGGTATATAGTGACGTAACGTCAGGTGTCACTAGAATACAATCACGTGATGGCATGCTAAATTGGTTGAGTTTATTAAGAAAATGAGTCATGTCCCTGAGCCAATATGGTGTATTTTGCACGACATCCTGTAAAAAGTAATCCACAAATTGGGATACAGGTTGTGAGAGAGAACCAATTGAAGATATAATTGGCCTCCCAGGTGGGGAGACCAATGTTTGATGTATCTTGGGTAGGATATAGATGAGTGGCACCCTGGGAAATTCCTGTGTTAGGAAGTCCAGAGTACCATCATCTAAACACCCATTCAAGCTACCCATGTTAAGAATAGAGTCCAACTCTTTTTTATAACCCATTGTTGGGTCATTTTTCAACTGCTTATAGCAGACATCATCGGTCAACTGGCGCAGCACCTCATTTATATAGTCAATGCGGTTCAAGACTACGGTCGCCCCGCCCTTATCCGCGGGACAAACCATAATGGCGGAATTTTCCCGCAAAGACTTCAAAGCCAATTGCTCTGTTTTGGCAAGGTTGGATCTGTAAATCCTGGACCGCTTGACCTGAGGGATTACGTCCTGTCTGACCAGTCTGATGAAGGTATCTATGGAGGGGTTGTTTACCTGTGGGTCAAACCGAGACTTAACCTTAAAGGGGCAAGCAGCTTTGGTCTCACCACTGATAGTCCTATCAGTGGGATGCCTAACAAAATGATCCTTCAACCTGAGTTGTCTCTGGAACTTGTACAGTTCGACCTCACAGTCAAATGGATTCTGCCTGTGGGTCTGGACAAAACTGAGTCCCTTATTGAGTACGGACAATTCAGGATCAGTTAATTGATAATCAGATAGATTGTACACAATCACCTCTTGCTGTCCCTTTGGGTTCTGCCTCTTTCGGTGTTTGACCCCCCCTCTCCTGCAGGGTTTTTCCCTCGCCCTCTGGCCTTCACTTGGGATGACTCCCCTAAAAAAGATTTCTGATTGGCCCTCACTGTGGGCTCGGTATCGCTCTGCGAGGTGTTGGACTCAATATCCGTAAATTGGTAATTAGAGCGCTTGAAGTCACCCCTCTTTCTCCTTGCCTCTCCACGGTCTGCGTATAGCTTGGCCAGAGAGCCAGGGATAAACCCGTAGCTCCTTGTAATCTTCTTTTACCTTACGATATTTGTTCTTTTTAGATAACAACAACTCAGTTTTAAATTTCTCCACTGACTCTTCCAATTTGGCAAGCCAATCACTACCTGTATCAGCCTTAACCACCTCCAAACCAGCTGCCTCGCAATTTTCAATTTCCTTCTGTACACCAGCTATGTCACTGTTAAGTTGCTGTACAACTAACACAATTAAATCTCTGCTACACTGGTTCAGTATTTGGCACCAGGACTTGCAAAAATCTTTATTAGAGCGACCTATTGTAGGCTGGTTAGTAATCCTGAACCCCCTGGGGATCAAACCTTCCCTGTGATATTGGGAGAGGGTCAGACCATGCAACTCTAATTCCACTAGCCTTTTTCTAAGCTTAAGCAAGTCCGCATATACT
The DNA here is from genome assembly GCF_055691185.1 of Crinia signifera. Lineage (NCBI taxonomy): Eukaryota > Metazoa > Chordata > Amphibia > Anura > Myobatrachidae > Crinia > Crinia signifera. The sequence goes on along the minus strand of NC_139219.1, from coordinate 248,472,159 downwards.
TCATCCAGTGTGTCCTTATCAAAGGCCAACACTCCCGTATCAGAGAATAATATTTTGTTGGTGTCCTTATCTGTGAAACGCTTTGTGCCAGCAAAATCCTCTTGATGGAATTCCATATACAATACACAAAAAAACACACAAAAAAATGCACTCCAGTGCAAAAAGAAAGTTCACAGACAATTAATTTAAATAGAGTTCACAGAGCCGAGGTGCATATCAGAATCCAGAGGATAATAGATAGGGCGTAGAGAGGATACGCACACTCCAGGTAGGGATACCAGTCTGGATTCAGGTGTATTTCCATGTTATATATGCTGTGAGGATTCATTGTAAGGCTGATGCCCTATAAGGAAGGTGATTTGACACCGAAACGGCCCGTCAGGGCTAAGCCTGTGGAATTGAAGTGTTTAGCTGTCTCATGCTACTGCCACGGATGTGCTGAGTATAATGAATTCTTATACCTTGCTTCAATAAATCGTTTTTATTTGCATGTTATATGCGATGGTGTGCTGGACCTGTCTGTCCTTGGATTGGATTTGTCTGACTCAGGACTGATACACAATATTGTTTGATTGTCCCTGCACCCAGACTGGTATCCCTACCTGGAGTGTGCGTATCCTCTCTACGCCCTATCTATTATCCTCTGGATTCTGATATGCACCTCGTCTCTGTGAACTATTTTTAAATTAATTGTCTGTGAACTTTCTTTTTGCACTGGAGTGCATTTTTTTGTGTGTTTTTTGTGTATTGGATATGGATTTCCATCAAGAGGATTTTGCTGGCACAAAGCGTTTCACAGATAAGGACGCCAACAAAATATTATTCTCTGATACGGGAGTGTTGGCCTTTGATTAGGACACACCGGATGAAGTATATGCGGACTTGCTTAAGCTTAAAAAAGGCTAGTGGAATTAGAGTTGCATGGTCTGACCCTCTCCCAATATCACAGGGAAGGTTTGATCCCCAGGGGGTTCAGGATTACTAACCAGCCTACAATAGGTCGCTCTAATAAAGATTTTTGCAAGTCCTGGTGCCAAATACTGAACCAGTGTAGCAGAGATTTAATTGTGTTAGTTGTACAGCAACTTAACAGTGACATAGCTGGTGTACAGAAGGAAATTGAAAATTGCGAGGCAGCTGGTTTGGAGGTGGTTAAGGCTGATACAGGTAGTGATTGGCTTGCCAAATTGGAAGAGTCAGTGGAGAAATTTAAAAATGGGTTGTTGTTATTTAAAAAGAACAAATACCGTAAGGTAAAAGAAGATTACAAGGAGCTACAGGTTTATCCCTGGCTCTATGGCCAAGCTATACGCAGACCGTGGAGAGGCAACTTTGTAAGGAGAAAGAGGGGTGACTTCAAGCGCTCTAATTACCAATTTACGGATATTGAGTCCAACACCTCGCAGAGCGATACCGAGCCCACAGTGAGGGCCAATCAGAAAGCTTTTTTAGGGGAGTCATCCCAAGTGAAGGCCAGAGGGCGAGGGAAAAACCCTGCAGGAGAGGGGGGGTCAAACACCGAAAGAGGCAGAACCCAAAGGGACAGCAAGAGGTGATTGTGTACAATCTATCTGATTATCAATTAACTGATCCTGAATTGTCCGTACTCAATAAGGGACTCAGTTTTGTCCAGACCCACAGGCAGAATCCATTTGACTGTGAGGTCGAACTGTACAAGTTCCAGAGACAACTCAGGTTGAAGGATCATTTTGTTAGGCATCCCACTGATAGCACTATCAGTGGTGAGACCAAAGCTGCTTGCCCCTTTAAGGTTAAGTCTCGGTTTGACCCACAGGTAAACAACCCCTCCATAGATACCTTCATCAGACTGGTCAGACAGGACGTAATCCCTCAGGTCAAGCGGTCCAGGATTTACAGATCCAACCTTGCCAAAACAGAGCAATTGGCTTTGAAGTCTTTGCGGGAAAATTCCGCCATTATGGTTTGTCCCGCGGATAGGGGCGGGGCGACCGTAGTCTTGAACCGCATTGACTATATAAATGAGGTGCTGCGCCAGTTGACCGATGATGTCTGCTATAAGCAGTTGAAAAATGACCCAACAATGGGTTATAAAAAAGAGTTGGACTCTATTCTTAACATGGGTAGCTTGAATGGGTGTTTAGATGATGGTACTCTGGACTTCCTAACACAGGAATTTCCCAGGGTGCCACTCATCTTTATCCTACCCAAGATACATAAAACATTGGTCTCCCCACCTGGGAGGCCAATTATATCTTCGATTGGTTCCCTCTCACAACCTGTATCCCAATTTGTGGATTACTTTTTACAGGATGTCGTGCAAAATACACCATATTGGCTCAGGGACACGACTAATTTTCTTAATAAACTCAACCAATTTGGCATGCCATCACGTGATTGTATTCTAGTGACACTTGACGTTACGTCACTAAATACCAACATCAGTCATGTTGAGGGTATGGCAGCTGTCAGAAGGTGCCTGGAATCCAGTCCACACTATGCAGGTACACCAATTGATTTTTTGTTATTACTCATTGGATTTATTTTGCACAAAAATTATTTTCTGTTTGATAACGCCTTTTATTTACAGTTGCAGGGGACTGCGATGGGGTCCAATATGGCCCCATCGTATGCAAACCTGTTTATGTATGATTTTGAAAAAACTCACATTATGGCGGTTCCAGATTTTTCCAAATTTATTGCATTTTATTTACGTTTTATTGATGACCTGTTCATAGTGTGGACTGGATCACAGATGGCTCTGGATGACTTTGTAGGTAAGCTCAATGGGACTGACGGGTCCATTAGGTTTACTTGTACTAGTAGCTTAGACCAGCTTAATTTTTTGGATGTGTTGGTGTCCAAGACACCAGAGGGTTTCAGAACCACTCTTTACAAGAAACCTACCGACAAGAATAATCTTTTAATGGCAACAAGCTTTCATCCCCAACCCCTAAAACGAGGACTGCCGTTCTCACAATTGGTGAGAGCGGTAAGGATAACATCCAACAGGGATGATCTCATTAAAACCCTGGATGAGATGGGACAGAGTTTTATCTCTCGAGGATATGATCCCACTGAGGTGCATGGGGCCGAAGAGAGGTGCTTAACCCTGAGAAGGGAGGACTTACTAATATCACGAAGTAAGGATACTCAGGGATCGAAGCTTTTGTTCCCCAACACCTATTCTATCAACTCGGGAGTGTTGAGGGGAGCGATCATGAAGCACTGGCACATTTTAAGTACAGATCCTGTCATTGGCAAATATTGTGAGCAGACTCCCATGTTTTGTTATAAGAGGAGCGCTAATATTAAACAGCAAGTGGTCATCACGGATGTGGTCCCGAAACCAGTGACAAGAGCCACATGGCTAAACACTGGCACAGGAGCCAGAAAATGTACAGGTTGTGTCGACTGCAAGTATATGATTTGTGGCAGTAGCTGGCAGCATCCACTAATGAAGCAGATATACCAGCTTAAGCACAGGATGGACTGTAACACCAAGTATATTGTGTACATTATACAGTGCCCATGTGATAAGATATACGTGGGCAAAACCATCCGGATGCTCAAGGAGCGGATTAATATGCATCGCTCATCAATTAACAAAGCCCTGATTAAGCTGGATGGGAATACACCCCCGGTTGCGAGACATTTCACACTTGCAGGCCATCGCCTAAGTGACTTCCGATTTCTCCCATTCGATTATGTTCTGCCATTAAAGAGGGGTGGGGATAGACATAGCTTGTTGCTACAACGACAGAGCTATTGGACCTACACACTACAATCTATGGCACCGTTAGGTCTAAATGAAGAATTTAACCTGGCAGTGTTTCTTTAAATAGGGACCCGACAGTTCATTGAGTGAAAAAGTATAGATTATATCTATTTCTGCCATTGCATAATAATTATTATATATGTTTTTCCACTTCCCTAGCCACTGTCTATGTCTTTTTGATCTTTTTCTGCTTAATATCCTCATTTTTGTGATGTATCTGTTTGTATTGTTTATGGAGGTGTGGTGGTTGCCGCGGCAACGTCATGTGGCATTACTCTCTATATTCTTGATTATATGCTGTGGTGACATAGTAGTGTCGCCCAGCGGATGCCCGCTGTATTGGTGCAATGTTTTGAGATAGCAGCTATTAGCTGCAGATCAGCGGTATTTTGATATGAGCTTGTGGTGAGAGCCGCGTTGTCACGGCAACCGCTTGTTGACTTCCGGCGCCTAGGAACCCATTCTGCTTCCCCATGCACTAGGAACAGGCAGGTTAGTTCCGGGTCCCGTGGAGACTTCCGGGACGCCGTGGGAGCATGCCTGCAGTGCGGGAAAGGTTAGTTTGGAGTCCTGGCGCAAGTTAGCAATTATTCATTATGTGATTCAGGTGTATTTCCATGTTATATATGCTGTGAGGATTCATTGTATGGCTGATGCCCTATGAGGAAGGTGATTTGACACCGAAACGGCCCGTCAGGGTTAAGCCTGTGGAATTGAAGTGTTAAGCTGTCTCATGCTACTGCCACGGATGTGCTGAGTATAATGAATTCTTATACCTTGCTTCAATAAATCGTTTTTATCTGCATATTATATGCGATGGTGTGCTGGACCTGTCTGTCCTTGGATTGGATTTGTCTGACTCAGGACTGATACACAATATTGTTTGATTGTCCCTGCACCCAGACTGGTATCCCTACCTGGAGTGTGCGTATCCTCTCTACGCTCTCTATATATATATATATATATATATATATATATATATATATATATATAAAGTCTTTTAGAAAAAACAGCACTCAAATTTCAGTGGAACAGGATGGTTAGGTGCAGGGTCCAGACGGTATCATAAAAGCACTTACCCAGCCTAGGTGAATAGGACAGGAAAAGACCAGCACTCACGTTTTTAGAAGAAAAAAATGTATTTAGAAATGAAGCATGTTAATACATGTACAAGGTGGCTGACCCGACAGCCGTTTCGACTGGACTCCAACCAGTCTTCAACAGGGGTCCAGTGCAGCTCTGACAGTAGATGTTTAAATAGGCAAACAGTCCAATCAGAAAAACAGTAAAAACGCGCCAAACACTCCCTGTAAGCGTCACTAGGGAGCTGTCAGTCAGCACCGCTCACGGAGATCCCGGAGCGTGCTTTAGACAGCAGCCGGCTAATCAGTTGCTGGGGGGCGCGTCATCAGGGAATCCCCCGTGACGTGATCTGTCAAGACGCTGCACAGCGCAATGTACACATACAGCGCTGTGTTAGGTGAATATGTCACACAGGCGGCTAACGGTGTAAGGGTGCTAAGATGCACCTGCCAAGTTGGACACTGTCCCTGCTGGCATCGTGCAGGGAAGGGGATACAGTGACGGAGGGGCGGGAGGAGACTCGGTAGTGGAGGACAGATATCTCCAAGTAGCGTGTTGAAAGAAAAGGGTGCTGGACGGGGAATATCGAGAGATGAGAAAGCGGCATTATGTAGCAAGGGCAGCAACATGATGCAGGGCAAGGTGGTCTCTTCAATCTAAGAGATAATAATGCAGTTTGAGGAGGAGAGTACATGCAGACTCCTCACAGAAGTATACTTAGCATTAACACAATACAATCTGTCCCAAAAGGCATATGTCCTCTCAAGCTCATCTCAGGACAGTGTCTGTACAGTTTCATAAAACAAGGAAATGCAAATTGATGTCCATAAAGCTCAATGGGACCGTCACCACATAAGCAACCAGTACAAATTAGATAAGACAAATGCATCTGCATACCGGTGCACACGGCGGTGCAATACCGGAAGATCACAGTGTGTGATGTGCAATTAAAAGGAAGAGTATATAAACAGGTACTCATTGGTAGCGCACATGTCTAATCTCTTCCATAAGTCAATGGGGCTTACTGGGCGTATGTGTGAGGCAAAGAAAAGAGCAGGACTATGCAAAGATGTAGAAGTTATGAAACAAGGGGTAGTACATCAGAGTACTGTTTGTACGGGAGTGTACAGCGACACTGTCTGTAAGGGACCATAGGTACCCCGTCCCAGGGGGCTAAGAAGAGCTGTAGCTTGTATGATAGTACACGGAGGCACAGAGTATGTGCAAGCTAAAGAAAACAGCTCATCTTAAAGTCCTCATTAAGTCCATTAGGTGTTAAGGTATTGAGGCGAAATATCCATTGTAGTTCACGCTGGAGTAGTAGTCTGTCACGGTCTCCGCCTCTTTTCAGAGGGGGTATGTGGTCAATGATGTGGCAGGTGAGTTGATCTATTCTATGCTTCTTTTCCAGGTAATGCCTTGCTACGGGTAGAAATTTGAGGTCCAAGTTAACATTATTGGCGTTGAGGCTTTTCTTGATGGAGGAGCGATGCTGGCTAAGTCTTTCCTTAAACATTCTTGAAGTCTTCCCAATGTAGAGAAGATTGCAGGGACAGGTTAAAGAATAAACTACAAATCTGCTGTTGCAGTCTAATCGATGTCGGATCTTGTAGTGTTGTCCCGTGGCAGGGTCACTGAATTGGTCACCGGTTGCGAGAAATCTACAATTGCTGCAGCCTGCACACTTGTAGACACCATTCTTTCTTGTCAGCCATGTGTTTTTAGCCATGTTAGAGGTGGTAACATCATTAACCACAAGCATGTCTTTAAGATTCGGTCCCCTGCGATAAGCGAACCTGGGAGGAGTATGAAGTGCTGGTTCTAGAATGGGATCACTTGCCAGAATGTGCCAATGTTCCCGCATTTTAGATTTGATGAATCCAGAGGCCACAGTGTAAGTACTGCAGAAGTTGAGTCTTTTGTCTCCTGTGGAGTTGGACTTATCTTTGGATATCAGCAGGTCTTCCCTATTTAGACCGAGGGCTTTTTCCATTGCCTCTTTCACATCAGTCTTATTATATCCCCTTTCAAGAAATCGTTGGGCCATGTTCTCAATGGCTTCTTGTAGGGTATCAGGGTTGGAGTTAATCCTGCAGACTCTGAGCATTTGGGAGTACGGAAGGCCTCGTTTGAGTGCCTCCGGGTGGAAGCTCCCTGCATGGAGTAGAGTGTTTTTGTCGGTAGTCTTGGTGAAGATTTTGGTAGATAAGGCTCCATCTCTCAGAGTGACGGTGACATCTAAAAAGCTAATAGATACAGGGCTGAAATTAATGGTGAACTTGATGGTTCCTGGTAGGCTGTTCAGCTGATTCAGAAATTGTAGTAATGAGTCCTCTCCCCCTGACCAAAGTAGAAACAAATCATCTATGTATCTTACATAGAACATGATATGTTTATTGTACAGTGGGTTGCCAGTGATGTGTTTGCTCTCATAGGTCGCCATAAAGAGGTTAGCATACGATGGGGCCATGTTGGACCCCATCGCAGTCCCCTGGCGCTGAAGGAAAAAACGGTTCAAGAAAAGAAAATAGTTCTTGTGTAGAATTATCTCCATCAAGAGAGTAAGGTAGTCGATAGGTGGGCCAAAATACTCTTGGCTTTCTTTAAGTAATTCTCTGGTTGCTGCTATCCCTGTGACATGAGGGATGTTGGTGTACAGACTGGCCACGTCTAGGGTGACCATGAGGGTATTGTCAGGTAGATGTTTCATATGTTGAAGCTTACGGAGAAAGTCTGTGGTGTCTGCGATAAAGCTGGAGGTGTTTTGGACCACGGGCTGTAGGAAAAAGTCCACATATTGTGAAAGTGGCTGGCAGAGTCCCCCTTTCGCCGAGATGATCGGGCGTCCAGGAGGATCTACCAGTGATTTATGCACCTTGGGCAGGGTGTATAGAATGGGGATCTTGGGATGATCCTGCGTCAAAAAGTCAGCTGTTTCTTGGTTTATGTATCTGTTAGAAAGTCCGATTTTAATGATTTCGTCAATCTCCTTCTTGAAGCCCCAAGTGGGGTCACGATCGAGCTGCAGGTAGCATTGTGGGTCAGATAATTGGTTAAGAGCTTCCTTGGTATAATAGGAAAAGTCCAGCAGGACAATCCCTCCACCTTTATCAGCTGCCCGAATCAGGAGATCTTTATCATCTTGCAAGGATTTGATGGCCAATCTCTCCTCTTTGGTGATATTGTGATACGAGATCTTCTGCTGGTTAATGAAGGTAGTGGTATCTCTCTTTAGAAGCCTGAGGAACGTGTTGACCGATGGGTTCAGAGAGGGTGGATCAAAGGTACTCGGTTTTTTCAGAGTGCTGGTACTAATGCCTGTCATCTGGAGACTAGGTGGACTGGGGTTCTTTAGAAAATGGTCCTTGAGTCTCAGTTGCCGACCCAATTTGAACATGTCAACCTGCCAGTCAAATCTGTTTTGGGCAAGAGTAGGAACGAAAGATAGACCCTTGTTGAGTAATGAGATCTCAGGTTCTGTGAGTGTGTGCTTCGAGAGATTATATATCACTGATCCTAATTGTTCTTGTTTCCTTTTCGCTTGTCTCTTTCTCCCACCCCTGCGGGTGGGTACTGCAAGTTTTTTGGAGGTCTACGTGACCTTTCAGATCTGGCTAGATAATGCGTATCCTGTGTGGATGCTGATGGTGCATCCGAGTCGCTGGCAGAGGTTTGCGATTGACTCTCAATGTCAGTGAAGTGCACGTTAGGCCGTTTGGGGCCACCCCTCCGGAATTGGGGCCGGTAACGGCGACTGTCGCTTCTAGTAAACCAAGTGTAGACTTTATTGTCTTTGTAATCCAATTTCACAAGTTTATATTTGTTCTTTTTGAATTTAAGAAGATTTTCTTTGTATTTTTCCAACTCCTTGTCCAATTTCTTTAGTAATTCGCAGTCAGGTTCTTGCAGAGCTTGGTATGGCTCTGAGGTTTTGAGTTCTGTTATCTCTCCTTTGATCAGTCTGAGATCAGCACTAGTTTGTTCAATCACTAGTAGCATAAGGTCCTGGGAACATTTATTCAGGATATTGCACCATCTGATGCAAAAATCATTATTGTGTCGCCCCAGGGTGGGTTGATTATGAATCCTAAATCCTCTGGGTATGATCTGTTCCTTATGGTATTGGGAGAGAGTAAGCCCATGTAGGTGTAGCTCAATTTCTCTCTTGCTGAGTTTCAGAAGATCTTGATAGGCTTCCTCGGGGCTGTCTTTATTAAATAGCAGTGTGTCTGTATCCTCAAAGAGTATTCTTTCCTTGTCGGTATCAGAGAACTGTAAAGTGGAAGTCAAGTCTGTCCCCGCTGGTGCAGACATTTATCCTGGAATGAGCGGCTGTGTAGAATAGTCAGTAACACAGTCTGTGTAAAGCAAGGTGTAGTACTCAAACGTCTGAGCACTAGTGGTGATAGAAAAATATGGAAATGAATAAGAAAAAATGGGGAAAAAATAGAGAAAAGGGATCTAATGCAATTCAACAGTACGCTTTTGAAGAATTTGCAACAAAATATCGGTGCAGTGTTTCCATACAGGTTTAGAATACAAAGTCTTTTAGAAAAAACAGCACTCAAATTTCAGTGGAACAGGATGGTTAGGTGCAGGGTCCAGACGGTATCATAAAAGCACTTACCCAGCCTAGGTGAATAGGACAGGAAAAGACCAGCACTCACGTTTTTAGAAGAAAAAAATGTATTTAGAAATGAAGCATGTTAATACATGTACAAGGTGGCTGACCCGACAGCCGTTTCGACTGGACTCCAACCAGTCTTCAACAGGGGTCCAGTGCAGCTCTGACAGTAGATGTTTAAATAGGCAAACAGTCCAATCAGAAAAACAGTAAAAACGCGCCAAACACTCCCTGTGAGCGTCACTAGGAGCTGTCAGTCAGCACCGCTCACGGAGATCCCGGAGCGTGCTTTAGACAGCAGCCGGCTAATCAGTTGCTGGGGGGCGCGTCATCAGGGAATCCCCCGTGACGTGATCTGTCAAGACGCTGCACAGCGCAATGTACACATACAGCGCTGTGTTAGGTGAATATGTCACACAGGCGGCTAACGGTGTAAGGGTGCTAAGATGCAACGCCAATAATGTTAACTTGGACCTCAAATTTCTACCCGTAGCAAGGCATTACCTGGAAAAGAAGCATAGAATAGATCAACTCACCTGCCACATCATTGACCACATACCCCCTCTGAAAAGAGGCGGAGACCGTGACAGACTACTACTCCAGCGTGAACTACAATGGATATTTCGCCTCAATACCTTAACACCTAATGGACTTAATGAGGACTTTAAGATGAGCTGTTTTCTTTAGCTTGCACATACTCTGTGCCTCCGTGTACTATCATACAAGCTACAGCTCTTCTTAGCCCCCTGGGACGGGGTACCTATGGTCCCTTACAGACAGTGTCGCTGTACACTCCCGTACAAACAGTACTCTGATGTACTACCCCTTGTTTCATAACTTCTACATCTTTGCATAGTCCTGCTCTTTTCTTTGCCTCACACATACGCCCAGTAAGCCCCATTGACTTATGGAAGAGATTAGACATGTGCGCTACCAATGAGTACCTGTTTATATACTCTTCCTTTT